>NC_072376.2:73149642-73458750 GCF_028885625.2 Pongo pygmaeus
ACGCTTTGAGGCCTATGCTGGAAAAGGAAATATCTTCACATAAAAACTAGAGAGAAGCATTCTCAGAAACTTCTTTGTGATCTGCGCATTCAACCCACAGAGTTGAAGCTTCCCTTTGCTATAGCAGTTTTGAAACTCTCTTTGAGTAGAATCTTCCAGGGGATATTCGGTGTGCCGAGAGGCCAACACTGGAAAAGGAAATATCTTCACTTGGAAACTAGACGGAAGCGTTCTCAGAAACTACCCTGTGCTTTATGCATTCAACTCACAGAGAGGACTCTTCCTTTGGAGAGCGCAGTTTTGAAACACTCTTTTTGCATAATTTGCTAGGGGATGTTTGGAGCTTTTGGAGGCCTATGCTGGAAAAGGAAATATCTTCACAAACCAACTAGACGGAAGCATTCTCACAAACTTCTTTGTGATGAGTGCCTTCAACTCACAGACTTGAACCTTCCTTTGGAAAGAGCAGTTTTGAAACACTCCTTTTGTAGAATCTGCAAGTGGATATTTGGAGCGTTTTGAGGCCTTTGCTGGGAAATGAAATATCTTCACTTAAAAACTAGACAGAAGCATTCTCAGAAACATCATTGCGATGTGTGCATTCAACTCACAGGGTTGAACCTTCCTTTTGATAGAGCAGTTTTGAAACACACCTTGTGTAGAATCTGCAAGTGGATATTTGGAGCGCTTTGAGGCCTATGCTGGAAAAGGGAGTATCTTCACATAAACACTAGACAGAAGCATTCTCAGAAACTTCTTTGTGATGTGCGCATTCAACTCACAGAGTTGAAGCGGCCTTTTGATAGAGCCGTTTGGGAACAGCCTTTTTGTAACATCTGCATGTGGATATTTGGAGCGATTTGAGGCCTATGATGGAAAGGGAAACATCTTCACATAGAAACTAGACAGAAGCCTCCTCAGAAACTTCTGTGTGATGAGTGCATTCAACTCACAGACTTGAACCTTCCTTTTGATAGAGAAGTTTAGAAACACTCTTGCAGAGGCATCTGAATGAGGATCTTGGGAGCGCTTTGAGGCCAATGCTGGGAAACGAAATATCATCACATAGAAACTAGACAGAAGGATTCTCAGAAACTTCTTGGTGATGAGTGCGTTCCACTCACAGACTTGAACGTTCCTCTTGAGAGAACACTTTTGAAACACTCCTTTTGTAGAATCTGCAAGTGTTTATTTGGAGCGCTTTGAGGCCTATGTTGGAAAAGGAAATATCTTCACATATAAACTAGACAGAAGCATTCTCAGAAACTTCTTTACGATGAGTGCATTCAACGCACAGGCTTGAAGCTTCCTTTGGAAAGAGCAGTTTTGAAACACTCTTTTTGTAGAATCTGCCAGTGGATATGTGGAGCGCTTTGAGGCTTCTGCTGCAAAAGGAAATATCTTCACAGAAACACTAGACAGAAGCATTCTCAGAAACGTCTTGGTCATGTGTGCATTGAACTCACAGAGTTGAACCTTCCTTTTGATAGAGAAGTTTGGAAGCACTCTTTTAGTAGAATCTTCAGGTGGATGTATGGAGTGCTTTGAGGCCTATGCTGGAAAAGGAAATGTCTTCACGTAGAAACGAGACAAAGGCATTCTCAGAAAGGTCCCTGTGCCCTGCGCATTCAACTCACAGAGTTCAGCCTTCTTTTTGATAGAGCAGTTTCGAAACACTCTTTTTGTAGAGTCTGCAAGTGGATAATTGGAGCGCTTTGATGCCTATGCTGCAAAAGGAAATATCATTGCATAAAAACTAGATGGAAGCACTCTCACAAACTTCTTTGTGGTGAGTGCATTCAACTCACAGAGTTGAACCTTCGTTTTGATAGACCCGTTTTGAAACACTGTTTTTGTAGTCTTCGCAAGTGGATATTTGGAGCGCGTTGAGGCTGGAGTTGGAAAAGGAAATCTCTTCACGTACCAGCTAGACGGAAGCATTCTCCGAAACTTCTTTGTCATGTGGGGATTGAACTCACAGAGTTGAACCTTCCTTTTCGTAGAGAGGTTCTGCAAGACTCTTTTTGTGGAAACTGCAAGTGGATATTTGGTGCGATTGCGGCATCCAGTGGAAAGGACCATACATTACGATGAAAACTAGATTGAACTATTCTCAGAAACTTCTTTGCGATGAGTGCCTTCTACTCACAGAGTCGAACCTTCCTTTCGAGAGAACAGTTTTGAAACACTCTTTCTGTGGACTCTGCAAGGGGATCACTAGGTCGCTTTGATGCCTAGGCTGGAAAAGGAAATATCTTCACACGAAAACAAGACAGAAGCATTCTCAGAAACCTTTTCTGATGTGCGCATTCAACTCACCGAGTTGAACCTTCCTTTTCATAGAGCAGTTTCGAAACACTCTTTTTGTAGAATCTGCAAGTGGAGATTTGGAGGGCTTTGAGTCCTACCCTGGAAAAGGAAATAACTTCACTTAGAACCTAGACAGAAGCATTCTCAGAGACTTCCCTGTGCTTTCCGCATTCAACTCACAGAGTTGAACCTTCCTTTTGATAGAACAGCTTTGAAACGCTCTTTTTGTAGAATCTGCAAGTCGATACTTGGAACGCTTTGAGGCCTATGCTGGAAAAGGAAATATCTTCACATAAAAACTAGAGAGAAGCATTCTCAGAAACTTCTTTGTGATCTGCGCATTCAACCCACAGAGTTGAAGCTTCCCTTTGCTATAGCAGTTTTGAAACTCTCTTTGAGTAGAATCTTCCAGGGGATATTCGGTGTGCCGAGAGGCCAACACTGGAAAAGGAAATATCTTCACTTGGAAACTAGACGGAAGCGTTCTCAGAAACTACCCTGTGCTTTATGCATTCAACTCACAGAGAGGACTCTTCCTTTGGAGAGCGCAGTTTTGAAACACTCTTTTTGCATAATTTGCTAGGGGATGTTTGGAGCTTTTGGAGGCCTATGCTGGAAAAGGAAATATCTTCACAAACCAACTAGACGGAAGCATTCTCACAAACTTCTTTGTGATGAGTGCCTTCAACTCACAGACTTGAACCTTCCTTTGGAAAGAGCAGTTTTGAAACACTCCTTTTGTAGAATCTGCAAGTGGATATTTGGAGCGTTTTGAGGCCTTTGCTGGGAAATGAAATATCTTCACCTAAAAACTAGACAGAAGCATTCTCAGAAACATCATTGCGATGTGTGCATTCAACTCACAGGGTTGAACCTTCCTTTTGATAGAGCAGTTTTGAAACACACCTTGTGTAGAATCTGCAAGTGGATATTTGGAGCGCTTTGAGGCCTATGCTGGAAAAGGGAATATCTTCACATAAACACTAGACAGAAGCATTCTCAGAAACTTCTTTGTGATGTGCGCATTCAACTCACAGAGTTGAAGCGGCCTTTTGATAGAGCCGTTTGGGAACAGCCTTTTTGTAACATCTGCAAGTGGATATTTGGAGCGATTTGAGGCCTATGATGGAAAGGGAAACATCTTCACATAGAAACTAGACAGAAGCCTCCTCAGAAACTTCTGTGTGATGAGTGCATTCAACTCACAGACTTGAACCTTCCTTTTGATAGAGAAGTTTAGAAACACTCTTGCAGAGGCATCTGAATGAGGATCTTGGGAGCGCTTCGAGGCCAATGCTGGGAAACGAAATATCATCACATAGAAACTAGACAGAAGGATTCTCAGAAACTTCTTGGTGATGAGTGCGTTCCACTCACAGACTTGAACGTTCCTCTTGAGAGAACACTTTTGAAACACTCCTTTTGTAGAATCTGCAAGTGTTTTTTTGGAGCGCTTTGAGGCCTATGTTGGAAAAGGAAATATCTTCACATATAAACTAGACAGAAGCATTCTCAGAAACTTCTTTACGATGAGTGCATTCAACGCACAGGCTTGAAGCTTCCTTTGGAAAGAGCAGTTTTGAAACACTCTTTTTGTAGAATCTGCCAGTGGATATGTGGAGCGCTTTGAGGCCTCTGCTGCAAAAGGAAATATCTTCACAGAAACACTAGACAGAAGCATTCTCAGAAACGTCTTGGTCATGTGTGCATTGGACTCACAGAGTTGAACCTTCCTTTTGATAGAGAAGTTTGGAAGCACTCTTTTAGTAGAATCTTCAGGTGGATGTATGGAGTGCTTTGAGGCCTATGCTGGAAAAGGAAATGTCTTCACGTAGAAACGAGACAAAGGCATTCTCAGAAAGGTCCCTGTGCCTTGGGCATTCAACTCACAGAGTTCAGCCTTCTTTTTGATAGAGCAGTTTCGAAACACTCTTTTTTTAGAGTCTGCAAGTGGATAATTGGAGCGCTTTGATGCCTATGCTGCAAAAGGGAATATCATTGCATAAAAACTAGATGGAAGCACTCTCACAAACTTCTTTGTGGTGAGTGCATTCAACTCACAGAGTTGAACCTTCGTTTTGATAGACCCGTTTTGAAACACTGTTTTTGTAGTCTTCGCAAGTGGATATTTGGAGCGCGTTGAGGCTGGAGTTGGAAAAGGAAATCTCTTCACGTACCAGCTAGACGGAAGCATTCTCCGAAACTTCTTTGTCATGTGGGGATTGAACTCACAGAGTTGAACCTTCCTTTTCATAGAGCGGTTCTGCAAGACTCTTTTTGTGGAAACTGCAAGTGGATATTTGGTGCGATTGCGGCATCCAGTGGAAAGGATCATACATTACGATGAAAACTAGATTGAACTATTCTCAGAAACTTCTTTGCGACGAGTGCCTTCTACTCACAGAGTCGAACCTTCCTTTCGAGAGAACAGTTTTGAAACACTCTTTCTGTGGACTCTGCAAGGGGATCACTAGGTCGCTTTGATGCCTAGGCTGGAAAAGGAAATATCTTCACACGAAAACAAGACAGAAGCATTCTCAGAAACCTTTTCTGATGTGCGCATTCAACTCACCGAGTTGAACCTTCCTTTTCATAGAGCAGTTTCGAAACACTCTTTTTGTAGAATCTGCAAGTGGAGATTTGGAGGGCTTTGAGTCCTACCCTGGAAAAGGAAATAACTTCACTTAGAACCTAGACGGAAGCATTCTCAGAGACTTCCCTGTGCTTTCCGCATTCAACTCACAGAGTTGAACCTTCCTTTTGATAGAACAGCTTTGAAACGCTCTTTTTGTAGAATCTGCAAGTCGATACATGGAACGTTTTGAGGCCTATGCTGGAAAAGGAAATATCTCCACATAAAAACTAGAGAGAAGCATTCTCAGAAACTTCTTTGTGATCTGCGCATTCAACCCACAGAGTTGAAGCTTCCCTTTGCTATAGCAGTTTTGAAACTCTCTTTGAGTAGAATCTTCCAGGGGATATTCGGTGTGCCGAGAGGCCAACACTGGAAAAGGAAATATCTTCACTTGAAAACTAGACGGAAGCGTTCTCAGAAACTACCCTGTGCTTTATGCATTCAACTCACAGAGAGGACTCTTCCTTTGGAGAGCGCAGTTTTGAAACACTCTTTTTGCAGAATTTGCTAGGGGATGTTTGGAGCTTTTGGAGGCCTATGCTGGAAAAGGAAATATCTTCACAAACCAACTAGACGGAAGCATTCTCACAAACTTCTTTGTGATGAGTGCCTTCAACTCACAGACTTGAACCTTCCTTTGGAAAGAGCAGTTTTGAAACACTCCTTTTGTAGAATCTGCAAGTGGATATTTGGAGCGTTTTGAGGCCTTTGCTGGGAAATGAAATATCTTCACCTAAAAACTAGACAGAAGCATTCTCAGAAACATCATTGCGATGTGTGCATTCAACTCACAGGGTTGAACCTTCCTTTTGATAGAGCAGTTTTGAAACACACCTTGTGTAGAATCTGCAAGTGGATATTTGGAGCGCTTTGAGGCCTATGCTGGAAAAGGGAATATCTTCACATAAACACTAGACAGAAGCATTCTCAGAAACTTCTTTGTGATGTGCGCATTCAACTCACAGAGTTGAAGCGGCCTTTTGATAGAGCCGTTTGGGAACAGCCTTTTTGTAACATCTGCAAGTGGATACTTGGAGCGATTTGAGGCCTATGATGGAAAGGGAAACATCTTCACATAGAAACTAGACAGAAGCCTCCTCAGAAACTTCTGTGTGATGAGTGCATTCAACTCACAGACTTGAACCTTCCTTTTGATAGAGAAGTTTAGAAACACTCTTGCAGAGGCATCTGAATGAGGATCTTGGGAGCGCTTCGAGGCCAATGCTGGGAAACGAAATAACATCACATAGAAACTAGACAGAAGGATTCTCAGAAACTTCTTGGTGATGAGTGCGTTCCACTCACAGACTTGAACGTTCCTCTTGAGAGAACACTTATGAAACACTCCTTTTGTAGAATCTGCAAGTGTTTATTTGGAGCGCTTTGAGGCCTATGTTGGAAAAGGAAATATCTTCACATATAAACTAGACAGAAGCATTCTCAGAAACTTCTTTACGATGAGTGCATTCAACGCACAGGCTTGAAGCTTCCTTTGGAAAGAGCAGTTTTGAAACACTCTTTTTGTAGTATCTGCAAGTGGATATGTGGAGCGCTTTGAGGCCTCTGCTGCAAAAGGAAATATCTTCACAGAAACACTAGACAGAAGCATTCTCAGAAACGTCTTGGTCATGTGTGCATTGAACTCACAGAGTTGAACCTTCCTTTTGATAGAGAAGTTTGGAAGCACTCTTTTAGTAGAATCTTCAGGTGGATGTATGGAGTGCTTTGAGGCCTATGCTGGAAAAGGAAATGTCTTCACGTAGAAACGAGACAAAGGCATTCTCAGAAAGGTCCCTGTGCCTTGCGCATTCAACTCACAGAGTTCAGCCTTCTTTTTGATAGAGCAGTTTCGAAACACTCTTTTTGTAGAGTCTGCAAGTGGATAATTGGAGCGCTTTGATGCCTATGCTGCAAAAGGAAATATCATTGCATAAAAACTAGATGGAAGCACTCTCACAAACTTCTTTGTGGTGAGTGCATTCAACTCACAGAGTTGAACCTTCGTTTTGATAGACCCGTTTTGAAACACTGTTTTTGTAGTCTTCGCAAGTGGATATTTGGAGCGCGTTGAGGCTGGAGTTGGAAAAGGAAATCTCTTCACGTACCAGCTAGACGGAAGCATTCTCCGAAACTTCTTTGTCACGTGGGGATTGAACTCACAGAGTTGAACCTTCCTTTTCGTAGAGCGGTTCTGCAAGACTCTTTTTGTGGAAACTGCAAGTGGATATTTGGTGCGATTGCGGCATCCAGTGGAAAGGATCATACATTACGATGAAAACTAGATTGAACTATTCTCAGAAACTTCTTTGCGACGAATGCCTTCTACTCACAGAGTCGAACCTTCCTTTCGAGAGAACAGTTTTGAAACACTCTTTCTGTGGACTCTGCAAGGGGATCACTAGGTCGCTTTGATGCCTAGGCTGGAAAAGGAAATATCTTCACACGAAAACAAGACAGAAGCATTCTCAGAAACCTTTTCTGATGTGCGCATTCAACTCACCGAGTTGAACCTTCCTTTTCATAGAGCAGTTTCGAAACACTCTTTTTGTAGAATCTGCAAGTGGAGATTTGGAGGGCTTTGAGTCCTACCCTGGAAAAGGAAATAACTTCACTTAGAACCTAGAGGGAAGCATTCTCAGAGACTTCCCTGTGCTTTCCGCATTCAACTCACAGAGTTGAACCCTCCTTTTGATAGAACAGCTTTGAAACGCTATTTTTGTAGAATCTGCAAGTCGATACTTGGAACGCTTTGAGGCCTATGCTGGAAAAGGAAATATCTTCACATAAAAACTAGAGAGAAGCATTCTCAGAAACTTCTTTGTGATCTGCGCATTCAACTCACAGAGTTGAAGCTTCCCTTTGCTATAGCAGTTTTGAAACTCTCTTTGAGAAGAATCTTCCAGGGGATATCCGGTGTGCCGGGAGGCCAACACTGGAAAAGGAAATATCTTCACTTGAAAACTAGACGGAAGCGTTCTCAGAAACTACCCTGTGCTTTATGCATTCAACTCACAGAGAGGACTCTTCCTTTGGGGAGCGCACTTTTGAAACACTCTTTTTGCAGAATTTGCTAGGGGATGTTTGGAGCTTTTGGAGGCCTATGCTGGAAAAGGAAATATCTTTACAAACCAACTAGACGGAAGCATTCTCACAAACTTCTTTGTGATGAGTGCCTTCAACTCACAGACTTGAACCTTCCTTTGGAAAGAGCAGTTTTGAAACACTCCTTTTGTAGAATCTGCAAGTGCATATTTGGAGCGTTTTGAGGCCTTTGCTGGGAAATGAAATATCTTCACCTAAAAACTAGACAGAAGCATTCTCAGAAACATCATTGCGATGTGTGCATTCAACTCACAGGGTTGAACCTTCCTTTTGATAGAGCAGTTTTGAAACACACCTTGTGTAGAATCTGCAAGTGGATATTTGGAACTCTTTGAGGCCTATGCTGGAAAAGGGAATATCTTCACATAAACACTAGACAGAAGCATTCTCAGAAACTTCTTTGTGATGTGCGCATTCAACTCACAGAGTTGAAGCGGCCTTTTGATAGAGCCGTTTGGGAACAGCCTTTTTGTAACATCTGCAAGTGGATATTTGGAGCGATTTGAGGCCTATGATGGAAAGGGAAACATCTTCACGTAGAAACTAGACAGAAGCCTCCTCAGAAACTTCTGTGTGATGAGTGCATTCAACTCAGAGACTTGAACCTTCCTTTTGATAGAGAAGTTTAGAAACACTCTTGCAGAGGCATCTGAATGAGGATCTTGGGAGCGCTTCGAGGCCAATGCTGGGAAACGAAATATCATCACATAGAAACTAGACAGAAGGATTCTCAGAAACTTCTTGGTGATGAGTGCGTTCCACTCACAGACTTGAACGTTCCTCTTGAGAGAACACTTTTGAAACACTCCTTTTGTAGAATCTGCAAGTGTTTGTTTGGAGCGCTTTGAGGCCTATGTTGGAAAAGGAAATATCTTCACATATAAACTAGACAGAAGCATTCTCAGAAACTTCTTTACGATGAGTGCATTCAACGCACAGGCTTGAAGCTTCCTTTGGAAAGAGCAGTTTTGAAACACTCTTTTTGTAGTATCTGCAAGTGGATATGTGGAGCGCTTTGAGGCCTCTGCTGCAAAAGGAAATATCTTCACAGAAACACTAGACAGAAGCATTCTCAGAAACGTCTTGGTCATGTGTGCATTGAACTCACAGAGTTGAACCTTCCTTTTGATAGAGAAGTTTGGAAGCACTCTTTTAGTAGAATCTTCAGGTGGATGTATGGAGTGCTTTGAGGCCTATGCTGGAAAAGGAAATGTCTTCACGTAGAAACGAGACAAAGGCATTCTCAGAAAGGTCCCTGTGCCTTGCGCATTCAACTCACAGAGTTCAGCCTTCTTTTTGATAGAGCAGTTTCGAAACACTCTTTTTGTAGAGTCTGCAAGTGGATAATTGGAGCGCTTTGATGCCTATGCTGCAAAAGGAAATATCATTGCATAAAAACTAGATGGAAGCACTCTCACAAACTTCTTTGTGGTGAGTGCATTCAACTCACAGAGTTGAACCTTCGTTTTGATAGACCCGTTTTGAAACACTGTTTTTGTAGTCTTCGCAAGTGGATATTTGGAGCGCGTTGAGGCTGGAGTTGGAAAAGGAAATCTCTTCACGTACCAGCTAGACGGAAGCATTCTCCGAAACTTCTTTGTCACGTGGGGATTGAACTCACAGAGTTGAACCTTCCTTTTCGTAGAGCGGTTCTGCAAGACTCTTTTTGTGGAAACTGCAAGTGGATATTTGGTGCGATTGCGGCATCCAGTGGAAAGGATCATACATTACGATGAAAACTAGATTGAACTATTCTCAGAAACTTCTTTGCGACGAGTGCCTTCTACTCACAGAGTCGAACCTTCCTTTCGAGAGAACAGTTTTGAAACACTCTTTCTGTGGACTCTGCAAGGGGATCACTAGGTCGCTTTGATGCCTAGGCTGGAAAAGGAAATATCTTCACACGAAAACAAGACAGAAGCATTCTCAGAAACCTTTTCTGATGTGCGCATTCAACTCACCGAGTTGAACCTTCCTTTTCATAGAGCAGTTTCGAAACACTCTTTTTGTAGAATCTGCAAGTGGAGATTTGGAGGGCTTTGAGTCCTACCCTGGAAAAGGAAATAACTTCACTTAGAACCTAGACGGAAGCATTCTCAGAGACTTCCCTGTGCTTTCCGCATTCAACTCACAGAGTTGAATCTTCCTTTTGATAGAACAGCTTTGAAACGCTCTTTTTGTAGAATCTGCAAGTCGATACTTGGAACGCTTTGAGGCCTATGCTGGAAAAGGAAATATCTTCACATAAAAACTAGAGAGAAGCATTCTCAGAAACTTCTTTGTGATCTGCGCATTCAACCCACAGAGTTGAAGCTTCCCTTTGCTATAGCAGTTTTGAAACTCTCTTTGAGTAGAATCTTCCAGGGGATATTCGGTGTGCCGAGAGGCCAACACTGGAAAAGGAAATATCTTCACTTGAAAACTAGACGGAAGCGTTCTCAGAAACTACCCTGTGCTTTATGCATTCAACTCACAGAGAGGACTCTTCCTTTGGAGAGCGCAGTTTTGAAACACTCTTTTTGCAGAATTTGCAAGGGGATGTTTGGAGCTTTTGGAGGCCTATGCTGGAAAAGGAAATATCTTCACAAACCAACTAGACGGAAGCATTCTCACAAACTTCTTTGTGATGAGTGCCTTCAACTCACAGACTTGAACCTTCCTTTTGAAAGAGCAGTTTTGAAACACTCCTTTTGTAGAATCTGCAAGTGGATATTTGGAGCGATTTGAGGCCTATGATGGAAAGGGAAACATCTTCACATAGAAACTAGACAGAAGCCTCCTCAGAAACTTCTGTGTGATGAGTGCATTCAACTCACAGACTTGAACCTTCCTTTTGATAGAGAAGTTTAGAAACACTCTTGCAGAGGCATCTGAATGAGGATCTTGGGAGCGCTTCGAGTCCAATGCTGGGAAACGAAATATCATCACATAGAAACTAGACAGAAGGATTCTCAGAAACTTCTTGGTGATGAGTGCGTTCCACTCACAGACTTGAACGTTCCTCTTGAGAGAACACTTTTGAAACACTCCTTTTGTAGAATCTGCAAGTGTTTGTTTGGAGCGCTTTGAGGCCTATGTTGGAAAAGGAAATATCTTCCCACATAAACTAGACAGAAGCATTCTCAGAAACTTCTTTACGATGAGCGCATTCAACTCACAGACTTGAAGCTTCCTTTGGAAAGAGCAGTTTTGAAACACTCTTTTTGTAGAATCTGCAAGTGGATATGTGGAGCGCTTTGAGGCCTCTGCTGGAAAAGGAAATATCTTCGCAGAAACACTAGACAGAAGCATTCTCAGAAACGTCTTGGTCATGTGTGCATTGAACTCACAGAGTTGAACCTTCCTTTTGATAGAGAAGTTTGGAAGCACTCTTTTAGTAGAATCTTCCTGTGGATGTATGGAGTGCTTTGAGGCCTATGCTGGAAAAGGAAATGTCTTCCCGTAGAAACGAGACAAAGGCATTCTCAGAAAGGTCCCTGTGCCTTGTGCATTCAACTCACAGAGTTCAGCCTTCTTTTTGATAGAGCAGTTTCGAAACACTCTTTTTGTAGAGTCTGCACGTGGATAATTAGAGCGCTTTGATGCCTATGCTGCAAAAGGAAATATCATTGCATAAAAACTAGATGGAAGCACTCTCACAAACTTCTTTGTGGTGAGTGCATTCAACTCACAGAGTTGAACCTTCGTTTTGATAGACCCGTTTTGAAACACTGTTTTTGTAGTATTCGCAAGTGGATATTTGGAGCGCGTTGAGGCTGGAGTTGGAAAAGGAAATCTCTTCACGTACCAGCTAGACGGAAGCATTCTCCGAAACTTCTTTGTCATGTGGGGATTGAACTCACAGAGTTGAACCTTCCTTTTCGTAGAGCGGTTCTGCAAGACTCTTTTTGTGGAAACTGCAAGTGGATATTTGGTGCGATTGCGGCATCCAGTGGAAAGGATCATACATTACGATGAAAACTAGATTGAACTATTCTCAGAAACTTCTTTGCGACGAGTGCCTTCTACTCACAGAGTCGAACGTTCCTTTCGAGAGAACAGTTTTGAAACACTCTTTCTGTGGACTCTGCAAGGGGATCACTAGGTCGCTTTGATGCCTAGGCTGGAAAAGGAAATATCTTCACACGAAAACAAGACAGAAGCATTCTCAGAAACCTTTTCTGATGTGCGCATTCAACTCACCGAGTTGAACCTTCCTTTTCATAGAGCAGTTTCGAAACACTCTTTTTGTAGAATCTGCAAGTGGAGATTTGGAGGGCTTTGAGTCCTACCCTGGAAAAGGAAATAACTTCACTTAGAACCTAGACGGAAGCATTCTCAGAGACTTCCCTGTGCTTTCTGCATTCAACTCACAGAGTTGAACCTTCCTTTTGATAGAACAGCTTTGAAACGCTCTTTTTGTAGAATCTGCAAGTCGATACTTGGAACGCTTTCAGGCCTATGCTGGAAAAGGAAATATCTTCACATAACAACTAGAGAGAAGCATTCTCAGAAACTTCTTTGTGATCTGCGCATTCAACCCACAGAGTTGAAGCTTCCCTTTGCTATAGCAGTTTTGAAACTCTCTTTGAGTAGAATCTTCCAGGGGATATTCGGTGTGCCGAGAGGCCAACACTGGAAAAGGAAATATCTTCACTTGAAAACTAGACGGAAGCGTTCTCAGAAACTACCCTGTGCTTTATGCATTCAACTCACAGAGAGGACTCTTCCTTTGGAGAGCGCAGTTTTGAAACACTCTTTTTGCAGAATTTGCTAGGGGATGTTTGGAGCTTTTGGAGGCCTATGCTGGAAAAGGAAATATCTTCACAAACCAACTAGACGGAAGCATTCTCACAAACTTCTTTGTGATGAGTGCCTTCAACTCACAGACTTGAACCTTCCTTTGGAAAGAGCAGTTTTGAAACACTCCTTTTGTAGAATCTGCAAGTGGATATTTGGAGCGTTTTGAGGCCTTTGCTGGGAAATGAAATATCTTCACTTAAAAACTAGACAGAAGCATTCTCAGAAACATCATTGCGATGTGTGCATTCAACTCACAGGGTTGAACCTTCCTTTTGATAGAGCAGTTTTGAAACACACCTTGTGTAGAATCTGCAAGTGGATATTTGGAGCGCTTTGAGGCCTATGCTGGAAAAGGGAGTATCTTCACATAAACACTAGACAGAAGCATTCTCAGAAACTTCTTTGTGATGTGCGCATTCAACTCACAGAGTTGAAGCGGCCTTTTGATAGAGCCGTTTGGGAACAGCCTTTTTGTAACATCTGCATGTGGATATTTGGAGCGATTTGAGGCCTATGATGGAAAGGGAAACATCTTCACATAGAAACTAGACAGAAGCCTCCTCAGAAACTTCTGTGTGATGAGTGCATTCAACTCACAGACTTGAACCTTCCTTTTGATAGAGAAGTTTAGAAACACTCTTGCAGAGGCATCTGAATGAGGATCTTGGGAGCGCTTTGAGGCCAATGCTGGGAAACGAAATATCATCACATAGAAACTAGACAGAAGGATTCTCAGAAACTTCTTGGTGATGAGTGCGTTCCACTCACAGACTTGAACGTTCCTCTTGAGAGAACACTTTTGAAACACTCCTTTTGTAGAATCTGCAAGTGTTTATTTGGAGCGCTTTGAGGCCTATGTTGGAAAAGGAAATATCTTCACATATAAACTAGACAGAAGCATTCTCAGAAACTTCTTTACGATGAGTGCATTCAACGCACAGGCTTGAAGCTTCCTTTGGAAAGAGCAGTTTTGAAACACTCTTTTTGTAGAATCTGCCAGTGGATATGTGGAGCGCTTTGAGGCCTCTGCTGCAAAAGGAAATATCTTCACAGAAACACTAGACAGAAGCATTCTCAGAAACGTCTTGGTCATGTGTGCATTGAACTCACAGAGTTGAACCTTCCTTTTGATAGAGAAGTTTGGAAGCACTCTTTTAGTAGAATCTTCAGGTGGATGTATGGAGTGCTTTGAGGCCTATGCTGGAAAAGGAAATGTCTTCACGTAGAAACGAGACAAAGGCATTCTCAGAAAGGTCCCTGTGCCCTGCGCATTCAACTCACAGAGTTCAGCCTTCTTTTTGATAGAGCAGTTTCGAAACACTCTTTTTGTAGAGTCTGCAAGTGGATAATTGGAGCGCTTTGATGCCTATGCTGCAAAAGGAAATATCATTGCATAAAAACTAGATGGAAGCACTCTCACAAACTTCTTTGTGGTGAGTGCATTCAACTCACAGAGTTGAACCTTCGTTTTGATAGACCCGTTTTGAAACACTGTTTTTGTAGTCTTCGCAAGTGGATATTTGGAGCGCGTTGAGGCTGGAGTTGGAAAAGGAAATCTCTTCACGTACCAGCTAGACGGAAGCATTCTCCGAAACTTCTTTGTCATGTGGGGATTGAACTCACAGAGTTGAACCTTCCTTTTCGTAGAGAGGTTCTGCAAGACTCTTTTTGTGGAAACTGCAAGTGGATATTTGGTGCGATTGCGGCATCCAGTGGAAAGGACCATACATTACGATGAAAACTAGATTGAACTATTCTCAGAAACTTCTTTGCGATGAGTGCCTTCTACTCACAGAGTCGAACCTTCCTTTCGAGAGAACAGTTTTGAAACACTCTTTCTGTGGACTCTGCAAGGGGATCACTAGGTCGCTTTGATGCCTAGGCTGGAAAAGGAAATATCTTCACACGAAAACAAGACAGAAGCATTCTCCGAAACCTTTTCTGATGTGCGCATTCAACTCACCGAGTTGAACCTTCCTTTTCATAGAGCAGTTTCGAAACACTCTTTTTGTAGAATCTGCAAGTGGAGATTTGGAGGGCTTTGAGTCCTACCCTGGAAAAGGAAATAACTTCACTTAGAACCTAGACAGAAGCATTCTCAGAGACTTCCCTGTGCTTTCCGCATTCAACTCACAGAGTTGAACCTTCCTTTTGATAGAACAGCTTTGAAACGCTCTTTTTGTAGAATCTGCAAGTCGATACTTGGAACGCTTTGAGGCCTATGCTGGAAAAGGAAATATCTTCACATAAAAACTAGAGAGAAGCATTCTCAGAAACTTCTTTGTGATCTGCGCATTCAACCCACAGAGTTGAAGCTTCCCTTTGCTATAGCAGTTTTGAAACTCTCTTTGAGTAGAATCTTCCAGGGGATATTCGGTGTGCCGAGAGGCCAACACTGGAAAAGGAAATATCTTCACTTGGAAACTAGACGGAAGCGTTCTCAGAAACTACCCTGTGCTTTATGCATTCAACTCACAGAGAGGACTCTTCCTTTGGAGAGCGCAGTTTTGAAACACTCTTTTTGCATAATTTGCTAGGGGATGTTTGGAGCTTTTGGAGGCCTATGCTGGAAAAGGAAATATCTTCACAAACCAACTAGACGGAAGCATTCTCACAAACTTCTTTGTGATGAGTGCCTTCAACTCACAGACTTGAACCTTCCTTTGGAAAGAGCAGTTTTGAAACACTCCTTTTGTAGAATCTGCAAGTGGATATTTGGAGCGTTTTGAGGCCTTTGCTGGGAAATGAAATATCTTCACCTAAAAACTAGACAGAAGCATTCTCAGAAACATCATTGCGATGTGTGCATTCAACTCACAGGGTTGAACCTTCCTTTTGATAGAGCAGTTTTGAAACACACCTTGTGTAGAATCTGCAAGTGGATATTTGGAGCGCTTTGAGGCCTATGCTGGAAAAGGGAATATCTTCACATAAACACTAGACAGAAGCATTCTCAGAAACTTCTTTGTGATGTGCGCATTCAACTCACAGAGTTGAAGCGGCCTTTTGATAGAGCCGTTTGGGAACAGCCTTTTTGTAACATCTGCAAGTGGATATTTGGAGCGATTTGAGGCCTATGATGGAAAGGGAAACATCTTCACATAGAAACTAGACAGAAGCCTCCTCAGAAACTTCTGTGTGATGAGTGCATTCAACTCACAGACTTGAACCTTCCTTTTGATAGAGAAGTTTAGAAACACTCTTGCAGAGGCATCTGAATGAGGATCTTGGGAGCGCTTCGAGGCCAATGCTGGGAAACGAAATATCATCACATAGAAACTAGACAGAAGGATTCTCAGAAACTTCTTGGTGATGAGTGCGTTCCACTCACAGACTTGAACGTTCCTCTTGAGAGAACACTTTTGAAACACTCCTTTTGTAGAATCTGCAAGTGTTTATTTGGAGCGCTTTGAGGCCTATGTTGGAAAAGGAAATATCTTCACATATAAACTAGACAGAAGCATTCTCAGAAACTTCTTTACGATGAGTGCATTCAACGCACAGGCTTGAAGCTTCCTTTGGAAAGAGCAGTTTTGAAACACTCTTTTTGTAGAATCTGCCAGTGGATATGTGGAGCGCTTTGAGGCCTCTGCTGCAAAAGGAAATATCTTCACAGAAACACTAGACAGAAGCATTCTCAGAAACGTCTTGGTCATGTGTGCATTGAACTCACAGAGTTGAACCTTCCTTTTGATAGAGAAGTTTGGAAGCACTCTTTTAGTAGAATCTTCAGGTGGATGTATGGAGTGCTTTGAGGCCTATGCTGGAAAAGGAAATGTCTTCACGTAGAAACGAGACAAAGGCATTCTCAGAAAGGTCCCTGTGCCTTGCGCATTCAACTCACAGAGTTCAGCCTTCTTTTTGATAGAGCAGTTTCGAAACACTCTTTTTGTAGAGTCTGCAAGTGGATAATTGGAGCGCTTTGATGCCTATGCTGCAAAAGGAAATATCATTGCATAAAAACTAGATGGAAGCACTCTCACAAACTTCTTTGTGGTGAGTGCATTCAACTCACAGAGTTGAACCTTCGTTTTGATAGACCCGTTTTGAAACACTGTTTTTGTAGTCTTCGCAAGTGGATATTTGGAGCGCGTTGAGGCTGGAGTTGGAAAAGGAAATCTCTTCACGTACCAGCTAGACGGAAGCATTCTCCGAAACTTCTTTGTCATGTGGGGATTGAACTCACAGAGTTGAACCTTCCTTTTCGTAGAGCGGTTCTGCAAGACTCTTTTTGTGGAAACTGCAAGTGGATATTTGGTGCGATTGCGGCATCCAGTGGAAAGGATCATACATTACGATGAAAACTAGATTGAACTATTCTCAGAAACTTCTTTGCGACGAGTGCCTTCTACTCACAGAGTCGAACCTTCCTTTCGAGAGAACAGTTTTGAAACACTCTTTCTGTGGACTCTGCAAGGGGATCACTAGGTCGCTTTGATGCCTAGGCTGGAAAAGGAAATATCTTCACACGAAAACAAGACAGAAGCATTCTCAGAAACCTTTTCTGATGTGCGCATTCAACTCACCGAGTTGAACCTTCCTTTTCATAGAGCAGTTTCGAAACACTCTTTTTGTAGAATCTGCAAGTGGAGATTTTGAGGGCTTTGAGTCCTACCCTGGAAAAGGAAATAACTTCACTTAGAACCTAGACGGAAGCATTCTCAGAGACTTCCCTGTGCTTTCCGCATTCAACTCACAGAGTTGAACCTTCCTTTTGATAGAACAGCTTTGAAACGCTCTTTTTGTAGAATCTGCAAGTCGATACTTGGAACGCTTTGAGGCCTATGCTGGAAAAGGAAATATCTTCACATAAAAACTAGAGAGAAGCATTCTCAGAAACTTCTTTGTGATCTGCGCATTCAACCCACAGAGTTGAAGCTTCCCTTTGCTATAGCAGTTTTGAAACTCTCTTTGAGTAGAATCTTCCAGGGGATATTCCGTGTGCCGAGAGGCCAACACTGGAAAAGGAAATATCTTCACTTGAAAACTAGACGGAAGCGTTCTCAGAAACTACCCTGTGCTTTATGCATTCAACTCACAGAGAGGACTCTTCCTTTGGAGAGCGCACTTTTGAAACACTCTTTTTGCAGAATTTGCAAGGGGATGTTTGGAGCTTTTGGAGGCCTATGCTGGAAAAGGAAATATCTTCACAAACCAACTAGACGGAAGCATTCTCACAAACTTCTTTGTGATGAGTGCCTTCAACTCACAGACTTGAACCTTCCTTTTGAAAGAGCAGTTTTGAAACACTGCTTTTGTAGAATCTGCAAGTGGATATTTGGAGCGTTTTGAGGCCTTTGCTGGGAAATGAAATATCTTCACCTAAAAACTAGACAGAAGCATTCTCAGAAACATCATTGCGATGTGTGCATTCAACTCACAGGGTTGAACCTTCCTTTTGATAGAGCAGTTTTGAAACACACCTTGTGTAGAATCTGCAAGTGGATATTTGGAGCGCTTTGAGGCCTATGCTGGAAAAGGGAATATCTTCACATAAACACTAGACAGAAGCATTCTCAGAAACTTCTTTGTGATGTGCGCATTCAACTCACAGAGTTGAACCGGCCTTTTGATAGAGCCGTTTGGGAACAGCCTTTTTGTAACATCTGCAAGTGGATATTTGGAGCGATTTGAGGCCTATGATGGAAAGGGAAACATCTTCACATAGAAACTAGACAGAAGCCTCCTCAGAAACTTCTGTGTGATGAGTGCATTCAACTCACAGACTTGAACCTTCCTTTTGATAGAGAAGTTTAGAAACACTCTTGCAGAGGCATCTGAATGAGGATCTTGGGAGCGCTTCGAGGCCAATGCTGGGAAACGAAATATCATCACATAGAAACTAGACAGAAGGATTCTCAGAAACTTCTTGGTGATGAGTGCGTTCCACTCACAGACTTGAACGTTCCTCTTGAGAGAACACTTTTGAAACACTCCTTTTGTAGAATCTGCAAGTGTTTATTTGGAGCGCTTTGAGGCCTATGTTGGAAAAGGAAATATCTTCACATATAAACTAGACAGAAGCATTCTCAGAAACTTCTTTACGATGAGTGCATTCAACGCACAGGCTTGAAGCTTCCTTTGGAAAGAGCAGTTTTGAAACACTCTTTTTGTAGAATCTGCCAGTGGATATGTGGAGCGCTTTGAGGCCTCTGCTGCAAAAGGAAATATCTTCACAGAAACACTAGACAGAAGCATTCTCAGAAACGTCTTGGTCATGTGTGCATTGAACTCACAGAGTTGAACCTTCCTTTTGATAGAGAAGTTTGGAAGCACTCTTTTAGTAGAATCTTCAGGTGGATGTATGGAGTGCTTTGAGGCCTATGCTGGAAAAGGAAATGTCTTCACGTAGAAACGAGACAAAGGCATTCTCAGAAAGGTCCCTGTGCCTTGCGCATTCAACTCACAGAGTTCAGCCTTCTTTTTGATAGAGCAGTTTCGAAACACTCTTTTTGTAGAGTCTGCAAGTGGATAATTGGAGCGCTTTGATGCCTATGCTGCAAAAGGAAATATCATTGCATAAAAACTAGATGGAAGCACTCTCACAAACTTCTTTGTGGTGAGTGCATTCAACTCACAGAGTTGAACCTTCGTTTTGATAGACCCGTTTTGAAACACTGTTTTTGTAGTCTTCGCAAGTGGATATTTGGAGCGCGTTGAGGCTGGAGTTGGAAAAGGAAATCTCTTCACGTACCAGCTAGACGGAAGCATTCTCCGAAACTTCTTTGTCATGTGGGGATTGAACTCACAGAGTTGAACCTTCCTTTTCGTAGAGAGGTTCTGCAAGACTCTTTTTGTGGAAACTGCAAGTGGATATTTGGTGCGATTGCGGCATCCAGTGGAAAGGATCATACATTACGATGAAAACTAGATTGAACTATTCTCAGAAACTTCTTTGCGACGAGTGCCTTCTACTCACAGAGTCGAACCTTCCTTTCGAGAGAACAGTTTTGAAACACTCTTTCTGTGGACTCTGCAAGGGGATCACTAGGTCGCTTTGATGCCTAGGCTGGAAAAGGAAATATCTTCACACGAAAACAAGACAGAAGCATTCTCAGAAACCTTTTCTGATGTGCGCATTCAACTCACCGAGTTGAACCTTCCTTTTCATAGAGCAGTTTCGAAACACTCTTTTTGTAGAATCTGCAAGTGGAGATTTGGAGGGCTTTGAGTCCTACCCTGGAAAAGGAAATAACTTCACTTAGAACCTAGACAGAAGCATTCTCAGAGACTTCCCTGTGCTTTCCGCATTCAACTCACAGAGTTGAACCTTCCTTTTGATAGAACAGCTTTGAAACGCTCTTTTTGTAGAATCTGCAAGTCGATACTTGGAACGCTTTGAGGCCTATGCTGGAAAAGGAAATATCTTCACATAAAAACTAGAGAGAAGCATTCTCAGAAACTTCTTTGTGATCTGCGCATTCAACCCACAGAGTTGAAGCTTCCCTTTGCTATAGCAGTTTTGAAACTCTCTTTGAGTAGAATCTTCCAGGGGATATTCAGTGTGCCGAGAGGCCAACACTGGAAAAGGAAATATCTTCACTTGAAAACTAGACGGAAGCGTTCTCAGAAACTACCCTGTGCTTTATGCATTCAACTCACAGAGAGGACTCTTCCTTTGGAGAGCGCAGTTTTGAAACACTCTTTTTGCAGAATTTGCAAGGGGATGTTTGGAGCTTTTGGAGGCCTATGCTGGAAAAGGAAATATCTTCACAAACCAACTAGACGGAAGCATTCTCACAAACTTCTTTGTGATGAGTGCCTTCAACTCACAGACTTGAACCTTCCTTTTGAAAGAGCAGTTTTGAAACACTCCTTTTGTAGAATCTGCAAGTGGATATTTGGAGCGTTTTGAGGCCTTTGCTGGGAAATGAAATATCTTCACCTAAAAACTAGACAGAAGCATTCTCAGAAACATCATTGCGATGTGTGCATTCAACTCACAGGGTTGAACCTTCCTTTTGATAGAGCAGTTTTGAAACACACCTTGTGTAGAATCTGCAAGTGGATATTTGGAGCGCTTTGAGGCCTATGCTGGAAAAGGGAATATCTTCACATAAACACTAGACAGAAGCATTCTCAGAAACTTCTTTGTGATGTGCGCATTCAACTCACAGAGTTGAAGCGGCCTTTTGATAGAGCCTTTTGGGAACAGCCTTTTTGTAACATCTGAAAGTGGATATTTGGAGCGATTTGAGGCCTATGATGGAAAGGGAAATATCTTCACATAGAAACTAGACAGAAGCCTCCTCAGAATTTTCTGTGTGATGAGTGCATTCAACTCACAGACTTGAACCTTCCTTTTGATAGAGACGTTTTGAAACACTCTTGCAGAGGCATCTGAATGAGGATCTTGGGAGCGCTTCGAGGCCAATGCTGGGAAACGAAATATCATCACATAGAAACTAGACAGAAGGATTCTCAGAAACTTCTTGGTGATGAGTGCGTTCCACTCACAGACTTGAACGTTCCTCTTGAGAGAACACTTTTGAAACACTCCTTTTGTAGAATCTGCAAGTGTTTATTTGGAGCGCTTTGAGGCCTATGTTGGAAAAGGAAATATCTTCACATATAAACTAGACAGAAGCATTCTCAGAAACTTCTTTACGATGAGTGCATTCAACTCACAGACTTGAAGCTTCCTTTGGAAAGAGCAGTTTTGAAACACTCTTTTTGTAGAATCTGCAAGTGGATATGTGGAGCGCTTTCAGGCCTCTGCTGGAAAAGGAAATATCTTCACAGAAACACTAGACAGAAGCATTCTCAGAAACGTCTTGGTCATGTGTGCATTGAACTCACAGAGTTGAACCTTCCTTTTGATAGAGAAGTTTGGAAGCACTCTTTTAGTAGAATCTTCAGGTGGATGTATGGAGTGCTTTGAGGCCTATGCTGGAATAGGAAATGTCTTCACGTAGAAACGAGACAAAGGCATTCTCAGAAAGGTCCCTGTGCCTTGTGCATTCAACTCACAGAGTTCAGCCTTCTTTTTGATAGAGCAGTTTCGAAACACTCTTGTTGTAGAGTCTCCAAGTGGATAATTGGAGCGCTTTGATGCCTATGCTGCAAAAGGAAATATCATTGCATAAAAACTAGATGGAAGCACTCTCACAAACTTCTTTGTGGTGAGTGCATTCAACTCACAGAGTTGAACCTTCATTTTGATAGACCAGTTTTGAAACACTGTTTTTGTAGTATTCGCAAGTGGATATTTGGAGCACGTTGAGGCTGGAGTTGGAAAAGGAAATCTCTTCACATACAAGCTAGACGGAAGCATTCTCAGAAACTTCTTTGTCATGTGGGGAATGAAGTCACGGAGTTGAACCTTCCTTTTCGTAGAGCGGTTCTGCAAGACTCTTTCTGTGGAAACTGCAAGTGGATATTTGGTGCGATAGAGGCATCCAGTGGAAAGGATCATACATTACGATGAAAACTAGATTGAACTATTCTCAGAAACTTCTTTGCGACGAGTGCCTTCTACTCATAGAGTCGAACCTTCCTTTCAAGAGAACAGTTTTGAAACACACTTTCTGTGGAATCTGCAAGGGGATCACTAGGTCGCTTTGATGCCTATGCTGGAAAAGGAAATATCTTCACACGAAAACAAGACAGAAACATTCTCGGAAAACTTTTCTGATGTGCGCATTCAACTCACCGAGTTGAACCTTCCTTTTCATAGAGCAGTTTTGAAACACTCTTTTTGTAGAATCTGCAAGTGGAGATTTGGAGTGCTTTGAGTCCTACCCTGGAAAAGGAAATAACTTCACTTAGAACCTAGACGGAAGCATTCTCAGAGACTTCCCTCTGCTTTCTGCATTCAACTCACAGAGTTGAACCTTGCTTTTGATAGAACAGCTTTGAAACGCTCTTTTTGAATAATCTGCAAGTCGATACTTGGAAGGCTTTGAGGCCTATGCTGGAAAAGGAAATATCTTCACATACAACTAGAGAGAAGCATTCTCAGAAACTTCTTTGTGATCTGCGCATTCAACCCACAGAGTTGAAGCTTCCCTTTGCTATAGCAGTTTTGAAACTCTCTTTGAGTAGCATCTTCAAGGGGATATTCGGTGTGCCGAGAGGCCAACACTGGAAAAGGAAATATCTTCACTTGAAAACTAGACGGAAGCGTTCTCAGAAACTACCCTGTGCTTTATGCATTCAACTCACAGAGAGGACTCTTCCTTTGGAGAGCGCAGTTTTGAAACACTCTTTTTGCAGAATTTGCTAGGGGATGTTTGGGGCTTTTGGAGGCCTATGCTGGAAAAGGAAATATCTTCACATAAACACTAGACAGAAGCATTCTCAGAAACTTCTTTGTGATGTGCGCATTCAACTCACAGAGTTGAAGCGGCCTTTTGATAGAGCCGTTTGGGAACAGCCTTTTTGTAACATCTGCAAGTGGATATTTGGAGCGATTTGAGGCCTATGATGGAAAGGGAAATATCTTCACATAGAAACTAGACAGAAGCCTCCTCAGAAACTTCTGTGTGATGAGTGCATTCAACTCACAGACTTGAACCTTCCTTTTGATAGAGAAGTTTAGAAACACTCTTGCAGAGGCATCTGAATGAGGATCTTGGGAGCGCTTCGAGGCCAATGCTGGGAAACGAAATATCATCACATAGAAACTAGACAGAAGGATTCTCAGAAACTTCTTGGTGATGAGTGCGTTCCACTCACAGACTTGAACGTTCCTCTTGAGAGAACACTTTTGAAACACTCCTTTTGTAGAATCTGCAAGTGTTTATTTGGAGCGCTTTGAGGCCTATGCTGGAAAAGGAAATATCTTCACATGTAAACTAGACAGAAGCATTCTCAGAAACTTCTTTACGATGAGTGCATTCAACTCACAGACTTGAAGCTTCCTTTGGAAAGAGCAGTTTTGAAACACTCTTTTTGTAGAATCTGCAAGTGGATATGTGGAGCGCTTTGAGGCCTCTGCTGGAAAAGGAAATATCTTCACAGAAACACTAGACAGAAGCATTCTCAGAAACGTCTTGGTCATGTGTGCTTTGAACTCACAGAGTTGAACCTTCCTTTTGATAGAGAAGTTTGGAAGCACTCTTTTAGTAGAATCTTCAGGTGGATGTATGGAGTGCCTTGAGGCCTAGGCTGGAAAAGGAAATGTCTTCACGTAGAAACGAGACAAAGGCATTCTCAGAAAGGTCCCTGTGCCTTGTGCATTCAACTCACAGAGTTCAGCCTTCTTTTTGATAGAGCAGTTTCGAAACACTCTTTTTGTAGAGTCTGCAAGTGGATAATTGGAGCGCTTTGATGCCTATGCTGCAAAAGGAAATATCATTGCATAAAAACTAGATGGAAGCACTCTCACAAACTTCTTTGTGGTGAGTGCATTCAACTCACAGAGTTGAACCTTCGTTTTGATAGACCCGTTTTGAAACACTGTTTTTGTAGTATTCGCAAGTGGATATTTGGAGCGCGTTGAGGCTGGAGTTGGAAAAGGAAATATCTTCACATACAAACTAGACGGAAGCATTCTCCGAAACTTCCTTGTCATGTGGGGATTGAACTCACAGTGTTGAACATTCCTTTTCGTAGAGCGGTTCTGCGTGACTCTTTTTGTGGAAACTGCAAGTGGATATTTGGTGCGATTGCGGCATCTAGTGGAAAGGAACATACATTACGATGAAAACTAGATTGAACTCTTCTCAGAAACTTCTTTGCGATGAGTGCCTTCTACTCACAGAGTCGAACCTTCCTTTCGAGAGAAGAGTTTTGAGACACTCTTTTGGTGGAATCTGCAAGGGGATCACTAGGGCGCTTTGATGCCTATGCTAGAAAAGGAAATATCTTCACACGAAAACTAGACAGAAGCATTCTCAGAAACCTTTTCTGATGTGCGCGTTCAACTCACCGAGTTGAACCTTCCTTTTGATAGAGCAGTTTTGAAACCCTCTTTTTGTAGAATCTGCAAGTGGAGATTTGGAGTGCTTTGAGTCCTACCCTGGAAAAGGAAATAACTTCACTTAGAACCTAGACGGAAGCATTCTCAGAGACTTCCCTGTGCTTTCTGCATTCGACTCACAGAGTTGAACCTTCCTTTGGATAGAACAGCTTTGAAACGCTCTTTTTGTAGAATCTGCAAGTCGATACTTGGAACGCTTTGAGGCCTATGCTGGAAAAGGAAACATCTTCACATAAAAACTAGAGAGAAGCATTCTCAGAAACTTCTTTGTGATCTGCGCATTCAACTCACAGAGTTGAAGCTTCCCTTTGCTATAGCAGTTTTGAAACTCTCTTTGAGTAGAATCTTCAAGGGGATATTCGGTGTGCCGAGAGGCCAACACTGGAAAAGGAAATATCTTCCCTTAAAAACTGGACGGAAGCGTTCTCAGAAACTACCCTGAGCTTTATGCATTCAACTCACAGAGAAGGCTCTTCCTTTGGAGAGCGCAGTTTTGAAACACTCTTTTTGCAGAATTTGCTAGGGGATGTTTGGAGCTTTTGGAGGCCTATGCTGGAAAAGGAAATATCTTCACATACCAACTAGACAGAAGCATTCTCACAAACTTCTTTGTGATGAGTGCCTTCAACTCACAGACTTGAACCTTCCTTTTGAAAGAGCAGTTTTGAAACACTCCTTTTGTAGAATCTGCAAGTGGATATTTGGAGCGTTTTGAGGCCTTTGCTGGGAAATGAAATATCTTCACCTAAAAACTAGACAGAAGCATTCTCAGAAACATCTTTGCGATGTGTGCATTCAACTCACAGGGTTGAACCTTCCTTTTGATAGAGCAGTTTTGAAACGCACTTTGTGTAGAATCTGCAAGTGGATATTTGGAGCGCTTTGAGGCCTATGCTGGAAAAGGGAATATCTTCACATAAACACTAGACAGAAGCATTCTCAGGAACTTCCTTGTGATGTGTGCATTCAACTCACAGAGCTGAACCGGCCTTTTGATAGAGCCGTTTGGAAACAGCCTTTTTGTAACATCTGCAAGTGGATATTTGGAGCGATTTGGGGCCTATGATGGAAAGGGAAATATCTTCACATGGAAACTAGACAGAAGCCTCCTCAGAAACTTCTGTGTGATGAGTGCTTTCAATTCACAGACTTGAACCTTCCTTTTGATAGAGAAGTTTTGAAACACTCTTGCAGAGGCATGTGAATGAGGATCTTGGGAGCGCTTCGTGGCTAATGCTGGGAAACGAAATATCATCACATAGAAACTTGACAGATGGATTCTCAGAAACTTCTTTGTGATGAGTGCGTTCCACTCACAGACTTGAACGTCCCTCTTGAGAGAACAGTTTTGAAACACTCCTTTTGTAGAATCTGCAAATGTTTATTTGGAGCGCTTTGAGGCCTATGTTGGAAAAGGAAATATCTTCACATAGAAACTAGACAGAAGCATTCTCAGAAACTTCTTTGCGATGAGTGCATTCAACGCACAGACTTGAAGCTTCCTTTGGAAAGAGCAGTTTTGAAACACTCTTTTTGTAGAATCTGCAAGGGGATATGTGGAGCGCTTTGAGGCCTAAGCTGGAAAAGGAAATATCTTCACAGAAAAAGTAGACAGAAGCATTCTCAGAAACGTCTTGGTCATGTGTGCATTGAACTCACAGAGTAGAACCTTCCTTTTGATAGAGAAGTTTGGAAACACTCTTTGAGTAGAATCTTCAGGTGGATGTATGGAGTGCTTTGAGGCCTATGCTGGAAAAGGAAATGTCTTCACGTAGAAACGAGACAAAGGCATTCGCAGAAAGTTCCCTGTGCTTTGTGCATTCAACTCACAGAGTTCAGCCTTCTTTTTGATAGAGCAGTTTGGAAACACTCTTTGTGTGGAGTCTGCAAGTGGATAATTGGAGCGCTTTGAGGCCTACGCTGCAAAAGGAAATAGCATTGCTTAAAAACTAGATGGAAGCATTCTCACAAACTTCTTTGTGGTGAGTGCATTCAACTCACAGAGTTGAACCTTCGTTTTGATAGACCAGTTTTGAAACACTGTTTTTGTAGTATTCGCAAGTGGATATTTGGAGCGCGTTGAGGCTGGAGTTGGAAAAGGAAATATCTTCACATACAAACTAGACGGAAGCATTCTCCGAAACCTCCTTGTCATGTGGGGATTGAACTCACAGTGTTGAACATTCCTTTTCGTAGAGCGGTTCTGCGTGACTCTTTTTGTGGAAACTGCAAGTGGATATTTGGTGCGATTGCGGCATCTAGTGGAAAGGAACATACGTTACGATGAAAACTAGATTGAACTCTTCTCAGAAACTTCTTTGCGATGAGTGCCTTCTACTCACAGAGTCGAACCTTCCTTTCGAGAGAAGAGTTTTGAGACACTCTTTTTGTGGAATCTGCAAGGGGATCACTAGGGCGCTTTGATGCCTATGCTGGAAAAGGAAATATCTTCACACGAAAACTAGACAGAAGCATTCTCAGAAACCTTTTCTGATGTGCGCGTTCAACTCAACGAGTTGAACCTTCCTTTTGATAGAGCAGTTTTGAAACCCTCTTTTTGTAGAATCTGCAAGTGGAGATTTGGAGTGCTTTGAGTCCTACCCTGGAAAAGGAAATAACTTCACTTAGAACCTAGACGGAAGCATTCTCAGAGACTTCCCTGTGCTTTCTGCATTCGACTCACAGAGTTGAACCTTCCTTTGTATAGAACAGCTTTGAAACGCTCTTTTTGTAGAATCTGCAAGTCGATACTTGGAACGCTTTGAGGCCTATGCTGGAAAAGGAAACATCTTCACATAAAAACTAGAGAGAAGCATTCTCAGAAACTTCTTTGTGATCTGCGCATTCAACTCACAGAGTTGAAGCTTCCCTTTGCTATAGCAGTTTTGAAACTCTCTTTGAGTAGAATCTTCCAGGGGATATTCGGTGTGCCGAGAGGCCAACACTGGAAAAGGAAATATCTTCCCTTAAAAACTGGACGGAAGCGTTCTCAGAAACTACCCTGAGCTTTATGCATCCAACTCACAGAGAGGGCTCTTCCTTTGGAGAGCACACTTTTGAAACACTCTTTTTGCAGAATTTGCGAGGGGATGTTTGGAGCTTTTGGAGGCCTATGCTGGAAAAGGAAATATCTTCACATACCAACTAGACAGAAGCATTCTCACAAACTTCTTTGTGATGAGTGCCTTCAACTCACAGACTTGAACCTTCCTTTTGAAAGAGCAGTTTTGAAACACTCCTTTTGTAGAATCTGCAAGTGGATATTTGGAGCGTTTTGGGGCCTTTGCTGGGAAATGAAATATCTTCACCTAAAAACTAGACAGAAGCATTCTCAGAAACATCTTTGCGATGTGTGCATTCAACTCACAGGGTTGAACCTTCCTTTTGATAGAGCAGTTTTGAAACGCACTTTGTGTAGAATCTGCAAGTGGATATTTGGAGCGCTTTGAGGCCTATGCTGGAAAAGGGAATATCTTCACATAAACACTAGACAGAAGCATTCTCAGGAACTTCCTTGTGATGTGTGCATTCAACTCACAGAGCTGAACCGGCCTTTTGATAGAGCCGTTTGGAAACAGCCTTTTTGTAACATCTGCAAGTGGATATTTGGAGCGATTTGGGGCCTATGATGGAAAGGGAAATATCTTCACATGGAAACTAGACAGAAGCCTCCTCAGAAACTTCTGTGTGATGAGTGCTTTCAATTCACAGACTTGAACCTTCCTTTTGATAGAGAAGTTTTGAAACACTCTTGCAGAGGCATGTGAATGAGGATCTTGGGAGCGCTTCGTGGCTAATGCTGGGAAACGAAATATCATCACATAGAAACTTGACAGATGGATTCTCAGAAACTTCTTTGTGATGAGTGCGTTCCACTCACAGACTTGAACGTCCCTCTTGAGAGAACAGTTTTGAAACACTCCTTTTGTAGAATCTGCAAATGTTTATTTGGAGCGCTTTGAGGCCTATGTTGGAAAAGGAAATATCTTCACATAGAAACTAGACAGAAGCATTCTCAGAAACTTCTTTGCGATGAGTGCATTCAACGCACAGACTTGAAGCTTCCTTTGGAAAGAGCAGTTTTGAAACACTCTTTTTGTAGAATCTGCAAGGGGATATGTGGAGCGCTTTGAGGCCTAAGCTGGAAAAGGAAATATCTTCACAGAAAAAGTAGACAGAAGCATTCTCAGAAACGTCTTGGTCATGTGTGCATTGAACTCACAGAGTAGAACCTTCCTTTTGATAGAGAAGTTTGGAAACACTCTTTGAGTAGAATCTTCAGGTGGATGTATGGAGTGCTTTGAGGCCTATGCTGGAAAAGGAAATGTCTTCACGTAGAAACGAGACAAAGGCATTCGCAGAAAGTTCCCTGTGCTTTGTGCATTCAACTCACAGAGTTCAGCCTTCTTTTTGATAGAGCAGTTTGGAAACACTCTTTGTGTGGAGTCTGCAAGTGGATAATTGGAGCGCTTTGAGGCCTACGCTGCAAAAGGAAATAGCATTGCTTAAAAACTAGATGGAAGCATTCTCACAAACTTCTTTGTGGTGAGTGCATTCAACTCACAGAGTTGAACCTTCGTTTTGATAGACCAGTTTTGAAACACTGTTTTTGTAGTATTCGCAAGTGGATATTTGGAGCGCGTTGAGGCTGGAGTTGGAAAAGGAAATATCTTCACATACAAACTAGACGGAAGCATTCTCCGAAACCTCCTTGTCATGTGGGGATTGAACTCACAGTGTTGAACATTCCTTTTCGTAGAGCGGTTCTGCGTGACTCTTTTTGTGGAAACTGCAAGTGGATATTTGGTGCGATTGCGGCATCTAGTGGAAAGGAACATACGTTACGATGAAAACTAGATTGAACTCTTCTCAGAAACTTCTTTGCGATGAGTGCCTTCTACTCACAGAGTCGAACCTTCCTTTCGAGAGAAGAGTTTTGAGACACTCTTTTTGTGGAATCTGCAAGGGGATCACTAGGGCGCTTTGATGCCTATGCTGGAAAAGGAAATATCTTCACACGAAAACTAGACAGAAGCATTCTCAGAAACCTTTTCTGATGTGCGCGTTCAACTCAACGAGTTGAACCTTCCTTTTGATAGAGCAGTTTTGAAACCCTCTTTTTGTAGAATCTGCAAGTGGAGATTTGGAGTGCTTTGAGTCCTACCCTGGAAAAGGAAATAACTTCACTTAGAACCTAGACGGAAGCATTCTCAGAGACTTCCCTGTGCTTTCTGCATTCGACTCACAGAGTTGAACCTTCCTTTGTATAGAACAGCTTTGAAACGCTCTTTTTGTAGAATCTGCAAGTCGATACTTGGAACGCTTTGAGGCCTATGCTGGAAAAGGAAACATCTTCACATAAAAACTAGAGAGAAGCATTCTCAGAAACTTCTTTGTGATCTGCGCATTCAACTCACAGAGTTGAAGCTTCCCTTTGCTATAGCAGTTTTGAAACTCTCTTTGAGTAGAATCTTCCAGGGGATATTCGGTGTGCCGAGAGGCCAACACTGGAAAAGGAAATATCTTCCCTTAAAAACTGGACGGAAGCGTTCTCAGAAACTACCCTGAGCTTTATGCATTCAACTCACAGAGAGGGCTCTTCCTTTGGAGAGCACACTTTTGAAACACTCTTTTTGCAGAATTTGCGAGGGGATGTTTGGAGCTTTTGGAGGCCTATGCTGGAAAAGGAAATATCTTCACATACCAACTAGACAGAAGCATTCTCACAAACTTCTTTGTGATGAGTGCCTTCAACTCACAGACTTGAACCTTCCTTTTGAAAGAGCAGTTTTGAAACACTCCTTTTGTAGAATCTGCAAGTGGATATTTGGAGCGTTTTGGGGCCTTTGCTGGGAAATGAAATATCTTCACCTAAAAACTAGACAGAAGCATTCTCAGAAACATCTTTGCGATGTGTGCATTCAACTGACAGGGTTGAACCTTCCTTTTGATAGAGCAGTTTTGAAACGCACTTTGTGTAGAATCTGCAAGTGGATATTTGGAGCGCTTTGAGGCCTATGTTGGAAAAGGGAATATCTTCACATAAACACTAGACAGAAGCATTCTCATAAACTTCTTTGTGATGTGTGCATTCAACTCACAGAGTTGAACCGGCCTTTTGATAGAGCCGTTTGGAAACAGCCTTTTTGTAACATCTGCAAGTGGATATTTGGAGCGATTTGGAGCCTATGATGGAAAGGGAAATATCTTCACATAGAAACTAGACAGAAGCCTTCTCAGAAACTTCTGTGTGATGAGTGCATTCAACTCACAGACTTGAACCTTCCTTTTGATAGAGAAGTTTCGAAATACTCTTTTAGAGGCATCTGAATGAGGATCTTGGGAGCGCTTCTAGGCCAATGCTGGGAAACGAAATATCATCACATAGAAACTAGACAGATGGATTCTCAGAAACTTCTTTGTGATGAGTGCGTTCCACTCACAGACTTGAACGTCCCTCTTGAGAGAACAGTTTTGAAACACTCCTTTTGTAGAATCTGCAAGTGTTTATTTGGAGCTCTTTGAGGCCTATGTTGGAAAAGGAAATATCTTCACATAGAAACTAGACAGAAGCATTCTCAGAAACTTCTTTGCGATGAGTGCATTCAACGCACAGACTTGAAGTTTCCTTTGGAAAGAGCAGTTTTGAAACACTCTTTTTGTAGAATCTGCAAGTGGATATGTGGAGCGCTTTGAGGCCTCTGCTGGAAAAGGAAATATCTTCACAGAAAAACTAGACAAAAGCATTCTCAGAAACGTCTTGGTCATGTGTGCATTGAACTCACAGAGTAGAACCTTCCTTTTGATAGAGAAGTTTGGAAACACTCTTTGAGTAGAATCTTCAGGTGGATGTATGGAGTGCTTTGAGGCCTATGCTGGAAAAGGAAATGCCTTCACGTAGAAACGAGACAAAGGCATTCTCAGAAAGTTCCCTGTGCTTTGTGCATTCAACTCACAGAGTTCAGCCTTCTTTTTGATAGAGCAGTTTCGAAACACTCTTTGTGTGGAGTCTGCAAGAGGATAATTGGAGCGCTTTGAGGCCTATGCTGCAAAGGGAAATAGCATTGCATAAAAACTAGATGGAAGCATTCTCACAAACTTCTTTGTGGTGAGTGCATTCAACTCACAGAGTTGAACCTTCGTTTTGATAGACCAGTTTTGAAACACTGTTTTTGTAGTATTCGCAAGTGGATATTTGGAGCGCGTTGAGGCTGGAGTTGGAAAAGGAAATATCTTCACATACAAACTAGACGGAAGCATTCTCCGAAACTTCCTTGTCATGTGGGGATTGAACTCACAGTGTTGAACATTCCTTTTCGTAGAGCGGTTCTGCGTGACTCTTTTTGTGGAAACTGCAAGTGGATATTTGGTGCGATTGCGGCATCTAGTGGAAAGGAACATACATTACGATGAAAACTAGATTGAACTCTTCTCAGAAACTTCTTTGCGATGGGTGCCTTCTACTCACAGAGTCGAACCTTCCTTTCGAGAGAAGAGTTTTGAGACACTCTTTTTGTGGAATCTGCAAGGGGATCACTAGGGCGCTTTGATGCCTATGCTGGAAAAGGAAATATCTTCACACGAAAACTAGACAGAAGCATTCTCAGAAACCTTTTCTGATGTGCGCGTTCAACTCACCGAGTTGAACCTTCCTTTTGATAGAGCAGTTTTGCAACCCTCTTTTTCTAGAATCTGCAAGTGGAGATTTGGAGTGCTTTGAGTCCTACCCTGGAAAAGGAAATAACTTCACTGAGAACCTAGACGGAAGCATTCTCAGAGACTTCCCTGTGCTTTCTGCATTCGACTCACAGAGTTGAACCTTCCTTTGGATAGAACAGCTTTGAAACTCTCTTTTTGTGGAGTCTGCAAGTCGATACTTGGAACGCTTTGAGGCCTATGCTGGAAAAGGAAACATCTTCACATAAAAACTAGAGAGAAGCATTCTCAGAAACTTCTTTGTGATCTGCGCATTCAACTCACAGAGTTGAAGCTTCCCTTTGCTATAGCAGTTTTGAAACTCTCTTTGAGTAGAATCTTCAAGGGGATATTCGGTGTGCCGAGAGGCCAACACTGGAAAAGGAAATATCTTCCCATAAAAACTGGACGGAAGCGTTCTCAGAAACTACCCTGTGCTTTATGCATTCAACTCACAGAGAGGGCTCTTCCTTTGGAGAGCGCAGTTTTGAAACACTCTTTTTGCAGAATTTGCTAGGGGATATTTGGAGCTTTTGGAGGCCTATGCTGGAAAAGGAAATATCTTCACATACCAACTAGACAGAAGCATTCTCACAAACTTCTTTGTGATGAGTGCCTTCAACTCACAGACTTGAACCTTCCTTTTGAAAGAGCAGTTTTGAAACACTCCTTTTGTAGAATCTGCAAGTGGATATTTGGAGCGTTTTGAGGCCTTTGCTGGGAAATGAAATATCTTCACCTAAAAACTAGACAGAAGCATTCTCAGAAACATCTTTGCGATGTGTGCATTCAACTCACAGGGTTGAACCTTCCTTTTGATAGAGCAGTTTTGAAACGCACTTTGTGTAGAATCTGCAAGTGGATATTTGGAGCGCTTTGAGGCCTATGCTGGAAAAGGGAATATCTTCACTTCAACACTAGACAGAAGCATTCTCAGAAACTTCTTTGTGATGTGTGCATTCAACTCACAGAGCTGAACCGGCCTTTTGATAGAGCCGTTTGGAAACAGCCTTTTTGTAACATCTGCAAGTGGATATTTGGAGCGATTTGGGGCCTATGATGGAAAGGGAAATATCTTCACATAGAAACTAGACAGAAGCCTTCTCAGAAACTTCTGTGTGATGAGTGCATTCAACTCACAGACTTGAACCTTCCTTTTGATAGAGAAGTTTTGAAACACTCTTTTAGAGGCATGTGAATGAGGATCTTGGGAGCGCTTCGACGCCAATGCTGGGAAACGAAATATCATCACATAGAAACTAGACAGATGGATTCTCAGAAACTACTTTGTGATGAGTGCGTTCCACTCACAGACTTGAACGTCCCTCTTGAGAGAACAGTTTTGAAACACTCCTTTTGTAGAATCTGCAAGTGTTTATTTGGAGCTCTTTGAGGCCTATGATGGAAAAGGAAATATCGTCACATAGAAACTAGACAGAAGCATTCTCAGAAACTTCTTTGCGATGAGTGCATTCAACGCACAGACTTGAAGCTTCCTTTGGAAAGAGCAGTTTTGAAACACTCTTTTTGTAGAATCTGTAAGTGGAGATTTGGAGTGCTCTGAGTCCTACCCTGGAAAAGGAAATAACTTCACTTAGAACCTAGACGGAAGCATTCTCAGAGACTTCCCTGTGCTTTCTGCATTCATCTCACAGAGTTGAACCTTCCTTTTGATAGAACAGCTTTGAAACGCTCTTTTTGTAGAATCTGCAAGTCGATACTTGGAACGCTCTGAGTCCTACCCTGGAAAAGGAAATAACTTCACTTAGAACCTAGACGGAAGCATTCTCAGAGACTTCCCTGTGCTTTCTGCATTCCACTCACAGAGTTGAACCTTCCTTTTGATAGAACAGCTTTGAAACGCTCTTTTTGTAGAATCTGCAAGTCGATACTTGGAACGCTTTGGGGCCTATGCTGGAAAAGGAAATATCTTCACATAAAAACTAGAGAGAAGCATTCTCAGAAACTTCTTTGTGATCTGCGCATTCAACCCACAGAGTTGAAGCTTCCCTTTGCTATAGCAGTTTTGAAACTCTCTTTGAGTAGAATCTTCCAGGGGATATTCGGTGTGCCGAGAGGCCAACACTGGAAAAGGAAATATCTTCACTTGAAAACTAGACGGAAGCGTTCTCAGAAACTACCCTGTGCTTGATGCATTCAACTCACAGAGAGGACTCTTCCTTTGGAGAGCGCAGTTTTGAAACACTCTTTTTGCAGAATTTGCTAGGGGATGTTTGGGGCTTTTGGAGGCCTATGCTGGAAAAGGAAATATCTTCACATAAACACTAGACAGAAGCATTCTCAGAAACTTCTTTGTGATGTGCGCATTCAACTCACAGAGTTGAAGCGGCCTTTTGATAGAGCCGTTTGGGAACAGCCTTTTTGTAACATCTGCAAGTGGATATTTGGAGCGATTTGAGGCCTATGATGGAAAGGGAAATATCTTCACATAGAAACTAGACAGAAGCCTCCTCAGAAACTTCTGTGTGATGAGTGCATTCAACTCACAGACTTGAACCTTCCTTTTGATAGAGAAGTTTAGAAACACTCTTGCAGAGGCATCTGAATGAGGATCTTGGGAGCGCTTCGAGGCCAATGCTGGGAAACGAAATATCATCACATAGAAACTAGACAGAAGGATTCTCAGAAACTTCTTGGTGATGAGTGCGTTCCACTCACAGACTTGAACGTTCCTCTTGAGAGAACACTTTTGAAACACTCCTTTTGTAGAATCTGCAAGTGTTTATTTGGAGCGCTTTGAGGCCTATGTTGGAAAAGGAAATATCTTCCCATATAAACTAGACAGAAGCATTCTCAGAAACTTCTTTACGATGAGTGCATTCAACTCACAGACTTGAAGCTTCCTTTGGAAAGAGCAGTTTTGAAACACTCTTTTTGTAGAATCTGCAAGTGGATATGTGGAGCGCTTTGAGGCCTCTGCTGGAAAAGGAAATATCTTCACAGAAACACTAGACAGAAGCATTCTCAGAAACGTCTTGGTCATGTGTGCATTGAACTCACAGAGTTGAACCTTCCTTTTGATAGAGAAGTTTGGAAGCACTCTTTTAGTAGAATCTTCAGGTGGATGTATGGAGTGCTTTGAGGCCTATGCTGGAAAAGGAAATGTCTTCACGTAGAAACGAGACAAAGGCATTCTCAGAAAGGTCCCTGTGCCTTGTGCATTCAACTCACAGAGTTCAGCCTTCTTTTTGATAGAGCAGTTTCGAAACACTCTTTTTGTAGAGTCTGCAAGTGGATAATTGGAGCGCTTTGATGCCTATGCTGCAAAAGGAAATATCATTGCATAAAAACTAGATGGAAGCACTCTCACAAACTTCTTTGTGGTGAGTGCATTCAACTCACAGAGTTGAACCTTCGTTTTGATAGACCCGTTTTGAAACACTGTTTTTGTAGTATTCGCAAGTGGATATTTGCAGCGCGTTGAGGCTGGAGTTGGAAAAGGAAATCTCTTCACGTACAAGCTAGACGGAAGCATTCTCCGAAACTTCTTTGTCATGTGGGGATTGAACTCACAGAGTTGAACCTTCCTTTTCGTAGAGCGGTTCTGCAAGACTCTTTTTGTGGAAACTGCAAGTGGATATTTGGTGCGATTGGGGCATCCAGTGGAAAGGATCATACATTACGATGAAAACTAGATTGAACTATTCTCAGAAACTTCTCTGCGACGAGTGCCTTCTACTCACAGAGTCGAACCTTCCTTTCGAGAGAACAGTTTTGAAACACTCTTTCTGTGGACTCTGCAAGGGGATCACTAGGTCGCTTTGATGCCTAGGCTGGAAAAGGAAATATCTTCACACGAAAACAAGACAGAAGCATTCTCAGAAACCTTTTCTGATGTGCGCATTCAACTCACCGAGTTGAACCTTCCTTTTGATAGAGCAGTTTTGAAACACTCTTTTTGTAGAATCTGCAAGTGGAGATTTGGAGTGCTCTGAGTCCTACCCTGGAAAAGGAAATAACTTCACTTAGAACCTAGACGGAAGCATTCTCAGAGACTTCCCTGTGCTTTCTGCATTCCACTCACAGAGTTGAACCTTCCTTTTGACAGAACAGCTTTGAAACGCTCTTTTTGTAGAATCTGCAAGTCGATACTTGGAACGCTTTGAGGCCTAGGCTGGAAAAGGAAATATCTTCACATAAAAACTAGAGAGAAGCATTCTCAGAAACTTCTTTGTGATCTGCGCATTCAACCCACAGAGTTGAAGCTTCCCTTTGCTATAGCAGTTTTGAAACTCTCTTTGAGTAGAATCTTCCAGGGGATATTCGGTGTGCCGAGAGGCCAACACTGGAAAAGGAAATATCTTCACTTGAAAACTAGACGGAAGCGTTCTCAGAAACTACCCTGTGCTTGATGCATTCAACACACAGAGAGGACTCTTCCTTTGGAGAGCGCAGTTTTGAAACACTCTTTTTGCAGAATTTGCTAGGGGATCTTTGGAGCTTTTGGAGGCCTATGCTGGAAAAGGAAATATCTTCACAAACCAACTAGACGGAAGCATTCTCACAAACTTCTTTGTGATGAGTGCCTTCAACTCACAGACTTGAACCTTCCTTTTGAAAGAGCAGTTTTGAAACACTCCTTTTGTAGAATCTGCAAGTGGATATTTGGAGCGTTTGGAGGCCTTTGCTGGGAAATGAAATATCTTCACCTAAAAACTAGACAGAAGCATTCTCAGAAACATCATTGCGATGTGTGCATTCAACTCACAGGGTTGAACCTTCCTTTTGATAGAGCAGTTTTGAAACACACCTTGTGTAGAATCTGCAAGTGGATATTTGGAGCGCTTTGAGGCCTATGCTGGAAAAGGGAATATCTTCACATAAACACTAGACAGAAGCATTCTCAGAAACTTCTTTGTGATGTGCGCATTCAACTCACAGAGTTGAAGCGGCCTTTTGATAGAGCCGTTTGGGAACAGCCTTTTTGTAACATCTGCAAGTGGATATTTGGAGCGATTTGAGGCCTATGATGGAAAGGGAAATATCTTCACATAGAAACTAGACAGAAGCCTCCTCAGAAACTTCTGTGTGATGAGTGCATTCAACTCACAGACTTGAACCTTCCTTTTGATAGAGAAGTTTAGAAACACTCTTGCAGAGGCATCTGAATGAGGATCTTGGGAGCGCTTCGAGGCCAATGCTGGGAAACGAAATATCATCACATAGAAACTAGACAGAAGGATTCTCAGAAACTTCTTGGTGATGAGTGCGTTCCACTCACAGACTTGAACGTTCCTCTTGAGAGAACACTTTTGAAACACTCCTTTTGTAGAATCTGCAAGTGTTTATTTGGAGCGCTTTGAGGCCTATGTTGGAAAAGGAAATATCTTCCCATATAAACTAGACAGAAGCATTCTCAGAAACTTCTTTACGATGAGTGCATTCAACTCACAGACTTGAAGCTTCCTTTGGAAAGAGCAGTTTTGAAACACTCTTTTTGTAGAATCTGCAAGTGGATATGTGGAGCGCATTGAGGCCTCTGCTGGAAAAGGAAATATCTTCACAGAAACACTAGACAGAAGCATTCTCAGAAACGTCTTGGTCATGTGTGCATTGAACTCACAGAGTTGAACCTTCCTTTTGATAGAGAAGTTTGGAAGCACTCCTTTAGTAGAATCTTCAGGTGGATGTATGGAGTGCTTTGAGGCCTATGCTGGAAAAGGAAATCTCTTCACGTAGAAACGAGACAAAGGCATTCTCAGAAAGGTCCCTGTGCCTTGTGCATTCAACTCACAGAGTTCAGCCTTCTTTTTGATAGAGCAGTTTCGAAACACTCTTTTTGTAGAGTCTGCAAGTGGATAATTGGAGCGCTTTGATGCCTATGCTGCAAAAGGAAATATCATTGCATAAAAACTAGATGGAAGCACTCTCACAAACTTCTTTGTGGTGAGTGCATTCAACTCACAGAGTTGAACCTTCGTTTTGATAGACCCGTTTTGAAACACTGTTTTTGTAGTATTCGCAAGTGGATATTTGGAGCGCGTTGAGGCTGGAGTTGGAAAAGGAAATCTCTTCACGTACAAGCTAGACGGAAGCATTCTCCGAAACTTCTTTGTCATGTGGGGATTGAACTCACAGAGTTGAACCTTCCTTTTCGTAGAGCGGTTCTGCAAGACTCTTTTTGTGGAAACTGCAGGTAGATATTTGGTGCGATTGGGGCATCCAGTGGAAAGGATCATACATTACGATGAAAACTAGATTGAACTATTCTCAGAAACTTCTCTGCGACGAGTGCCTTCTACTCACAGAGTCGAACCTTCCTTTCGAGAGAACAGTTTTGAAACACTCTTTCTGTGGACTCTGCAAGGGGATCACTAGGCCGCTTTGATACCTAGGCTGGAAAAGGAAATATCTTCACACGAAAACAAGACAGAAGCATTCTCAGAAACCTTTTCTGATGTGCGCATTCAACTCACCGAGTTGAACCTTCCTTTTGATAGAGCAGTTTTGAAACACTCTTTTTGTAGAATCTGCAAGTGGAGATTTGGAGTGCTCTGAGTCCTACCCTGGAAAAGGAAATAACTTCACTTAGAACCTAGACGGAAGCATTCTCAGAGACTTCCCTGTGCTTTCTGCATTCCACTCACAGAGTTGAACCTTCCTTTTGACAGAACAGCTTTGAAACGCTCTTTTTGTAGAATCTGCAAGTCGATACTTGGAACGCTTTGAGGCCTTGGCTGGAAAAGGAAATATCTTCACATAAAAACTAGAGAGAAGCATTCTCAGAAACTTCTTTGTGATCTGCGCATTCAACCCACAGAGTTGAAGCTTCCCTTTGCTATAGCAGTTTTGAAACTCTCTTTGAGTAGAATCTTCCAGGGGATATTCGGTGTGCCGAGAGGCCAACACTGGAAAAGGAAATATCTTCACTTGAAAACTAGACGGAAGCGTTCTCAGAAACTACCCTGTGCTTGATGCATTCAACTCACAGAGAGGACTCTTCCTTTGGAGAGCGCAGTTTTGAAACACTCTTTTTGCAGAATTTGCTAGGGGATGTTTGGAGCTTTGGGAGGCCTATGCTGGAAAAGGAAATATCTTCACAAACCAACTAGAGGGAAGCATTCTCACAAACTTCTTTGTGATGAGTGCCTTCAACTCACAGACTTGAACTTTCCTTTTGAAAGAGCAGTTTTGAAACACTCCTTTTGTAGAATCTGCAAGTGGATATTTGGAGCGTTTGGAGGCCTTTGCTGGGAAATGAAATATCTTCACCTAAAAACTAGACAGAAGCATTCTCAGAAACATCATTGCGATGTGTGCATTCAACTCACAGGGTTGAACCTTCCTTTTGATAGAGCAGTTTTGAAACACACCTTGTGTAGAATCTGCAAGTGGATATTTGGAGCGCTTTGAGGCCTATGCTGGAAAAGGGAATATCTTCACATAAACACTAGACAGAAGCATTCTCAGAAACTTCTTTGTGATGTGCGCATTCAACTCACAGAGTTGAAGCGGCCTTTTGATAGAGCCGTTTGGGAACAGCCTTTTTGTAACATCTGCAAGTGGATATTTGGAGCGATTTGAGGCCTATGATGGAAAGGGAAATATCTTCACATAGAAACTAGACAGAAGCCTCCTCAGAAACTTCTGTGTGATGAGTGCATTCAACTCACAGACTTGAACCTTCCTTTTGATAGAGAAGTTTAGAAACACTCTTGCAGAGGCATCTGAATGAGGATCTTGGGAGCGCTTCGAGGCCAATGCTGGGAAACGAAATATCATCACATAGAAACTAGACAGAAGGATTCTCAGAAACTTCTTGGTGATGAGTGCGTTCCACTCACAGACTTGAACGTTCCTCTTGAGAGAACACTTTTGAAACACTCCTTTTGTAGAATCTGCAAGTGTTTATTTGGAGCGCTTTGAGGCCTATGTTGGAAAAGGAAATATCTTCCTATATAAACTAGACAGAAGCATTCTCAGAAACTTCTTTACGATGAGTGCATTCAACTCACAGACTTGAAGCTTCCTTTGGAAAGAGCAGTTTTGAAACACTCTTTTTGTAGAATCTGCAAGTGGATATGTGGAGCGCTTTGAGGCCTCTGCTGGAAAAGGAAATATCTTCACAGAAACACTAGACAGAAGCATTCTCAGAAACGTCTTGGTCATGTGTGCATTGAACTCACAGAGTTGAACCTTCCTTTTGATAGAGAAGTTTGGAAGCACTCCTTTAGTAGAATCTTCAGGTGGATGTATGGAGTGCTTTGAGGCCTATGCTGGAAAAGGAAATGTCTTCACGTAGAAACGAGACAAAGGCATTCTCAGAAAGGTCCCTGTGCCTTGTGCATTCAACTCACAGAGTTCAGCCTTCTTTTTGATAGAGCAGTTTCGAAACACTCTTTTTGTAGAGTCTGCAAGTGGATAATTGGAGCGCTTTGATGCCTATGCTGCAAAAGGAAATATCATTGCATAAAAACTAGATGGAAGCACTCTCACAAACTTCTTTGTGGTGAGTGCATTCAACTCACAGAGTTGAACCTTCGTTTTGATAGACCCGTTTTGAAACACTGTTTTTGTAGTATTCGCAAGTGGATATTTGGAGCGCGTTGAGGCTGGAGTTGGAAAAGGAAATCTCTTCACGTACAAGCTAGACGGAAGCATTCTCCGAAACTTCTTTGTCACGTGGGGATTGAACTCACAGAGTTGAACCTTCCTTTTCGTAGAGCGGTTCTGCAAGACTCTTTTTGTGGAAACTGCAAGTGGATATTTGGTGCGATTGGGGCATCCAGTGGAAAGGATCATACATTACGATGAAAACTAGATTGAACTATTCTCAGAAACTTCTCTGCGACGAGTGCCTTCTACTCACAGAGTCGAACCTTCCTTTCGAGAGAACAGTTTTGAAACACTCTTTCTGTGGACTCTGCAAGGGGATCACTAGGTCGCTTTGATGCCTAGGCTGGAAAAGGAAATATCTTCACACGAAAACAAGACAGAAGCATTCTCAGAAACCTTTTCTGATGTGCGCATTCAACTCACCGAGTTGAACCTTCCTTTTCATAGAGCAGTTTCGAAACACTCTTTTTGTAGAATCTGCAAGTGGAGATTTGGAGTGCTCTGAGTCCTACCCTGGAAAAGGAAATAACTTCACTTAGAACCTAGACGGAAGCATTCTCAGAGACTTCCCTGTGCTTTCTGCATTCCACTCACAGAGTTGAACCTTCCTTTTGATAGAACAGCTTTGAAACGCTCTTTTTGTAGAATCTGCAAGTCGATACTTGGAACGCTTTGAGGCCTAGGCTGGAAAAGGAAATATCTTCACATAAAAACTAGAGAGAAGCATTCTCAGAAACTTCTTTGTGATCTGCGCATTCAACCCACAGAGTTGAAGCTTCCCTTTGCTATAGCAGTTTTGAAACTCTCTTTGAGTAGAATCTTCCAGGGGATATTCGGTGTGCCGAGAGGCCAACACTGGAAAAGGAAATATCTTCACTTGAAAACTAGACGGAAGCGTTCTCAGAAACTACCCTGTGCTTGATGCATTCAACTCACAGAGAGGACTCTTCCTTTGGAGAGCGCAGTTTTGAAACACTCTTTTTGCAGAATTTGCTAGGGGATGTTTGGAGCTTTGGGAGGCCTATGCTGGAAAAGGAAATATCTTCACAAACCAACTAGACGGAAGCATTCTCACAAACTTCTTTGTGATGAGTGCCTTCAACTCACAGACTTGAAATTTCCTTTTGAAAGAGCAGTTTTGAAACACTCCTTTTGTAGAATCTGCAAGTGGATATTTGGAGCGTTTGGAGGCCTTTGCTGGGAAATGAAATATCTTCACCTAAAAACTAGACAGAAGCATTCTCAGAAACATCATTGCGATGTGTGCATTCAACTCACAGGGTTGAACCTTCCTTTTGATAGAGCAGTTTTGAAACACACCTTGTGTAGAATCTGCAAGTGGATATTTGGAGCGCTTTGAGGCCTATGCTGGAAAAGGGAATATCTTCACATAAACACTAGACAGAAGCATTCTCAGAAACTTCTTTGTGATGTGCGCATTCAACTCACAGAGTTGAAGCGGCCTTTTGATAGAGCCGTTTGGGAACAGCCTTTTTGTAACATCTGCAAGTGGATATTTGGAGCGATTTGAGGCCTATGATGGAAAGGGAAATATCTTCACATAGAAACTAGACAGAAGCCTCCTCAGAAACTTCTGTGTGATGAGTGCATTCAACTCACAGACTTGAACCTTCCTTTTGATAGAGAAGTTTAGAAACACTCTTGCAGAGGCATCTGAATGAGGATCTTGGGAGCGCTTCGAGGCCAATGCTGGGAAACGAAATATCATCACATAGAAACTAGACAGAAGGATTCTCAGAAACTTCTTGGTGATGAGTGCGTTCCACTCACAGACTTGAACGTTCCTCTTGAGAGAACACTTTTGAAACACTCCTTTTGTAGAATCTGCAAGTGTTTATTTGGAGCGCTTTGAGGCCTATGTTGGAAAAGGAAATATCTTCCTATATAAACTAGACAGAAGCATTCTCAGAAACTTCTTTACGATGAGTGCATTCAACTCACAGACTTGAAGCTTCCTTTGGAAAGAGCAGTTTTGAAACACTCTTTTTGTAGAATCTGCAAGTGGATATGTGGAGCGCTTTGAGGCCTCTGCTGGAAAAGGAAATATCTTCACAGAAACACTAGACAGAAGCATTCTCAGAAACGTCTTGGTCATGTGTGCATTGAACTCACAGAGTTGAACCTTCCTTTTGATAGAGAAGTTTGGAAGCACTCCTTTAGTAGAATCTTCAGGTGGATGTATGGAGTGCTTTGAGGCCTATGCTGGAAAAGGAAATGTCTTCACGTAGAAACGAGACAAAGGCATTCTCAGAAAGGTCCCTGTGCCTTGTGCATTCAACTCACAGAGTTCAGCCTTCTTTTTGATAGAGCAGTTTCGAAACACTCTTTTTGTAGAGTCTGCAAGTGGATAATTGGAGCGCTTTGATGCCTATGCTGCAAAAGGAAATATCATTGCATAAAAACTAGATGGAAGCACTCTCACAAACTTCTTTGTGGTGAGTGCATTCAACTCACAGAGTTGAACCTTCGTTTTGATAGACCCGTTTTGAAACACTGTTTTTGTAGTATTCGCAAGTGGATATTTGGAGCGCGTTGAGGCTGGAGTTGGAAAAGGAAATCTCTTCACGTACAAGCTAGACGGAAGCATTCTCCGAAACTTCTTTGTCATGTGGGGATTGAACTCACAGAGTTGAACCTTCCTTTTCGTAGAGCGGTTCTGCAAGACTCTTTTTGTGGAAACTGCAAGTGGATATTTGGTGCGATTGGGGCATCCAGTGGAAAGGATCATACATTACGATGAAAACTAGATTGAACTATTCTCAGAAACTTCTCTGCGACGAGTGCCTTCTACTCACAGAGTCGAACCTTCCTTTCGAGAGAACAGTTTTGAAACACTCTTTCTGTGGACTCTGCAAGGGGATCACTAGGTCGCTTTGATGCCTAGGCTGGAAAAGGAAATATCTTCACACGAAAACAAGACAGAAGCATTCTCAGAAACCTTTTCTGATGTGCGCATTCAACTCACCGAGTTGAACCTTCCTTTTCATAGAGCAGTTTCGAAACACTCTTTTTGTAGAATCTGCAAGTGGAGATTTGGAGTGCTCTGAGTCCTACCCTGGAAAAGGAAATAACTTCACTTAGAACCTAGACGGAAGCATTCTCAGAGACTTCCCTGTGCTTTCTGCATTCCACTCACAGAGTTGAACCTTCCTTTTGATAGAACAGCTTTGAAACGCTCTTTTTGTAGAATCTGCAAGTCGATACTTGGAACGCTTTGAGGCCTAGGCTGGAAAAGGAAATATCTTCACATAAAAACTAGAGAGAAGCATTCTCAGAAACTACTTTGTGATCTGCGCATTCAACCCACAGAGTTGAAGCTTCCCTTTGCTATAGCAGTTTTGAAACTCTCTTTGAGTAGAATCTTCCAGGGGATATTCGGTGTGCCGAGAGGCCAACACTGGAAAAGGAAATATCTTCACTTGAAAACTAGACGGAAGCGTTCTCAGAAACTACCCTGTGCTTGATGCATTCAACTCACAGAGAGGACTCTTCCTTTGGAGAGCGCAGTTTTGAAACACTCTTTTTGCAGAATTTGCTAGGGGATCTTTGGAGCTTTTGGAGGCCTATGCTGGAAAAGGAAATATCTTCACAAACCAACTAGACGGAAGCATTCTCACAAACTTCTTTGTGATGAGTGCCTTCAACTCACAGACTTGAACCTTCCTTTTGAAAGAGCAGTTTTGAAACACTCCTTTTGTAGAATCTGCAAGTGGATATTTGGAGCGTTTGGAGGCCTTTGCTGGGAAATGAAATATCTTCACCTAAAAACTAGACAGAAGCATTCTCAGAAACATCATTGCGATGTGTGCATTCAACTCACAGGGTTGAACCTTCCTTTTGATAGAGCAGTTTTGAAACACACCTTGTGTAGAATCTGCAAGTGGATATTTGGAGCGCTTTGAGGCCTATGCTGGAAAAGGGAATATCTTCACATAAACACTAGACAGAAGCATTCTCAGAAACTTCTTTGTGATGTGCGCATTCAACTCACAGAGTTGAAGCGGCCTTTTGATAGAGCCGTTTGGGAACAGCCTTTTTGTAACATCTGCAAGTGGATATTTGGAGCGATTTGAGGCCTATGATGGAAAGGGAAATATCTTCACATAGAAACTAGACAGAAGCCTCCTCAGAAACTTCTGTGTGATGAGTGCATTCAACTCACAGACTTGAACCTTCCTTTTGATAGAGAAGTTTAGAAACACTCTTGCAGAGGCATCTGAATGAGGATCTTGGGAGCGCTTCGAGGCCAATGCTGGGAAACGAAATATCATCACATAGAAACTAGACAGAAGGATTCTCAGAAACTTCTTGGTGATGAGTGCGTTCCACTCACAGACTTGAACGTTCCTCTTGAGAGAACACTTTTGAAACACTCCTTTTGTAGAATCTGCAAGTGTTTATTTGGAGCGCTTTGAGGCCTATGTTGGAAAAGGAAATATCTTCCCATATAAACTAGACAGAAGCATTCTCAGAAACTTCTTTACGATGAGTGCATTCAACTCACAGACTTGAAGCTTCCTTTGGAAAGAGCAGTTTTGAAACACTCTTTTTGTAGAATCTGCAAGTGGATATGTGGAGCGCATTGAGGCCTCTGCTGGAAAAGGAAATATCTTCACAGAAACACTAGACAGAAGCATTCTCAGAAACGTCTTGGTCATGTGTGCATTGAACTCACAGAGTTGAACCTTCCTTTTGATAGAGAAGTTTGGAAGCACTCCTTTAGTAGAATCTTCAGGTGGATGTATGGAGTGCTTTGAGGCCTATGCTGGAAAAGGAAATGTCTTCACGTAGAAACGAGACAAAGGCATTCTCAGAAAGGTCCCTGTGCCTTGTGCATTCAACTCACTGAGTTCAGCCTTCTTTTTGATAGAGCAGTTTCGAAACACTCTTTTTGTTGAGTCTGCAAGTGGATAATTGGAGCGCTTTGATGCCTATGCTGCAAAAGGAAATATCATTGCATAAAAACTAGATGGAAGCACTCTCACAAACTTCTTTGTGGTGAGTGCATTCAACTCACAGAGTTGAACCTTCGTTTTGATAGACCCGTTTTGAAACACTGTTTTTGTAGTATTCGCAAGTGGATATTTGGAGCGCGTTGAGGCTGGAGTTGGAAAAGGAAATCTCTTCACGTACAAGCTAGACGGAAGCATTCTCCGAAACTTCTTTGTCATGTGGGGATTGAACTCACAGAGTTGAACCTTCCTTTTCGTAGAGCGGTTCTGCAAGACTCTTTTTGTGGAAACTGCAAGTGGATATTTGGTGCGATTGGGGCATCCAGTGGAAAGGATCATACATTACGATGAAAACTAGATTGAACTATTCTCAGAAACTTCTCTGCGACGAGTGCCTTCTACTCACAGAGTCGAACCTTCCTTTTGAGAGAACAGTTTTGAAACACTCTTTCTGTGGACTCTGCAAGGGGATCACTAGGTCGCTTTGATGCCTAGGCTGGAAAAGGAAATATCTTCACACGAAAACAAGACAGAAGCATTCTCAGAAACCTTTTCTGATGTGCGCATTCAACTCACCGAGTTGAACCTTCCTTTTCATAGAGCAGTTTCGAAACACTCTTTTTGTAGAATCTGCAAGTGGAGATTTGGAGTGCTCTGAGTCCTACCCTGGAAAAGGAAATAACTTCACTTAGAACCTAGACGGAAGCATTCTCAGAGACTTCCCTGTGCTTTCTGCATTCCACTCACAGAGTTGAACCTTCCTTTTGATAGAACAACTTTGAAACGCTCTTTTTGTAGAATCTGCAAGTCGATACTTGGAACGCTTTGAGGCCTATGCTGGAAAAGGAAATATCTTCACATAAAAACTAGAGAGAAGCATTCTCAGGAACTTCTTTGTGATCTGCGCATTCAACCCACAGAGTTGAAGCTTCCCTTTGCTATAGCAGTTTTGAAACTCTCTTTGAGTAGAATCTTCCAGGGGATATTCGGTGTGCCAAGAGGCCAACACTGGAAAAGGAAATATCTTCACTTGAAAACTAGACGGAAGCGTTCTCAGAAACTACCCTGTGCTTGATGCATTCAACTCACAGAGAGGACTCTTCCTTTGGAGAGCGCAGTTTTGAAACACTCTTTTTGCAGAATTTGCTAGGGGATGTTTGGAGCTTTTGGAGGCCTATGCTGGAAAAGGAAATATCTTCACAAACCAACTAGACGGAAGCATTCTCACAAACTTCTTTGTGATGAGTGCCTTCAACTCACAGACTTGAACCTTCCTTTTGAAAGAGCAGTTTTGAAACACTCCTTTTGTAGAATCTGCAAGTGGATATTTGGAGCGTTTGGAGGCCTTTGCTGGGAAATGAAATATCTTCACCTAAAAACTAGACAGAAGCATTCTCAGAAACATCATTGCGATGTGTGCATTCAACTCACAGGGTTGAACCTTCCTTTTGATAGAGCAGTTTTGAAACACACCTTGTGTAGAATCTGCAAGTGGATATTTGGAGAGCTTTGAGGCCTATGCTGGAAAAGGGAGTATCTTCACATAAACACTAGACAGAAGCATTCTCAGAAACTTCTTTGTGATGTGCGCATTCAACTCACAGAGTTGAAGCGGCCTTTTGATAGAGCCGTTTGGGAACAGCCTTTTTGTAACATCTGCAAGTGGATATTTGGAGCGATTTGAGGCCTATGATGGAAAGGGAAATATCTTCACATAGAAACTAGACAGAAGCCTCCTCAGAAACTTCTGTGTGATGAGTGCATTCAACTCACAGACTTGAACCTTCCTTTTGATAGAGAAGTTTAGAAACACTCTTGCAGAGGCATCTGAATGAGGATCTTGGGAGCGCTTCGAGGCCAATGCTGGGAAACGAAATATCATCACATAGAAACTAGACAGAAGGATTCTCAGAAACTTCTTGGTGATGAGTGCGTTCCACTCACAGACTTGAACGTTCCTCTTGAGAGAACACTTTTGAAACACTCCTTTTGTAGAATCTGCAAGTGTTTATTTGGAGCGCTTTGAGGCCTATGTTGGAAAAGGAAATATCTTCCCATATAAACTAGACAGAAGCATTCTCAGAAACTTCTTTACGATGAGTGCATTCAACTCACAGACTTGAAGCTTCCTTTGGAAAGAGCAGTTTTGAAACACTCTTTTTGTAGAATCTTCAAGTGGATATGTGGAGCGCTTTGAGGCCTCTGCTGGAAAAGGAAATATCTTCACAGAAACACTAGACAGAAGCATTCTCAGAAACGTCTTGGTCATGTGTGCATTGAACTCACAGAGTTGAACCTTCCTTTTGATAGAGAAGTTTGGAAGCACTCCTTTAGTAGAATCTTCAGGTGGATGTATGGAGTGCTTTGAGGCCTATGCTGGAAAAGGAAATGTCTTCACGTAGAAACGAGACAAAGGCATTCTCAGAAAGGTCCCTGTGCCTTGTGCATTCAACTCACAGAGTTCAGCCTTCTTTTTGATAGAGCAGTTTCGAAACACTCTTTTTGTAGAGTCTGCAAGTGGATAATTGGAGCGCTTTGATGCCTATGCTGCAAAAGGAAATATCATTGCATAAAAACTAGATGGAAGCACTCTCACAAACTTCTTTGTGGTGAGTGCATTCAACTCACAGAGTTGAACCTTCGTTTTGATAGACCCGTTTTGAAACACTGTTTTTGTAGTATTCGCAAGTGGATTTTTGGAGCGCGTTGAGGCTGGAGTTGGAAAAGGAAATCTCTTCACGTACAAGCTAGACGGAAGCATTCTCCGAAACTTCTTTGTCACGTGGGGATTGAACTCACAGAGTTGAACCTTCCTTTTCGTAGAGCGGTTCTGCAAGACTCTTTTTGTGGAAACTGCAAGTGGATATTTGGTGCGATTGGGGCATCCAGTGGAAAGGATCATACATTACGATGAAAACTAGATTGAACTATTCTCAGAAACTTCTCTGCGACGAGTGCCTTCTACTCACAGAGTCGAACCTTCCTTTTGAGAGAACAGTTTTGAAACACTCTTTCTGTGGACTCTGCAAGGGGATCACTAGGTCGCTTTGATGCCTAGGCTGGAAAAGGAAATATCTTCACACGAAAACAAGACAGAAGCATTCTCAGAAACCTTTTCTGATGTGCGCATTCAACTCACCGAGTTGAACCTTCCTTTTCATAGAGCAGTTTCGAAACACTCTTTTTGTAGAATCTGCAAGTGGAGATTTGGAGTGCTCTGAGTCCTACCCTGGAAAAGGAAATAATTTCACTTAGAACCTAGACGGAAGCATTCTCAGAGACTTCCCTGTGCTTTCTGCATTCCACTCACAGAGTTGAACCTTCCTTTTGATAGAACAGCTTTGAAACGCTCTTTTTGTAGAATCTGCAAGTCGATACTTGGAACGCTTTGAGGCCTATGCTGGAAAAGGAAATATCTTCACATAAAAACTAGAGAGAAGCATTCTCAGAAACTTCTTTGTGATCTGCGCATTCAACCCACAGAGTTGAAGCTTCCCTTTGCTATAGCAGTTTTGAAACTCTCTTTGAGTAGAATCTTCCAGGGGATATTCGGTGTGCCGAGAGGCCAACACTGGAAAAGGAAATATCTTCACTTGAAAACTAGACGGAAGCGTTCTCAGAAACTACCCTGTGCTTGATGCATTCAACTCACAGAGAGGACTCTTCCTTTGGAGAGCGCAGTTTTGAAACACTCTTTTTGCAGAATTTGCTAGGGGATGTTTGGAGCTTTTGGAGGCCTATGCTGGAAAAGGAAATATCTTCACAAACCAACTAGACGGAAGCATTCTCACAAACTTCTTTGTGATGAGTGCCTTCAACTCACAGACTTGAACCTTCCTTTTGAAAGAGCAGTTTTGAAACACTCCTTTTGTAGAATCTGCAAGTGAATATTTGGAGCGTTTGGAGGCCTTTGCTGGGAAATGAAATATCTTCACCTAAAAACTAGACAGAAGCATTCTCAGAAACATCATTGCGATGTGTGCATTCAACTCACAGGGTTGAACCTTCCTTTTGATAGAGCAGTTTTGAAACACACCTTGTGTAGAATCTGCAAGTGGATATTTGGAGCGCTTTGAGGCCTATGCTGGAAAAGGGAATATCTTCACATAAACACTAGACAGAAGCATTCTCAGAAACTTCTTTGTGATGTGCGCATTCAACTCACAGAGTTGAAGCGGCCTTTTGATAGAGCCGTTTGGGAACAGCCTTTTTGTAACATCTGCAAGTGGATATTTGGAGCGATTTGAGGCCTATGATGGAAAGGGAAATATCTTCACATAGAAACTAGACAGAAGCCTCCTCAGAAACTTCTGTGTGATGAGTGCATTCAACTCACAGACTTGAACCTTCCTTTTGATAGAGAAGTTTAGAAACACTCTTGCAGAGGCATCTGAATGAGGATCTTGGGAGCGCTTCGAGGCCAATGCTGGGAAACGAAATATCATCACATAGAAACTAGACAGAAGGATTCTCAGAAACTTCTTGGTGATGAGTGCGTTCCACTCACAGACTTGAACGTTCCTCTTGAGAGAACACTTTTGAAACACTCCTTTTGTAGAATCTGCAAGTGTTTATTTGGAGCGCTTTGAGGCCTATGTTGGAAAAGGAAATATCTTCCCATATAAACTAGACAGAAGCATTCTCAGAAACTTCTTTACGATGAGTGCATTCAACTCACAGACTTGAAGCTTCCTTTGGAAAGAGCAGTTTTGAAACACTCTTTTTGTAGAATCTGCAAGTGGATATGTGGAGCGCTTTGAGGCCTCTGCTGGAAAAGGAAATATCTTCACAGAAACACTAGACAGAAGCATTCTCAGAAACGTCTTGGTCATGTGTGCATTGAACTCACAGAGTTGAACCTTCCTTTTGATAGAGAAGTTTGGAAGCACTCTTTTAGTAGAATCTTCAGGTGGATGTATGGAGTGCTTTGAGGCCTATGCTGGAAAAGGAAATGTCTTCACGTAGAAACGAGACAAAGGCATTCTCAGAAAGGTCCCTGTGCCTTGTGCATTCAACTCACTGAGTTCAGCCTTCTTTTTGATAGAGCAGTTTCGAAACACTCTTTTTGTTGAGTCTGCAAGTGGATAATTGGAGCGCTTTGATGCCTATGCTGCAAAAGGAAATATCATTGCATAAAAACTAGATGGAAGCACTCTCACAAACTTCTTTGTGGTGAGTGCATTCAACTCACAGAGTTGAACCTTCGTTTTGATAGACCCGTTTTGAAACACTGTTTTTGTAGTATTCGCAAGTGGATATTTGGAGCGCGTTGAGGCTGGAGTTGGAAAAGGAAATCTCTTCACGTACAAGCTAGACGGAAGCATTCTCCGAAACTTCTTTGTCATGTGGGGATTGAACTCACAGAGTTGAACCTTCCTTTTCGTAGAGCGGTTCTGCAAGACTCTTTTTGTGGAAACTGCAAGTGGATATTTGGTGCGATTGGGGCATCCAGTGGAAAGGATCATACATTACGATGAAAACTAGATTGAACTATTCTCAGAAACTTCTCTGCGACGAGTGCCTTCTACTCACAGAGTCGAACCTTCCTTTCGAGAGAACAGTTTTGAAACACTCTTTCTGTGGACTCTGCAAGGGGATCACTAGGTCGCTTTGATGCCTAGGCTGGAAAAGGAAATATCTTCACACGAAAACAAGACAGAAGCATTCTCAGAAACCTTTTCTGATGTGCGCATTCAACTCACCGAGTTGAACCTTCCTTTTCATAGAGCAGTTTCGAAACACTCTTTTTGTAGAATCTGCAAGTGGAGATTTGGAGTGCTCTGAGTCCTACCCTGGAAAAGGAAATAACTTCACTTAGAACCTAGACGGAAGCATTCTCAGAGACTTCCCTGTGCTTTCTGCATTCAACTCACAGAGTTGAACCTTCCTTTCGATAGAACAGCTTTGAAACGCTCTTTTTGTAGAATCTGCAAGTCGATACTTGGAACGCTCTGAGTCCTACCCTGGAAAAGGAAATAACTTCACTTAGAACTTAGACGGAAGCATTCTCAGAGACTTCCCTGTGCTTTCTGCATTCAACTCACAGAGTTGAACCTTCCTTTTGATAGAACAGCTTTGAAACTCTCTTTTTGTAGAATCTGCAAGTCGATACTTGGAACGCTTTGAGGCCTATGCTGGAAAAGGAAATATCTTCACATAAAAACTAGAGAGAAGCATTCTCAGAAACTTCTTTGTGATCTGCGCATTCAACCCACAGAGTTGAAGCTTCCCTTTGCTCTAGCAGTTTTGAAACTCTCTTTGAGTAGAATCTTCCAGGGGATATTCGGTGTGCCGAGAGGCCAACACTGGAAAAGGAAATATCTTCACTTGAAAACTAGACGGAAGCGTTCTCAGAAACTACCCTGTGCTTGATGCATTCAACTCACAGAGAGGACTCTTCCTTTGGAGAGCGCAGTTTTGAAACACTCTTTTTGCAGAATTTGCTAGGGGATGTTTGGGGCTTTTGGAGGCCTATGCTGGAAAAGGAAATATCTTCACATAAACACTAGACAGAAGCATTCTCAGAAACTTCTTTGTGATGTGCGCATTCAACTCACAGAGTTGAAGCGGCCTTTTGATAGAGCCGTTTGGGAACAGCCTTTTTGTAACATCTGCAAGTGGATATTTGGAGCGATTTGAGGCCTATGATGGAAAGGGAAATATCTTCACATAGAAACTAGACAGAAGCCTCCTCAGAAACTTCTGTGTGATGAGTGCATTCAACTCACAGACTTGAACCTTCCTTTTGATAGAGAAGTTTAGAAACACTCTTGCAGAGGCATCTGAATGAGGATCTTGGGAGCGCTTCGAGGCCAATGCTGGGAAACGAAATATCATCACATAGAAACTAGACAGAAGGATTCTCAGAAACTTCTTGGTGATGAGTGCGTTCCACTCACAGACTTGAACGTTCCTCTTGAGAGAACACTTTTGAAACACTCCTTTTGTAGAATCTGCAAGTGTTTATTTGGAGCGCTTTGAGGCCTATGTTGGAAAAGGAAATATCTTCCCATATAAACTAGACAGAAGCATTCTCAGAAACTTCTTTACGATGAGTGCATTCAACTCACAGACTTGAAGCTTCCTTTGGAAAGAGCAGTTTTGAAACACTCTTTTTGTAGAATCTGCAAGTGGATATGTGGAGCGCTTTGAGGCCTCTGCTGGAAAAGGAAATATCTTCACAGAAACACTAGACAGAAGCATTCTCAGAAACGTCTTGGTCATGTGTGCATTGAACTCACAGAGTTGAACCTTCCTTTTGATAGAGAAGTTTGGAAGCACTCTTTTAGTAGAATCTTCAGGTGGATGTATGGAGTGCTTTGAGGCATATGCTGGAAAAGGAAATGTCTTCACATAGAAACGAGACAAAGGCATTCTCAGAAAGGTCCCTGTGCCTTGTGCATTCAACTCACAGAGTTCAGCCTTCTTTTTGATAGAGCAGTTTCGAAACACTCTTTTTGTAGAGTCTGCAAGTGGATAATTGGAGCGCTTTGATGCCTATGCTGCAAAAGGAAATATCATTGCATAAAAACTAGATGGAAGCACTCTCACAAACTTCTTTGTGGTGAGTGCATTCAACTCACAGAGTTGAACCTTCGTTTTGATAGACCCGTTTTGAAACACTGTTTTTGTAGTATTCGCAAGTGGATATTTGGAGCGCGTTGAGGCTGGAGTTGGAAAAGGAAATCTCTTCACGTACAAGCTAGACGGAAGCATTCTCCGAAACTTCTTTGTCACGTGGGGATTGAACTCACAGAGTTGAACCTTCCTTTTCATAGAGCGGTTCTGCAAGACTCTTTTTGTGGAAACTGCAAGTGGATATTTGGTGCGATTGGGGCATCCAGTGGAAAGGATCATACATTACGATGAAAACTAGATTGAACTATTCTCAGAAACTTCTCTGCGATGAGTGCCTTCTACTCACAGAGTCGAACCTTCCTTTCGAGAGAACAGTTTTGAAACACTCTTTCTGTGGACTCTGCAAGGGGATCACTAGGTCGCTTTGATGCCTAGGCTGGAAAAGGAAATATCTTCACACGAAAACAAGACAGAAGCATTCTCAGAAACCATTTCTGATGTGCGCATTCAACTCACCGAGTTGAACCTTCCTTTTGATAGAGCAGTTTTGAAACACTCTTTTTGTAGGATCTGCAAGTGGAGATTTGGAGTGCTCTGAGTCCTACCCTGGAAAAGGAAATAACTTCACTTAGAACCTAGACGGAAGCATTCTCAGAGACTTCCCTGTGCTTTCTGCATTCCACTCACAGAGTTGAACCTTCCTTTTGATAGAACAGCTTTGAAACGCTCTTTTTGTAGAATCTGCAAGTCGATACTTGGAACGCTTTGAGGCCTATGCTGGAAAAGGAAATATCTTCACATAAAAACTAGAGAGAAGCATTCTCAGAAACTTCTTTGTGATCTGCGCATTCAACCCACAGAGTTGAAGCTTCCCTTTGCTATAGCAGTTTTGAAACTCTCTTGAGTAGAATCTTCCAGGGGATATTCGGTGTGCCGAGAGGCCAACACTGGAAAAGGAAATATCTTCACTTGAAAACTAGACGGAAGCGTTCTCAGAAACTACCCTGTGCTTGATGCATTCAACTCACAGAGAGGACTCTTCCTTTGGAGAGCGCAGTTTTGAAACACTCTTTTTGCAGAATTTGCTAGGGGATGTTTGGAGCTTTTGGAGGCCTATGCTGGAAAAGGAAATATCTTCACAAACCAACTAGACGGAAGCATTCTCACAAACTTCTTTGTGATGAGTGCCTTCAACTCACAGACTTGAACCTTCCTTTTGAAAGAGCAGTTTTGAAACACTCCTTTTGTAGAGCTGCAAGTGGATATTTGGAGCGTTTGGAGGCCTTTGCTGGGAAATGAAATATCTTCACCTAAAAACTAGACAGAAGCATTCTCAGAAACATCATTGCGATGTGTGCATTCAACTCACAGGGTTGAACCTTCCTTTTGATAGAGCAGTTTTGAAACACACCTTGTGTAGAATCTGCAAGTGGATATTTGGAGCGCTTTGAGGCCTATGCTGGAAAAGGGAATATCTTCACATAAACACTAGACAGAAGCATTCTCAGAAACTTCTTTGTGATGTGCGCATTCAACTCACAGAGTTGAAGCGGCCTTTTGATAGAGCCGTTTGGGAACAGCCTTTTTGTAACATCTGCAAGTGGATATTTGGAGCGATTTGAGGCCTATGATGGAAAGGGAAATATCTTCACATAGAAACTAGACAGAAGCCTCCTCAGAAACTTCTGTGTGATGAGTGCATTCAACTCACAGACTTGAACCTTCCTTTTGATAGAGAAGTTTAGAAACACTCTTGCAGAGGCATCTGAATGAGGATCTTGGGAGCGCTTCGAGGCCAATGCTGGGAAACGAAATATCATCACATAGAAACTAGACAGAAGGATTCTCAGAAACTTCTTGGTGATGAGTGCGTTCCACTCACAGACTTGAACGTTCCTCTTGAGAGAACACTTTTGAAACACTCCTTTTGTAGAATCTGCAAGTGTTTATTTGGAGCGCTTTGAGGCCAATGTTGGAAAAGGAAATATCTTCCCATATAAACTAGACAGAAGCATTCTCAGAAACTTCTTTACGATGAGTGCATTCAACTCACAGACTTGAAGCTTCCTTTGGAAAGAGCAGTTTTGAAACACTCTTTTTGTAGAATCTGCAAGTGGATATGTGGAGCGCTTTGAGGCCTCTGCTGGAAAAGGAAATATCTTCACAGAAACACTAGACAGAAGCATTCTCAGAAACGTCTTGGTCATGTGTGCATTGAACTCACAGAGTTGAACCTTCCTTTTGATAGAGAAGTTTGGAAGCACTCTTTCAGTAGAATCTTCAGGTGGATGTATGGAGTGCTTTGAGGCCTATGCTGGAAAAGGAAATCTCTTCACGTAGAAACGAGACAAAGGCATTCTCAGAAAGGTCCCTGTGCCTTGTGCATTCAACTCACAGAGTTCAGCCTTCTTTTTGATAGAGCAGTTTCGAAACACTCTTTTTGTAGAGTCTGCAAGTGGATAATTGGAGCGCTTTGATGCCTATGCTGCAAAAGGAAATATCATTGCATAAAAACTAGATGGAAGCACTCTCACAAACTTCTTTGTGGTGAGTGCATTCAACTCACAGAGTTGAACCTTCGTTTTGATAGACCCGTTTTGAAACACTGTTTTTGTAGTATTCGCAAGTGGATATTTGCAGCGCGTTGAGGCTGGAGTTGGAAAAGGAAATCTCTTCACGTACAAGCTAGACGGAAGCATTCTCCGAAACTTCTTTGTCATGTGGGGATTGAACTCACAGAGTTGAACCTTCCTTTTCGTAGAGCGGTTCTGCAAGACTCTTTTTGTGGAAACTGCAAGTGGATATTTGGTGCGATTGGGGCATCCAGTGGAAAGGATCATACATTACGATGAAAACTAGATTGAACTATTCTCAGAAACTTCTCTGCGACGAGTGCCTTCTACTCACAGAGTCGAACCTTCCTTTCGAGAGAACAGTTTTGAAACACTCTTTCTGTGGACTCTGCAAGGGGATCACTAGGTCGCTTTGATGCCTAGGCTGGAAAAGGAAATATCTTCACACGAAAACAAGACAGAAGCATTCTCAGAAACCTTTTCTGATGTGCGCATTCAACTCACCGAGTTGAACCTTCCTTTTGATAGAGCAGTTTTGAAACACTCTTTTTGTAGAATCTGCAAGTGGAGATTTGGAGTGCTCTGAGTCCTACCCTGGAAAAGGAAATAACTTCACTTAGAACCTAGACGGAAGCATTCTCAGAGACTTCCCTGTGCTTTCTGCATTCCACTCACAGAGTTGAACCTTCCTTTTGACAGAACAGCTTTGAAACGCTCTTTTTGTAGAATCTGCAAGTCGATACTTGGAACGCTTTGAGGCCTAGGCTGGAAAAGGAAATATCTTCACATAAAAACTAGAGAGAAGCATTCTCAGAAACTTCTTTGTGATCTGCGCATTCAACCCACAGAGTTGAAGCTTCCCTTTGCTATAGCAGTTTTGAAACTCTCTTTGAGTAGAATCTTCCAGGGGATATTCGGTGTGCCGAGAGGCCAACACTGGAAAAGGAAATATCTTCACTTGAAAACTAGACGGAAGCGTTCTCAGAAACTACCCTGTGCTTTATGCATTCAACTCACAGAGAGCACTCTTCCTTTGGAGAGCGCAGTTTTGAAACACTCTTTTTGCAGAATTTGCTAGGGGATGTTTGGAGCTTTTGGAGGCCTATGCTGGAAAAGGAAATATCTTCACAAACCAACTAGACGGAAGCATTCTCACAAACTTCTTTGTGATGAGTGCCTTCAACTCACAGACTTGAAACTTCCTTTTGAAAGAGCAGTTTTGAAACACTCCTTTTGTAGAATCTGCAAGTGGATATTTGGAGCGTTTTGAGGCCTTTGCTGGGAAATGAAATATCTTCACCTAAAAACTAGACAGAAGCATTCTCAGAAACATCATTGCGATGTGTGCATTCAACTCACAGGGTTGAACCTTCCTTTTGATAGAGCAGTTTTGAAACACACCTTGTGTAGAATCTGCAAGTGGATATTTGGAGCGCTTTGAGGCCTATGCTGGAAAAGGGAATATCTTCACATAAACACTAGACAGAAGCATTCTCAGAAACTTCTTTGTGATGTGCGCATTCAACTCACAGAGTTGAAGCGGCCTTTTGATAGAGCCTTTTGGGAACAGCCTTTTTGTAACATCTGCAAGTGGATATTTGGAGCGATTTGAGGCCTATGATGGAAAGGGAAATATCTTCACATAGAAACTAGACAGAAGCCTCCTCAGAAACTTCTGTGTGATGAGTGCATTCAACTCACAGACTTGAACCTTCCTTTTGATAGAGAAGTTTAGAAACACTCTTGCAGAGGCATCTGAATGAGGATCTTGGGAGCGCTTCGAGGCCAATGCTGGGAAACGAAATATCATCACATAGAAACTAGACAGAAGGATTCTCAGAAACTTCTTGGTGATGAGTGCGTTCCACTCACAGACTTGAACGTTCCTCTTGAGAGAACACTTTTGAAACACTCCTTTTGTAGAATCTGCAAGTGTTTATTTGGAGCGCTTTGAGGCCTATGTTGGAAAAGGAAATATCTTCCCATATAAACTAGACAGAAGCATTCTCAGAAACTTCTTTACGATGAGTGCATTCAACTCACAGACTTGAAGCTTCCTTTGGAAAGAGCAGTTTTGAAACACTCTTTTTGTAGAATCTGCAAGTGGATATGTGGAGCGCTTTGATGCCTCTGCTGGAAAAGGAAATATCTTCACAGAAACACTAGACAGAAGCATTCTCAGAAACGTCTTGGTCATGTGTGCATTGAACTCACAGAGTTGAACCTTCCTTTTGATAGAGAAGTTTGGAAGCACTCTTTGAGTAGAATCTTCAGGTGGATGTATGGAGTGCTTTGAGGCCTATGCTGGAAAAGGAAATGTCTTCACGTAGAAACGAGACAAAGGCATTCTCAGAAAGGTCCCTGTGCCTTGTGCATTCAACTCACAGAGTTCAGCCTTCTTTTTGATAGAGCAGTTTCGAAACACTCTTTTTGTAGAGTCTGCAAGTGGATAATTGGAGCGCTTTGATGCCTATGCTGCAAAAGGAAATATCATTGCATAAAAACTAGATGGAAGCACTCTCACAAACTTCTTTGTGGTGAGTGCATTCAACTCACAGAGTTGAACCTTCGTTTTGATAGACCCGTTTTGAAACACTGTTTTTGTAGTATTCGCAAGTGGATATTTGGAGCGCGTTGAGGCTGGAGTTGGAAAAGGAAATCTCTTCACGTACAAGCTAGACGGAAGCATTCTCCGAAACTTCTTTGTCACGTGGGGATTGAACTCACAGAGTTGAACCTTCCTTTTCGTAGAGCGGTTCTGCAAGACTCTTTTTGTGGAAACTGCAAGTGGATATTTGGTGCGATTGGGGCATCCAGTGGAAAGGATCATACATTACGATGAAAACTAGATTGAACTATTCTCAGAAACTTCTCTGCGACGAGTGCCTTCTACTCACAGAGTCGAACCTTCCTTTCGAGAGAACAGTTTTGAAACACTCTTTCTGTGGACTCTGCAAGGGGATCACTAGGTCGCTTTGATGCCTAGGCTGGAAAAGGAAATATCTTCACACGAAAACAAGACAGAAGCATTCTCAGAAACCTTTTCTGATGTGCGCATTCAACTCACCGAGTTGAATCTTCCTTTTGATAGAGCAGTTTTGAAACACTCTTTTTGTAGAATCTGCAAGTGGAGATTTGGAGTGCTCTGAATCCTACCCTGGAAAAGGAAATAACTTCACTTAGAACCTAGACGGAAGCATTCTCAGAGACTTCCCTGTGCTTTCTGCATTCAACTCACAGAGTTGAACCTTCCTTTCGATAGAACAGCTTTGAAACGCACTTTTTGTAGAATCTGCAAGTCGATACTTGGAACGCTCTGAGTCCTACCCTGGAAAAGGAAATAACTTCACTTAGAACCTAGACGGAAGCATTCTCAGAGACTTCCCTGTGCTTTCTGCATTCAACTCACAAAGTTGAACCTTCCTTTTGATAGAACAGCTTTGAAACGCTCTTTTTGTAGAATCTGCAAGTCGATACTTGGAACTCTTTGAGGCCTATGCTGGAAAAGGAAATATCTTCACATAAAAACTAGAGAGAAGCATTCTCAGAAACTTCTTTGTGATCTGCGCATTCAACCCACAGAGTTGAAGCTTCCCTTTGCTATAGCAGTTTTGAAACTCTCTTTGAGTAGGATCTTCCAGGGGATATTCGGTGTGCCGAGAGGCCAACACTGGAAAAGGAAATATCTTCACTTGAAAACTAGACGGAAGCGTTCTCAGAAACTACCCTGTGCTTGATGCATTCAACTCACAGAGAGGACTCTTCCTTTGGAGAGCGCAGTTTTGAAACACTCTTTTTGCAGAATTTGCTAGGGGATGTTTGGGGCTTTTGGAGGCCTATGCTGGAAAAGGAAATATCTTCACATAAACACTAGACAGAAGCATTCTCAGAAACTTCTTTGTGATGTGCGCATTCAACTCACAGAGTTGAAGCGGCCTTTTGATAGAGCCGTTTGGGAACAGCCTTTTTGTAACATCTGCAAGTGGATATTTGGAGCGATTTGAGGCCTATGATGGAAAGGGAAATATCTTCACATAGAAACTAGACAGAAGCCTCCTCAGAAACTTCTGTGTGATGAGTGCATTCAACTCACAGACTTGAACCTTCCTTTTGATAGAGAAGTTTAGAAACACTCTTGCAGAGGCATCTGAATGAGGATCTTGGGAGCGCTTCGAGGCCAATGCTGGGAAAAGAAATATCATCACATAGAAACTAGACAGAAGGATTCTCAGAAACTTCTTGGTGATGAGTGCGTTCCACTCACAGACTTGAACGTTCCTCTTGAGAGAACACTTTTGAAACACTCCTTTTGTAGAATCTGCAAGTGTTTATTTGGAGCGCTTTGAGGCCTATGTTGGAAAAGGAAATATCTTCACATGTAAACTAGACAGAAGCATTCTCAGAAACTTCTTTACGATGAGTGCATTCAACTCACAGACTTGAAGCTTCCTTTGGAAAGAGCAGTTTTGAAACACTCTTTTTGTAGAATCTGCAAGTGGATATGTGGAGCGCTTTGAGGCCTCTGCTGGAAAAGGAAATATCTTCACAGAAACACTAGACAGAAGCATTCTCAGAAACGTCTTGGTCATGTGTGCTTTGATCTCACAGAGTTGAACCTTCCTTTAGATAGAGAAGTTTGGAAGCACTCTTTTAGTAGAATCTTCAGGTGGATGTATGGAGTGCCTTGAGGCCTATGCTGGAATAGGAAATGTCTTCACGTAGAAACGAGACAAAGGCATTCTCAGAAAGGTCCCTGTGCCTTGTGCATTCAACTCACAGAGTTCAGCCTTCTTTTTGATAGAGCAGTTTCGAAACACTCTTTTTGTAGAGGCTGCAAGTGGATAATTGGAGCGCTTTGATGCCTATGCTGCAAAAGGAAATATCATTGCATAAAAACTAGATGGAAGCACTCTCACAAACTTCTTTGTGGTGAGTGCATTCAACTCACAGAGTTGAACCTTCGTTTTGATAGACCCGTTTTGAAACACTGTTTTTGTAGTATTCGCAAGTGGATATTTGGAGCGCGTTGAGGCTGGAGTTGGAAAAGGAAATATCTTCACATACAAACTAGACGGAAGCATTCTCCGAAACTTCCTTGTCATGTGGGGATTGAACTCACAGTGTTGAACATTCCTTTTCGTAGAGCGGTTCTGCGTGACTCTTTTTGTGGAAACTGCAAGTGGATATTTGGTGCGATTGCGGCATCTAGTGGAAAGTAACATACATTACGATGAAAACTAGATTGAACTCTTCTCAGAAACTTCTTTGCGATGAGTGCCTTCTACTCACAGAGTCGAACCTTCCTTTCGAGAGAAGAGTTTTGAGACACTCTTTTGGTGGAATCTGCAAGGGGATCACTAGGGCGCTTTGATGCCTATGCTGGAAAAGGAAATATCTTCACACGAAAACTAGACAGAAGCATTCTCAGAAACCTTTTCTGATGTGCGCGTTCAACTCACCGAGTTGAACCTTCCTTTTGATAGAGCAGTTTTGAAACCCTCTTTTTGTAGAATCTGCAAGTGGAGATTTGGAGTGCTTTGAGTCCTACCCTGGAAAAGGAAATAACTTCACTTAGAACCTAGACGGAAGCATTCTCAGAGACTTCCCTGTGCTTTCTGCATTCGACTCACAGAGTTGAACCTTCCTTTGGATAGAACAGCTTTGAAACGCTCTTTTTGTAGAATCTGCAAGTCGATACTTGGAACGCTTTGAGGCCTATGCTGGAAAAGGAAACATCTTCACATAAAAACTAGAGAGAAGCATTCTCAGAAACTTCTTTGTGATCTGCACATTCAACTCACAGAGTTGAAGCTTCCCTTTGCTATAGCAGTTTTGAAACTCTCTTTGAGTAGAATCTTCAAGGGGATATTCGGTGTGCCGAGAGGCCAACACTGGAAAAGGAAATATCTTCCCTTAAAAACTGGACGGAAGCGTTCTCAGAAACTACCCTGAGCTTTATGCATTCAACTCACAGAGAAGGCTCTTCCTTTGGAGAGCGCAGTTTTGAAACACTCTTTTTGCAGAATTTGCTAGGGGATGTTTGGAGCTTTTGGAGGCCTATGCTGGAAAAGGAAATATCTTCACATACCAACTAGACAGAAGCATTCTCACAAACTTCTTTGTGATGAGTGCCTTCAACTCACAGACTTGAACCTTCCTTTTGAAAGAGCAGTTTTGAAACACTCCTTTTGTAGAATCTGCAAGTGGATATTTGGAGCGTTTTGAGGCCTTTGCTGGGAAATGAAATATCTTCACCTAAAAACTAGACAGAAGCATTCTCAGAAACATCTTTGCGATGTGTGCATTCAACTCACAGGGTTGAACCTTCCTTTTGATAGAGCAGTTTTGAAACGCACTTTGTGTAGAATCTGCAAGTGGATATTTGGAGGGCTTTGAGGCCTATGCTGGAAAAGGGAATATCTTCACATAAACACTAGACAGAAGCATTCTCAGGAACTTCTTTGTGATGTGTGCATTCAACTCACAGAGCTGAACCGGCCTTTTGATAGAGCCGTTTGGAAACAGCCTTTTTGTAACATCTGCAAGTGGATATTTGGAGCGATTTGGGGCCTATGATGGAAAGGGAAATATCTTCACATAGAAACTAGACAGAAGCCTCCTCAGAAACTTCTGTGTGATGAGTGCATTCAACTCACAGACTTGAACCTTCCTTTTGATAGAGAAGTTTTGAAACACTCTTTTAGAGGCATGTGAATGAGGATCTTGGGAGCGCTTCGAGGCCAATGCTGGGAAACGAAATATCATCACATAGAAACTAGACAGATGGATTCTCAGAAACTTCTTTGTGATGAGTGCGTTCCACTCACAGACTTGAACGTCCCTCTTGAGAGAAGAGTTTTGAAACACTCCTTTTGTAGAATCTGCAAGTGTTTATTTGGAGCGCTTTGAGGCCTATGTTGGAAAAGGAAATATCTTCACATAGAAACTAGACAGAAGCATTCTCAGAAACTTCTTTGCGATGAGTGCATTCAACGCACAGACTTGAAGCTTCCTTTGGAAAGAGCAGTTTTGAAACACCCTTTTGTAGAATCTGCAAGGGGATATGTGGAGCGCTTTGAGGCCTCTGCTGGAAAAGGAAATATCTTCACAGAAAAACTAGACAGAAGCATTCTCAGAAACGTCTTGGTCATGTGTGCATTGAACTCACAGAGTAGAACCTTCCTTTTGATAGAGAAGTTTGGAAACACTCTTTGAGTAGAATCTTCAGGTGGATGTATGGAGTGCTTTGAGGCCTATGCTGGAAAAGGAATTGTCTTCACGTAGAAACGAGACAAAGGCATTCTCAGAAAGTTCCCTGTGCTTTGTGCATTCAACTCACAGAGTTCAGCCTTCTTTTTGATAGAGCAGTTTGGAAACACTCTTTGTGTGGAGTCTGCAAGCGGATAATTGGAGCGCTTTGAGGCCTACGCTGCAAAAGGAAATAGCATTGCATAAAAACTAGATGGAAGCATTCTCACAAACTTCTTTGTGGTGAGTGCATTCAACTCACAGAGTTGAACCTTCGTTTTGATAGACCAGTTTTGAAACACTGTTTTTGTAGTATTCGCAAGTGGATATTTGGAGCGCGTTGAGGCTGGAGTTGGAAAAGGAAATATCTTCACATACAAACTAGACGGAAGCATTCTCCGAAACTTCTTTGTCATGTGGGGATTGAACTCACAGTGTTGAACATTCCTTTTCGTAGAGCGGTTCTGCGTGACTCTTTTTGTGGAAACTGCAAGTGGATATTTGGTGCGATTGCGGCATCTAGTGGAAAGGAACATACATTACGATGAAAACTAGATTGAACTCTTCTCAGAAACTTCTTTGCGATGAGTGCCTTCTACTCACAGAGTCGAACCTTCCTTTCGAGAGAAGAGTTTTGAGACACTCTTTTTGTGGAATCTGCAAGGGGATCACTAGGGCGCTTTGATGCCTATGCTGGAAAAGGAAATATCTTCACACGAAAACTAGACAGAAGCATTCTCAGAAACCTTTTCTGATGTGCGCGTTCAACTCACCGAGTTGAACCTTCCTTTTGATAGAGCAGTTTTGAAACCCTCTTTTTGTAGAATCTGCAAGTGGAGATTTGGAGTGCTTTGAGGCCTACCCTGGAAAAGGAAATAACTTCACTTAGAACCTAGACGGAAGCATTCTCAGAGACTTCCCTGTGCTTTCTGCATTCGACTCACAGAATTGAACCTTCCTTTGGATAGAACAGCTTTGAAACGCTCTTTTTGTAGAATCTGCAAGTCGATACTTGGAACGCTTTGAGGCCTATGCTGGAAAAGGAAACATCTTCACATAAAAACTAGAGAGAAGCATTCTCAGAAACTTCTTTGTGATCTGCGCATTCAACCCACAGAGTTGAAGCTTCCCTTTGCTATAGCAGTTTTGAAACTCCCTTTGAGTAGAATCTTCAAGGGGATATTCGGTGTGCCGAGAGGCCAACACTGGAAAAGGAAATATCTTCCCTTAAAAACTGGACGGAAGCGTTCTCAGAAACTACCCTGAGCTTTATGCATTCAACTCACAGAGAGGGTTCTTCCTTTGGAGAGCTCACTTTTGAAACACTCTTTTTGCAGGATTTGCTAGGGGATGTTTGGAGCTTTTGGAGGCCTATGCTGGAAAAGGAAATATCTTCACATACCAACTAGATAGAAGCATTCTCACAAACTTCTTTGTGATGAGTGCCTTCAACTCACAGACTTGAACCTTCCTTTTGAAAGAGCAGTTTTGAAACACTCCTTTTGTAGAATCTGCAAGTGGATATTTGGAGCGTTTTGAGGCCTTTGCTGGGAAATGAAATATCTTCACCTGAAAACTAGACAGAAGCATTCTCAGAAACATCTTTGCGATGTGTGCATTCAACTCACAGGGTTGAACCTTCCTTTTGATAGAGCAGTTTTGAAACGCACTTTGTCTAGAATCTGCAAGTGGATATTTGGAGCGCTTTGAGGCCTATGCTGGAAAAGGGAATATCTTCACATAAACACTAGACAGAAGCATTCTCAGAAACTTCTTTGTGATGTGTGCATTCAACTCACAGAGTTGACCCGGCCTTTTGATAGAGCCGTTTGGAAACAGCCTTTTTGTAACATCTGCAAGTGGATATTTGGAGCGATTTGGGGCCTATGAAGGAAAGGGAAATATCTTCACATAGAAACTAGACAGAAGCCTCCTCAGAAACTTCTGTGTGATGAGTTCATTCAACTCACAGACTTGAACCTTCCTTTTTATAGAGAAGTTTTGAAACACTCTTTTAGAGGCATCTGAATGAGGATCTTGGAAGCGCTTCGAGGCCAATGCTGGGAAACGAAATATCATCACATAGAAACTAGACAGATGGATTCTCAGAAACTTCTTTGTGATGAGTGCGTTCCACTCACAGACTTGAACGTCCCTCTTGAGAGAACAGTTTTGAAACACTCCTTTTGTAGAATCTGCAAGTGTTTATTTGGAGCGCTTTGAGGCCTATGTTGGAAAAGGAAATAACTTCACATTGAAACTAGACAGAATTATTCTCAGAAACTTCTTTGCGATGAGTGCATTCAACGCACAGACTTGAAGCTTCCTTTGGAAAGAGCAGTTTTGAAACACTCTTTTTGTAGAATCTGCAAGTGGATATGTGGAGCGCTTTGAGGCCTCTGCTGGAAAAGGAAATATCTTCACAGAAAAACTAGACAGAAGCATTCTCAGAAACGCCTTGGTCATGTGTGCATTGAACTCACAGAGTAGAACCTTCCTTTTGATAGAGAAGTTTGGAAACACTCTTTGAGTAGAATCTTCAGGTGGATGTATGGAGTGCTTTGAGGCCTATGCTGGAAAAGGAAATGTCTTCACGTAGAAACGAGACAAAGGAATTCTCAGAAAGTTCCCTGTGCTTTGTGCATTCAACTCACAGAGTTCAGCCTTCTTTTTGATAGAGCAGTTTCGAAACACTCTTTGTGTGGAGTCTGCAAGCGGATAATTGGAGCGCTTTGAGGCCTATGCTGCAAAAGGAAATAGCATTGCATAAAAACTAGATGGAAGCATTCTCACAAACTTCTTTGTGGTGAGTGCATTCAACTCACAGAGTTGAACCTTCGTTTTGATAGACCAGTTTTGAAACACTGTTTTTGTAGTATTCGCAAGTGGATATTTGGAGCGCGTTGAGGCTGGAGTTGGAAAAGGAAATATCTTCACATACAAACTAGACGGAAGCATTCTCCGAAACTTCCTTGTCATGTGGGGATTGAACTCACAGTGTTGAACATTCCTTTTCGTAGAGCGGTTCTGCGTGACTCTTTTTGTGGAAACTGCAAGTGGATATTTGGTGCGATTGCGGCATCTAGTGGAAAGGAACATACATTACGATGAAAACTAGATTGAACTCTTCTCAGAAACTTCTTTGCGATGGGTGCCTTCTACTCACAGAGTCGAACCTTCCTTTCGAGAGAAGAGTTTTGAGACACTCTTTTTGTGGAATCTGCAAGGGGATCACTAGGGCGCTTTGATGCCTATGCTGGAAAAGGAAATATCTTCACACGAAAACTAGACAGAAGCATTCTCAGAAACCTTTTCTGATGTGCGCGTTCAACTCACCGAGTTGAACCTTCCTTTTGATAGAGCAGTTTTGCAACCCTCTTTTTCTAGAATCTGCAAGTGGAGATTTGGAGTGCTTTGAGTCCTACCCTGGAAAAGGAAATAACTTCACTGAGAACCTAGACGGAAGCATTCTCAGAGACTTCCCTGTGCTTTCTGCATTCGACTCACAGAGTTGAACCTTCCTTTGGATAGAACAGCTTTGAAACTCTCTTTTTGTGGAGTCTGCAAGTCGATACTTGGAACGCTTTGAGGCCTATGCTGGAAAAGGAAACATCTTCACATAAAAACTAGAGAGAAGCATTCTCAGAAACTTCTTTGTGATCTGCGCATTCAACCCACAGAGTTGAAGCTTCCCTTTGCTATAGCAGTTTTGAAACTCTCTTTGAGTAGAATCTTCAAGGGGATATTCGGTGTGCCGAGAGGCCAACACTGGAAAAGGAAATATCTTCCCTTAAAAACTGGACGGAAGCGTTCTCAGAAACTACCCTGTGCTTTATGCATTCAACTCACAGAAAGGGCTCTTCCTTTGGAGAGCGCAGTTTTGAAACACTCTTTTTGCAGAATTTGCTAGGGGATGTTTGGAGCTTTTGGAGGCCTATGCTGGAAAAGGAAATATCTTCACATACCAACTAGACAGAAGCATTCTCACAAACTTCTTTGTGATGAGTGCCTTCAACTCACAGACTTGAACCTTCCTTTTGAAAGAGCAGTTTTGAAACACTCCTTTTGTAGAATCTGCAAGTGGATATTTGGAGCGTTTTGAGGCCTTTGCTGGGAAATGAAATATCTTCACCTCAAAACTAGACAGAAGCATTCTCAGAAACATCTTTGCGATGTGTGCATTCAACTCACAGGGTTGAACCTTCCTTTTGATAGAGCAGTTTTGAAACGCACTTTGTGTAGAATCTGCAAGTGGATATTTGGAGCGCTTTGAGGCCTATGCTGGAAAAGGGAATATCTTCATATAAACACTAGACAGAAGCATTCTCAGAAACTTCTTTGTGATGTGTGCATTCAACTCACAGAGCTGAACCGGCCTTTTGATAGAGCCGTTTGGAAACAGCCTTTTTGTAACATCTGCAAGTGGATATTTGGAGCGATTTGGGGCCTATGATGGAAAGGGAAATATCTTCACATAGAAACTAGACAGAAGCCTTCTCAGAAACTTCTGTGTGATGAGTGCATTCAACTCACAGACTTGAACCTTCCTTTTGATAGAGAAGTTTTGAAACACTCTTTTAGAGGCATGTGAATGAGGATCTTGGGAGCGCTTCGAGGCCAATGCTGGGAAACGAAATATCATCACATAGAAACTAGACAGATGGATTCTCAGAAACTTCTTTGTGATGAGTGCGTTCCACTCACAGACTTGAACGTCCCTCTTGAGAGAACAGTTTTGAAACACTCCTTTTGTAGAATCTGCAAGTGTTTATTTGGAGCTCTTTGAGGCCTATGTTGGAAAAGGAAATATCGTCACATAGAAACTAGACAGAAGCATTCTCAGAAACTTCTTTGCGATGAGTGCATTCAACGCACAGACTTGAAGCTTCCTTTGGAAAGAGCAGTTTTGAAACACTCTTTTTGTAGAATCTGTAAGTGGAGATTTGGAGTGCTCTGAGTCCTACCCTGGAAAAGGAAATAACTTCACTTAGAACCTAGACGGAAGCATTCTCAGAGACTTCCCTGTGCTTTCTGCATTCATCTCACAGAGTTGAACCTTCCTTTTGATAGAACAGCATTGAAACGCTCTTTTTGTAGAATCTGCAAGTCGATACTTGGAACGCTCTGAGTCCTACCCTGGAAAAGGAAATAACTTCACTTAGAACCTAGACGGAAGCATTCTCAGAGACTTCCCTGTGCTTTCTGCATTCCACTCACAGAGTTGAACCTTCCTTTTGATAGAACAGCTTTGAAACGCTCTTTTTGTAGAATCTGCAAGTGGATATTTGGAGCGCTTTGAGGCCTAGGCTGGAAAAGGGAATATCTTCACATAAACACTAGACAGAAGCATTCTCAGAAACTTCTTTGTGATGTGCGCATTCAACTCACAGAGTTGAAGCGGCCTTTTGATAGAGCCTTTTGGGAACAGCCTTTTTGTAACATCTGCAAGTGGATATTTGGAGCGATTTGAGGCCTATGATGGAAAGGGAAATATCTTCACATAGAAACTAGACAGAAGCCTCCTCAGAAACTTCTGTGTGATGAGTGCATTCAACTCACAGACTTGAACCTTCCTTTTGATAGAGAAGTTTAGAAACACTCTTGCAGAGGCATCTGAATGAGGATCTTGGGAGCGCTTCGAGGCCAATGCTGGGAAACGAAATATCATCACATAGAAACTAGACAGAAGGATTCTCAGAAACTTCTTGGTGATGAGTGCGTTCCACTCACAGACTTGAACGTTCCTCTTGAGAGAACACTTTTGAAACACTCCTTTTGTAGAATCTGCAAGTGTTTATTCGGAGCGCTTTGAGGCCTATGTTGGAAAAGGAAATATCTTCCCATATAAACTAGACAGAAGCATTCTCAGAAACTTCTTTACGATGAGTGCATTCAACTCACAGACTTGAAGCTTCCTTTGGAAAGAGCAGTTTTGAAACACTCTTTTTGTAGAATCTGCAAGTGGATATGTGGAGCGCTTTGAGGCCTCTGCTGGAAAAGGAAATATCTTCACAGAAACACTAGACAGAAGCATTCTCAGAAACGTCTTGGTCATGTGTGCATTGAACTCACAGAGTTGAACCTTCCTTTTGATAGAGAAGTTTGGAAGCACTCTTTTAGTAGAATCTTCAGGTGGATGTATGGAGTGCTTTGAGGCCTATGCTGGAAAAGGAAATCTCTTCACGTAGAAACGAGACAAAGGCATTCTCAGAAAGGTCCCTGTGCCTTGTGCATTCAACTCACAGAGTTCAGCCTTCTTTTTGATAGAGCAGTTTCGAAACACTCTTTTTGTAGAGTCTGCAAGTGGATAATTGGAGCGCTTTGATGCCTATGCTGCAAAAGGAAATATCATTGCATAAAAACTAGATGGAAGCACTCTCACAAACTTCTTTGTGGTGAGTGCATTCAACTCACAGAGTTGAACCTTCGTTTTGATAGACCCGTTTTGAAACACTGTTTTTGTAGTATTCGCAAGTGGATATTTGGAGCGCGTTGAGGCTGGAGTTGGAAAAGGAAATCTCTTCACGTACAAGCTAGACGGAAGCATTCTCCGAAACTTCTTTGTCATGTGGGGATTGAACTCACAGAGTTGAACCTTCCTTTTCGTAGAGCGGTTCTGCAAGACTCTTTTTGTGGAAACTGCAAGTAGATATTTGGTGCGATTGGGGCATCCAGTGGAAAGGATCATACATTACGATGAAAACTAGATTGAACTATTCTCAGAAACTTCTCTGCGACGAGTGCCTTCTACTCAAAGAGTCGAACCTTCCTTTCGAGAGAACAGTTTTGAAACACTCTTTCTGTGGACTCTGCAAGGGGATCACTAGGTCGCTTTGATACCTAGGCTGGAAAAGGAAATATCTTCACACGAAAACAAGACAGAAGCATTCTCAGAAACCTTTCCTGATGTGCGCATTCAACTCACCGAGTTGAACCTTCCTTTTGATAGAGCAGTTTTGAAACACTCTTTTTGTAGAATCTGCAAGTGGAGATTTGGAGTGCTCTGAGTCCTACCCTGGAAAAGGAAATAACTTCACTTAGAACCTAGACGGAAGCATTCTCAGAGACTTCCCTGTGCTTTCTGCATTCAACTCACAGAGTTGAACCTTCCTTTCGATAGAACAGCTTTGAAACGCACTTTTTGTAGAATCTGCAAGTCGATACTTGGAACGCTCTGAGTCCTACCCTGGAAAAGGAAATAACTTCACTTAGAACCTAGACGGAAGCATTCTCAGAGACTTCCCTGTGCTTTCTGCATTCAACTCACAGAGTTGAACCTTCCTTTTGATAGAACAGCTTTGAAACGCTCTTTTTGTAGAATCTGCAAGTCGATACTTGGAACGCTTTGAGGCCTATGCTGGAAAAGGAAATATCTTCACATAAAAACTAGAGAGAAGCATTCTCAGAAACTTCTTTGTGATCTGCGCATTCAACCCACAGAGTTGAAGCTTCCCTTTGCTATAGCAGTTTTGAAACTCTCTTTGAGTAGAATCTTCCAGGGGATATTCGGTGTGCCGAGAGGCCAACACTGGAAAAGGAAATATCTTCACTTGAAAACTAGACGGAAGCGTTCTCAGAAACTACCCTGTGCTTTATGCATTCAACTCACAGAGAGGACTCTTCCTTTGGAGAGCGCAGTTTTGAAACACTCTTTTTGCAGAATTTGCTAGGGGATGTTTGGGGCTTTTGGAGGCCTATGCTGGAAAAGGAAATATCTTCACATAAACACTAGACAGAAGCATTCTCAGAAACTTCTTTGTGATGTGCGCATTCAACTCACAGAGTTGAAGCGGCCTTTTGATAGAGCCGTTTGGGAACAGCCTTTTTGTAACATCTGCAAGTGGATATTTGGAGCGATTTGAGGCCTATGATGGAAAGGGAAATATCTTCACATAGAAACTAGACAGAAGCCTCCTCAGAAACTTCTGTGTGATGAGTGCATTCAACTCACAGACTTGAACCTTCCTTTTGATAGAGAAGTTTAGAAACACTCTTGCAGAGGCATCTGAATGAGGATCTTGGGAGCGCTTCGAGGCCAATGCTGGGAAACGAAATATCATCACATAGAAACTAGACAGAAGGATTCTCAGAAACTTCTTGGTGATGAGTGCGTTCCACTCACAGACTTGAACGTTCCTCTTGAGAGAACACTTTTGAAACACTCCTTTTGTAGAATCTGCAAGTGTTTATTCGGAGCGCTTTGAGGCCTATGTTGGAAAAGGAAATATCTTCCCATATAAACTAGACAGAAGCATTCTCAGAAACTTCTTTACGATGAGTGCATTCAACTCACAGACTTGAAGCTTCCTTTGGAAAGAGCAGTTTTGAAACACTCTTTTTGTAGAATCTGCAAGTGGATATGTGGAGCGCTTTGAGGCCTCTGCTGGAAAAGGAAATATCTTCACAGAAACACTAGACAGAAGCATTCTCAGAAACGTCTTGGTCATGTGTGCATTGAACTCACAGAGTTGAACCTTCCTTTTGATAGAGAAGTTTGGAAGCACTCTTTTAGTAGAATCTTCAGGTGGATGTATGGAGTGCTTTGAGGCCTATGCTGGAAAAGGAAATCTCTTCACGTAGAAACGAGACAAAGGCATTCTCAGAAAGGTCCCTGTGCCTTGTGCATTCAACTCACAGAGTTCAGCCTTCTTTTTGATAGAGCAGTTTCGAAACACTCTTTTTGTAGAGTCTGCAAGTGGATAATTGGAGCGCTTTGATGCCTATGCTGCAAAAGGAAATATCATTGCATAAAAACTAGATGGAAGCACTCTCACAAACTTCTTTGTGGTGAGTGCATTCAACTCACAGAGTTGAACCTTCGTTTTGATAGACCCGTTTTGAAACACTGTTTTTGTAGTATTCGCAAGTGGATATTTGGAGCGCGTTGAGGCTGGAGTTGGAAAAGGAAATCTCTTCACGTACAAGCTAGACGGAAGCATTCTCCGAAACTTCTTTGTCATGTGGGGATTGAACTCACAGAGTTGAACCTTCCTTTTCGTAGAGCGGTTCTGCAAGACTCTTTTTGTGGAAACTGCAAGTAGATATTTGGTGCGATTGGGGCATCCAGTGGAAAGGATCATACATTACGATGAAAACTAGATTGAACTATTCTCAGAAACTTCTCTGCGACGAGTGCCTTCTACTCAAAGAGTCGAACCTTCCTTTCGAGAGAACAGTTTTGAAACACTCTTTCTGTGGACTCTGCAAGGGGATCACTAGGTCGCTTTGATACCTAGGCTGGAAAAGGAAATATCTTCACACGAAAACAAGACAGAAGCATTCTCAGAAACCTTTCCTGATGTGCGCATTCAACTCACCGAGTTGAACCTTCCTTTTGATAGAGCAGTTTTGAAACACTCTTTTTGTAGAATCTGCAAGTGGAGATTTGGAGTGCTCTGAGTCCTACCCTGGAAAAGGAAATAACTTCACTTAGAACCTAGACGGAAGCATTCTCAGAGACTTCCCTGTGCTTTCTGCATTCAACTCACAGAGTTGAACCTTCCTTTCGATAGAACAGCTTTGAAACGCACTTTTTGTAGAATCTGCAAGTCGATACTTGGAACGCTCTGAGTCCTACCCTGGAAAAGGAAATAACTTCACTTAGAACCTAGACGGAAGCATTCTCAGAGACTTCCCTGTGCTTTCTGCATTCAACTCACAGAGTTGAACCTTCCTTTTGATAGAACAGCTTTGAAACGCTCTTTTTGTAGAATCTGCAAGTCGATACTTGGAACGCTTTGAGGCCTATGCTGGAAAAGGAAATATCTTCACATAAAAACTAGAGAGAAGCATTCTCAGAAACTTCTTTGTGATCTGCGCATTCAACCCACAGAGTTGAAGCTTCCCTTTGCTATAGCAGTTTTGAAACTCTCTTTGAGTAGAATCTTCCAGGGGATATTCGGTGTGCCGAGAGGCCAACACTGGAAAAGGAAATATCTTCACTTGAAAACTAGACGGAAGCGTTCTCAGAAACTACCCTGTGCTTTATGCATTCAACTCACAGAGAGGACTCTTCCTTTGGAGAGCGCAGTTTTGAAACACTCTTTTTGCAGAATTTGCTAGGGGATGTTTGGGGCTTTTGGAGGCCTATGCTGGAAAAGGAAATATCTTCACATAAACACTAGACAGAAGCATTCTCAGAAACTTCTTTGTGATGTGCGCATTCAACTCACAGAGTTGAAGCGGCCTTTTGATAGAGCCGTTTGGGAACAGCCTTTTTGTAACATCTGCAAGTGGATATTTGGAGCGATTTGAGGCCTATGATGGAAAGGGAAATATCTTCACATAGAAACTAGACAGAAGCCTCCTCAGAAACTTCTGTGTGATGAGTGCATTCAACTCACAGACTTGAACCTTCCTTTTGATAGAGAAGTTTAGAAACACTCTTGCAGAGGCATCTGAATGAGGATCTTGGGAGCGCTTCGAGGCCAATGCTGGGAAACGAAATATCATCACATAGAAACTAGACAGAAGGATTCTCAGAAACTTCTTGGTGATGAGTGCGTTCCACTCACAGACTTGAACGTTCCTCTTGAGAGAACACTTTTGAAACACTCCTTTTGTAGAATCTGCAAGTGTTTATTTGGAGCGCTTTGAGGCCTATGTTGGAAAAGGAAATATCTTCCCATATAAACTAGACAGAAGCATTCTCAGAAACTTCTTTACGATGAGTGCATTCAACTCACAGACTTGAAGCTTCCTTTGGAAAGAGCAGTTTTGAAACACTCTTTTTGTAGAATCTGCAAGTGGATATGTGGAGCGCTTTGAGGCCTCTGCTGGAAAAGGAAATATCTTCACAGAAACACTAGACAGAAGCATTCTCAGAAACGTCTTGGTCATGTGTGCATTGAACTCACAGAGTTGAACCTTCCTTTTGATAGAGAAGTTTGGAAGCACTCCTTTAGTAGAATCTTCAGGTGGATGTATGGAGTGCTTTGAGGCCTATGCTGGAAAAGGAAATGTCTTCACGTAGAAACGAGACAAAGGCATTCTCAGAAAGGTCCCTGTGCCTTGTGCATTCAACTCACAGAGTTCAGCCTTCTTTTTGATAGAGCAGTTTCAAAACACTCTTTTTGTAGAGTCTGCAAGTGGATAATTGGAGCGCTTTGATGCCTATGCTGCAAAAGGAAATATCATTGCATAAAAACTAGATGGAAGCACTCTCACAAACTTCTTTGTGGTGAGTGCATTCAACTCACAGAGTTGAACCTTCGTTTTGATAGACCCGTTTTGAAACACTGTTTTTGTAGTATTCGCAAGTGGATTTTTGGAGCGCGTTGAGGCTGGAGTTGGAAAAGGAAATCTCTTCACGTACAAGCTAGACGGAAGCATTCTCCGAAACTTCTTTGTCACGTGGGGATTGAACTCACAGAGTTGAACCTTCCTTTTCGTAGAGCGGTTCTGCAAGACTCTTTTTGTGGAAACTGCAAGTGGATATTTGGTGCGATTGGGGCATCCAGTGGAAAGGATCATACATTACGATGAAAACTAGATTGAACTATTCTCAGAAACTTCTCTGCGACGAGTGCCTTCTACTCACAGAGTCGAACCTTCCTTTCGAGAGAACAGTTTTGAAACACTCTTTCTGTGGACTCTGCAAGGGGATCACTAGGTCGCTTTGATGCCTAGGCTGGAAAAGGAAATATCTTCACACGAAAACAAGACAGAAGCATTCTCAGAAACCTTTTCTGATGTGCGCATTCAACTCACCGAGTTGAACCTTCCTTTTCATAGAGCAGTTTTGAAACACTCTTTTTGTAGAATCTGCAAGTGGAGATTTGGAGTGCTCTGAGTCCTACCCTGGAAAAGGAAATAACTTCACTTAGAACCTAGACAGAAGCATTCTCAGAGACTTCCCTGTGCTTTCTGCATTCCACTCACAGAGTTGAACCTTCCTTTTGATAGAACAGCTTTGAAACGCTCTTTTTGTAGAATCTGCAAGTCGATACTTGGAACGCTTTGAGGCCTATGCTGGAAAAGGAAATATCTTCACATAAAAACTAGAGAGAAGCATTCTCAGAAACTTCTTTGTGATCTGCGCATTCAACCCACAGAGTTGAAGCTTCCCTTTGCTATAGCAGTTTTGAAACTCTCTTTGAGTAGAATCTTCCAGGGGATATTCGGTGTGCCGAGAGGCCAACACTGGAAAAGGAAATATCTTCACTTGAAAACTAGACGGAAGCGTTCTCAGAAACTACCCTGTGCTTGATGCATTCAACTCACAGAGAGGACTCTTCCTTTGGAGAGCGCAGTTTTGAAACACTCTTTTTGCAGAATTTGCTAGGGGATGTTTGGAGCTTTTGGAGGCCTATGCTGGAAAAGGAAATATCTTCACAAACCAACTAGACGGAAGCATTCTCACAAACTTCTTTGTGATGAGTGCCTTCAACTCACAGACTTGAACCTTCCTTTTGAAAGAGCAGTTTTGAAACACTCCTTTTGTAGAATCTGCAAGTGGATATTTGGAGCGTTTGGAGGCCTTTGCTGGGAAATGAAATATCTTCACCTAAAAACTAGACAGAAGCATTCTCAGAAACATCATTGCGATGTGTGCATTCAACTCACAGGGTTGAACCTTCCTTTTGATAGAGCAGTTCTGAAACACACCTTGTGTAGAATCTGCAAGTGGATATTTGGAGCGCTTTGAGGCCTATGCTGGAAAAGGGAATATCTTCACATAAACACTAGACAGAAGCATTCTCAGAAACTTCTTTGTGATGTGCGCATTCAACTCACAGAGTTGAAGCGGCCTTTTGATAGAGCCGTTTGGGAACAGCCTTTTTGTAACATCTGCAAGTGGATATTTGGAGCGATTTGAGGCCTATGATGGAAAGGGAAATATCTTCACATAGAAACTAGACAGAAGCCTCCTCAGAAACTTCTGTGTGATGAGTGCATTCAACTCACAGACTTGAACCTTCCTTTTGATAGAGAAGTTTAGAAACACTCTTGCAGAGGCATCTGAATGAGGATCTTGGGAGCGCTTCGAGGCCAATGCTGGGAAACGAAATATCATCACATAGAAACTAGACAGAAGGATTCTCAGAAACTTCTTGGTGATGAGTGCGTTCCACTCACAGACTTGAACGTTCCTCTTGAGAGAACACTTTTGAAACACTCCTTTTGTAGAATCTGCAAGTGTTTATTTGGAGCGCTTTGAGGCCTATGTTGGAAAAGGAAATATCTTCCCATATAAACTAGACAGAAGCATTCTCAGAAACTTCTTTACGATGAGTGCATTCAACTCACAGACTTGAAGCTTCCTTTGGAAAGAGCAGTTTTGAAACACTCTTTTTGTAGAATCTGCAAGTGGATATGTGGAGCGCTTTGAGGCCTCTGCTGGAAAAGGAAATATCTTCACAGAAACACTAGACAGAAGCATTCTCAGAAACGTCTTGGTCATGTGTGCATTGAACTCACAGAGTTGAACCTTCCTTTTGATAGAGAAGTTTGGAAGCACTCCTTTAGTAGAATCTTCAGGTGGATGTATGGAGTGCTTTGAGGCCTATGCTGGAAAAGGAAATGTCTTCACGTAGAAACGAGACAAAGGCATTCTCAGAAAGGTCCCTGTGCCTTGTGCATTCAACTCACAGAGTTCAGCCTTCTTTTTGATAGAGCAGTTTCAAAACACTCTTTTTGTAGAGTCTGCAAGTGGATAATTGGAGCGCTTTGATGCCTATGCTGCAAAAGGAAATATCATTGCATAAAAACTAGATGGAAGCACTCTCACAAACTTCTTTGTGGTGAGTGCATTCAACTCACAGAGTTGAACCTTCGTTTTGATAGACCCGTTTTGAAACACTGTTTTTGTAGTATTCGCAAGTGGATTTTTGGAGCGCGTTGAGGCTGGAGTTGGAAAAGGAAATCTCTTCACGTACAAGCTAGACGGAAGCATTCTCCGAAACTTCTTTGTCACGTGGGGATTGAACTCACAGAGTTGAACCTTCCTTTTCGTAGAGCGGTTCTGCAAGACTCTTTTTGTGGAAACTGCAAGTGGATATTTGGTGCGATTGGGGCATCCAGTGGAAAGGATCATACATTACGATGAAAACTAGATTGAACTATTCTCAGAAACTTCTCTGCGACGAGTGCCTTCTACTCACAGAGTCGAACCTTCCTTTCGAGAGAACAGTTTTGAAACACTCTTTCTGTGGACTCTGCAAGGGGATCACTAGGTCGCTTTGATGCCTAGGCTGGAAAAGGAAATATCTTCACACGAAAACAAGACAGAAGCATTCTCAGAAACCTTTTCTGATGTGCGCATTCAACTCACCGAGTTGAACCTTCCTTTTCATAGAGCAGTTTTGAAACACTCTTTTTGTAGAATCTGCAAGTGGAGATTTGGAGTGCTCTGAGTCCTACCCTGGAAAAGGAAATAACTTCACTTAGAACCTAGACAGAAGCATTCTCAGAGACTTCCCTGTGCTTTCTGCATTCCACTCACAGAGTTGAACCTTCCTTTTGATAGAACAGCTTTGAAACGCTCTTTTTGTAGAATCTGCAAGTCGATACTTGGAACGCTTTGAGGCCTATGCTGGAAAAGGAAATATCTTCACATAAAAACTAGAGAGAAGCATTCTCAGAAACTTCTTTGTGATCTGCGCATTCAACCCACAGAGTTGAAGCTTCCCTTTGCTATAGCAGTTTTGAAACTCTCTTTGAGTAGAATCTTCCAGGGGATATTCGGTGTGCCGAGAGGCCAACACTGGAAAAGGAAATATCTTCACTTGAAAACTAGACGGAAGCGTTCTCAGAAACTACCCTGTGCTTGATGCATTCAACTCACAGAGAGGACTCTTCCTTTGGAGAGCGCAGTTTTGAAACACTCTTTTTGCAGAATTTGCTAGGGGATGTTTGGAGCTTTTGGAGGCCTATGCTGGAAAAGGAAATATCTTCACAAACCAACTAGACGGAAGCATTCTCACAAACTTCTTTGTGATGAGTGCCTTCAACTCACAGACTTGAACCTTCCTTTTGAAAGAGCAGTTTTGAAACACTCCTTTTGTAGAATCTGCAAGTGGATATTTGGAGCGTTTGGAGGCCTTTGCTGGGAAATGAAATATCTTCACCTAAAAACTAGACAGAAGCATTCTCAGAAACATCATTGCGATGTGTGCATTCAACTCACAGGGTTGAACCTTCCTTTTGATAGAGCAGTTCTGAAACACACCTTGTGTAGAATCTGCAAGTGGATATTTGGAGCGCTTTGAGGCCTATGCTGGAAAAGGGAATATCTTCACATAAACACTAGACAGAAGCATTCTCAGAAACTTCTTTGTGATGTGCGCATTCAACTCACAGAGTTGAAGCGGCCTTTTGATAGAGCCGTTTGGGAACAGCCTTTTTGTAACATCTGCAAGTGGATATTTGGAGCGATTTGAGGCCTATGATGGAAAGGGAAATATCTTCACATAGAAACTAGACAGAAGCCTCCTCAGAAACTTCTGTGTGATGAGTGCATTCAACTCACAGACTTGAACCTTCCTTTTGATAGAGAAGTTTAGAAACACTCTTGCAGAGGCATCTGAATGAGGATCTTGGGAGCGCTTCGAGGCCAATGCTGGGAAACGAAATATCATCACATAGAAACTAGACAGAAGGATTCTGAGAAACTTCTTGGTGATGAGTGCGTTCCACTCACGGACTTGAAAGTTCCTCTTGAGAGAACACTTTTGAAACACTCCTTTTGTAGAATCTGCAAGTGTTTATTTGGAGCGCTTTGAGGCCTATGTTGGAAAAGGAAATATCTTCCCATATAAACTAGACAGAAGCATTCTCAGAAACTTCATTACGATGAGTGCATTCAACTCACAGACTTGAAGCTTCCTTTGGAAAGAGCAGTTTTGAAACACTCTTTTTGTAGAATCTGCAAGTGGATATGTGGAGCGCTTTGAGGCCTCTGCTGGAAAAGGAAATATCTTCACAGAAACACTAGACAGAAGCATTCTCAGAAACGTCTTGGTCATGTGTGCATTGAACTCACAGAGTTGAACCTTCCTTTTGATAGAGAAGTTTGGAAGCACTCTTTGAGTAGAATCTTCAGGTGGATGTATGGAGTGCTTTGAGGCCTATGCTGGAAAAGGAAATGTCTTCACGTAGAAACGAGACAAAGGCATTCTCAGAAAGGTCCCTGTGCCTTGTGCATTCAACTCACTGAGTTCAGCCTTCTTTTTGATAGAGCAGTTTCGAAACACTCTTTTTGTTGAGTCTGCAAGTGGATAATTGGAGCGCTTTGATGCCTATGCTGCAAAAGGAAATATCATTGCATAAAAACTAGATGGAAGCACTCTCACAAACTTCTTTGTGGTGAGTGCATTCAACTCACAGAGTTGAACCTTCGTTTTGATAGACCCGTTTTGAAACACTGTTTTTGTAGTATTCGCAAGTGGATATTTGGAGCGCGTTGAGGCTGGAGTTGGAAAAGGAAATCTCTTCACGTACAAGCTAGACGGAAGCATTCTCCGAAACTTCTTTGTCATGTGGGGATTGAACTCACAGAGTTGAACCTTCCTTTTCGTAGAGCGGTTCTGCAAGACTCTTTTTGTGGAAACTGCAAGTGGATATTTGGTGCGATTGGGGCATCCAGTGGAAAGGATCATACATTACGATGAAAACTAGATTGAACTATTCTCAGAAACTTCTCTGCGACGAGTGCCTTCTACTCACAGAGTCGAACCTTCCTTTCGAGAGAACAGTTTTGAAACACTCTTTCTGTGGACTCTGCAAGGGGATCACTAGGTCGCTTTGATGCCTAGGCTGGAAAAGGAAATATCTTCACACGAAAACAAGACAGAAGCATTCTCAGAAACCTTTTCTGATGTGCGCATTCAACTCACCGAGTTGAACCTTCCTTTTGATAGAGCAGTTTTGAAACACTCTTTTTGTAGAATCTGCAAGTGGAGATTTGGAGTGCTCTGAGTCCTACCCTGGAAAAGGAAATAACTTCACTTAGAACCTAGACGGAAGCATTCTCAGAGACTTCCCTGTGCTTTCTGCATTCCACTCACAGAGTTGAACCTTCCTTTTGACAGAACAGCTTTGAAACGCTCTTTTTGTAGAATCTGCAAGTCGATACTTGGAACGCTTTGAGGCCTAGGCTGGAAAAGGAAATATCTTCACATAAAAACTAGAGAGAAGCATTCTCAGAAACTTCTTTGTGATCTGCGCATTCAACCCACAGAGTTGAAGCTTCCCTTTGCTATAGCAGTTTTGAAACTCTCTTTGAGTAGAATCTTCCAGGGGATATTCGGTGTGCCGAGAGGCCAACACTGGAAAAGGAAATATCTTCACTTGAAAACTAGACGGAAGCGTTCTCAGAAACTACCCTGTGCTTTATGCATTCAACTCACAGAGAGGACTCTTCCTTTGGAGAGCGCAGTTTTGAAACACTCTTTTTGCAGAATTTGCTAGGGGATGTTTGGAGCTTTTGGAGGCCTATGCTGGAAAAGGAAATATCTTCACAAACCAACTAGACGGAAGCATTCTCACAAACTTCTTTGTGATGAGTGCCTTCAACTCACAGACTTGAACCTTCCTTTTGAAAGAGCAGTTTTGAAACACTCCTTTTGTAGAATCTGCAAGTGGATATTTGGAGCGTTTTGAGGCCTTTGCTGGGAAATGAAATATCTTCACCTAAAAACTAGACAGAAGCATTCTCAGAAACATCATTGCGATGTGTGCATTCAACTCAAAGGGTTGAACCTTCCTTTTGATAGAGCAGTTTTGAAACACACCTTGTGTAGAATCTGCAAGTGGATATTTGGAGCGCTTTGAGGCCTAGGCTGGAAAAGGGAATATCTTCACATAAACACTAGACAGAAGCATTCTCAGAAACTTCTTTGTGATGTGCGCATTCAACTCACAGAGTTGAAGCGGCCTTTTGATAGAGCCTTTTGGGAACAGCCTTTTTGTAACATCTGCAAGTGGATATTTGGAGCGATTTGAGGCCTATGATGGAAAGGGAAATATCTTCACATAGAAACTAGACAGAAGCCTCCTCAGAAACTTCTGTGTGATGAGTGCATTCAACTCACAGACTTGAACCTTCCTTTTGATAGAGAAGTTTAGAAACACTCTTGCAGAGGCATCTGAATGAGGATCTTGGGAGCGCTTCGAGGCCAATGCTGGGAAACGAAATATCATCACATAGAAACTAGACAGAAGGATTCTCAGAAACTTCTTGGTGATGAGTGCGTTCCACTCACAGACTTGAACGTTCCTCTTGAGAGAACACTTTTGAAACACTCCTTTTGTAGAATCTGCAAGTGTTTATTCGGAGCGCTTTGAGGCCTATGTTGGAAAAGGAAATATCTTCCCATATAAACTAGACAGAAGCATTCTCAGAAACTTCTTTACGATGAGTGCATTCAACTCACAGACTTGAAGCTTCCTTTGGAAAGAGCAGTTTTGAAACACTCTTTTTGTAGAATCTGCAAGTGGATATGTGGAGCGCTTTGAGGCCTCTGCTGGAAAAGGAAATATCTTCACAGAAACACTAGACAGAAGCATTCTCAGAAACGTCTTGGTCATGTGTGCATTGAACTCACAGAGTTGAACCTTCCTTTTGATAGAGAAGTTTGGAAGCACTCTTTTAGTAGAATCTTCAGGTGGATGTATGGAGTGCTTTGAGGCCTATGCTGGAAAAGGAAATCTCTTCACGTAGAAACGAGACAAAGGCATTCTCAGAAAGGTCCCTGTGCCTTGTGCATTCAACTCACAGAGTTCAGCCTTCTTTTTGATAGAGCAGTTTCGAAACACTCTTTTTGTAGAGTCTGCAAGTGGATAATTGGAGCGCTTTGATGCCTATGCTGCAAAAGGAAATATCATTGCATAAAAACTAGATGGAAGCACTCTCACAAACTTCTTTGTGGTGAGTGCATTCAACTCACAGAGTTGAACCTTCGTTTTGATAGACCCGTTTTGAAACACTGTTTTTGTAGTATTCGCAAGTGGATATTTGGAGCGCGTTGAGGCTGGAGTTGGAAAAGGAAATCTCTTCACGTACAAGCTAGACGGAAGCATTCTCCGAAACTTCTTTGTCATGTGGGGATTGAACTCACAGAGTTGAACCTTCCTTTTCGTAGAGCGGTTCTGCAAGACTCTTTTTGTGGAAACTGCAAGTAGATATTTGGTGCGATTGGGGCATCCAGTGGAAAGGATCATACATTACGATGAAAACTAGATTGAACTATTCTCAGAAACTTCTCTGCGACGAGTGCCTTCTACTCAAAGAGTCGAACCTTCCTTTCGAGAGAACAGTTTTGAAACACTCTTTCTGTGGACTCTGCAAGGGGATCACTAGGTCGCTTTGATACCTAGGCTGGAAAAGGAAATATCTTCACACGAAAACAAGACAGAAGCATTCTCAGAAACCTTTTCTGATGTGCGCATTCAACTCACCGAGTTGAACCTTCCTTTTGATAGAGCAGTTTTGAAACACTCTTTTTGTAGAATCTGCAAGTGGAGATTTGGAGTGCTCTGAGTCCTACCCTGGAAAAGGAAATAACTTCACTTAGAACCTAGACGGAAGCATTCTCAGAGACTTCCCTGTGCTTTCTGCATTCAACTCACAGAGTTGAACCTTCCTTTCGATAGAACAGCTTTGAAACGCACTTTTTGTAGAATCTGCAAGTCGATACTTGGAACGCTCTGAGTCCTACCCTGGAAAAGGAAATAACTTCACTTAGAACCTAGACGGAAGCATTCTCAGAGACTTCCCTGTGCTTTCTGCATTCAACTCACAGAGTTGAACCTTCCTTTTGATAGAACAGCTTTGAAACGCTCTTTTTGTAGAATCTGCAAGTCGATACTTGGAACGCTTTGAGGCCTATGCTGGAAAAGGAAATATCTTCACATAAAAACTAGAGAGAAGCATTCTCAGAAACTTCTTTGTGATCTGCGCATTCAACCCACAGAGTTGAAGCTTCCCTTTGCTATAGCAGTTTTGAAACTCTCTTTGAGTAGAATCTTCCAGGGGATATTCGGTGTGCCGAGAGGCCAACACTGGAAAAGGAAATATCTTCACTTGAAAACTAGACGGAAGCGTTCTCAGAAACTACCCTGTGCTTTATGCATTCAACTCACAGAGAGGACTCTTCCTTTGGAGAGCGCAGTTTTGAAACACTCTTTTTGCAGAATTTGCTAGGGGATGTTTGGGGCTTTTGGAAGCCTATGCTGGAAAAGGAAATATCTTCACATAAACACTAGACAGAAGCATTCTCAGAAACTTCTTTGTGATGTGCGCATTCAACTCACAGAGTTGAAGCGGCCTTTTGATAGAGCCGTTTGGGAACAGCCTTTTTGTAACATCTGCAAGTGGATATTTGGAGCGATTTGAGGCCTATGATGGAAAGGGAAATATCTTCACATAGAAACTAGACAGAAGCCTCCTCAGAAACTTCTGTGTGATGAGTGCATTCAACTCACAGACTTGAACCTTCCTTTTGATAGAGAAGTTTAGAAACACTCTTGCAGAGGCATCTGAATGAGGATCTTGGGAGCGCTTCGAGGCCAATGCTGGGAAACGAAATATCATCACATAGAAACTAGACAGAAGGATTCTCAGAAACTTCTTGGTGATGAGTGCGTTCCACTCACAGACTTGAACGTTCCTCTTGAGAGAACACTTTTGAAACACTCCTTTTGTAGAATCTGCAAGTGTTTATTTGGAGCGCTTTGAGGCCTATGTTGGAAAAGGAAATATCTTCCCATATAAACTAGACAGAAGCATTCTCAGAAACTTCTTTACGATGAGTGCATTCAACTCACAGACTTGAAGCTTCCTTTGGAAAGAGCAGTTTTGAAACACTCTTTTTGTAGAATCTGCAAGTGGATATGTGGAGCGCTTTGAGGCCTCTGCTGGAAAAGGAAATATCTTCACAGAAACACTAGACAGAAGCATTCTCAGAAACGTCTTGGTCATGTGTGCATTGAACTCACAGAGTTGAACCTTCCTTTTGATAGAGAAGTTTGGAAGCACTCCTTTAGTAGAATCTTCAGGTGGATGTATGGAGTGCTTTGAGGCCTATGCTGGAAAAGGAAATGTCTTCACGTAGAAACGAGACAAAGGCATTCTCAGAAAGGTCCCTGTGCCTTGTGCATTCAACTCACAGAGTTCAGCCTTCTTTTTGATAGAGCAGTTTCAAAACACTCTTTTTGTAGAGTCTGCAAGTGGATAATTGGAGCGCTTTGATGCCTATGCTGCAAAAGGAAATATCATTGCATAAAAACTAGATGGAAGCACTCTCACAAACTTCTTTGTGGTGAGTGCATTCAACTCACAGAGTTGAACCTTCGTTTTGATAGACCCGTTTTGAAACACTGTTTTTGTAGTATTCGCAAGTGGATTTTTGGAGCGCGTTGAGGCTGGAGTTGGAAAAGGAAATCTCTTCACGTACAAGCTAGACGGAAGCATTCTCCGAAACTTCTTTGTCACGTGGGGATTGAACTCACAGAGTTGAACCTTCCTTTTCGTAGAGCGGTTCTGCAAGACTCTTTTTGTGGAAACTGCAAGTGGATATTTGGTGCGATTGGGGCATCCAGTGGAAAGGATCATACATTACGATGAAAACTAGATTGAACTATTCTCAGAAACTTCTCTGCGACGAGTGCCTTCTACTCACAGAGTCGAACCTTCCTTTCGAGAGAACAGTTTTGAAACACTCTTTCTGTGGACTCTGCAAGGGGATCACTAGGTCGCTTTGATGCCTAGGCTGGAAAAGGAAATATCTTCACACGAAAACAAGACAGAAGCATTCTCAGAAACCTTTTCTGATGTGCGCATTCAACTCACCGAGTTGAACCTTCCTTTTCATAGAGCAGTTTTGAAACACTCTTTTTGTAGAATCTGCAAGTGGAGATTTGGAGTGCTCTGAGTCCTACCCTGGAAAAGGAAATAACTTCACTTAGAACCTAGACAGAAGCATTCTCAGAGACTTCCCTGTGCTTTCTGCATTCCACTCACAGAGTTGAACCTTCCTTTTGATAGAACAGCTTTGAAACGCTCTTTTTGTAGAATCTGCAAGTCGATACTTGGAACGCTTTGAGGCCTATGCTGGAAAAGGAAATATCTTCACATAAAAACTAGAGAGAAGCATTCTCAGAAACTTCTTTGTGATCTGCGCATTCAACCCACAGAGTTGAAGCTTCCCTTTGCTATAGCAGTTTTGAAACTCTCTTTGAGTAGAATCTTCCAGGGGATATTCGGTGTGCCGAGAGGCCAACACTGGAAAAGGAAATATCTTCACTTGAAAACTAGACGGAAGCGTTCTCAGAAACTACCCTGTGCTTGATGCATTCAACTCACAGAGAGGACTCTTCCTTTGGAGAGCGCAGTTTTGAAACACTCTTTTTGCAGAATTTGCTAGGGGATGTTTGGAGCTTTTGGAGGCCTATGCTGGAAAAGGAAATATCTTCACAAACCAACTAGACGGAAGCATTCTCACAAACTTCTTTGTGATGAGTGCCTTCAACTCACAGACTTGAACCTTCCTTTTGAAAGAGCAGTTTTGAAACACTCCTTTTGTAGAATCTGCAAGTGGATATTTGGAGCGTTTGGAGGCCTTTGCTGGGAAATGAAATATCTTCACCTAAAAACTAGACAGAAGCATTCTCAGAAACATCATTGCGATGTGTGCATTCAACTCACAGGGTTGAACCTTCCTTTTGATAGAGCAGTTCTGAAACACACCTTGTGTAGAATCTGCAAGTGGATATTTGGAGCGCTTTGAGGCCTATGCTGGAAAAGGGAATATCTTCACATAAACACTAGACAGAAGCATTCTCAGAAACTTCTTTGTGATGTGCGCATTCAACTCACAGAGTTGAAGCGGCCTTTTGATAGAGCCGTTTGGGAACAGCCTTTTTGTAACATCTGCAAGTGGATATTTGGAGCGATTTGAGGCCTATGATGGAAAGGGAAATATCTTCACATAGAAACTAGACAGAAGCCTCCTCAGAAACTTCTGTGTGATGAGTGCATTCAACTCACAGACTTGAACCTTCCTTTTGATAGAGAAGTTTAGAAACACTCTTGCAGAGGCATCTGAATGAGGATCTTGGGAGCGCTTCGAGGCCAATGCTGGGAAACGAAATATCATCACATAGAAACTAGACAGAAGGATTCTGAGAAACTTCTTGGTGATGAGTGCGTTCCACTCACGGACTTGAAAGTTCCTCTTGAGAGAACACTTTTGAAACACTCCTTTTGTAGAATCTGCAAGTGTTTATTTGGAGCGCTTTGAGGCCTATGTTGGAAAAGGAAATATCTTCCCATATAAACTAGACAGAAGCATTCTCAGAAACTTCATTACGATGAGTGCATTCAACTCACAGACTTGAAGCTTCCTTTGGAAAGAGCAGTTTTGAAACACTCTTTTTGTAGAATCTGCAAGTGGATATGTGGAGCGCTTTGAGGCCTCTGCTGGAAAAGGAAATATCTTCACAGAAACACTAGACAGAAGCATTCTCAGAAACGTCTTGGTCATGTGTGCATTGAACTCACAGAGTTGAACCTTCCTTTTGATAGAGAAGTTTGGAAGCACTCTTTGAGTAGAATCTTCAGGTGGATGTATGGAGTGCTTTGAGGCCTATGCTGGAAAAGGAAATGTCTTCACGTAGAAACGAGACAAAGGCATTCTCAGAAAGGTCCCTGTGCCTTGTGCATTCAACTCACTGAGTTCAGCCTTCTTTTTGATAGAGCAGTTTCGAAACACTCTTTTTGTTGAGTCTGCAAGTGGATAATTGGAGCGCTTTGATGCCTATGCTGCAAAAGGAAATATCATTGCATAAAAACTAGATGGAAGCACTCTCACAAACTTCTTTGTGGTGAGTGCATTCAACTCACAGAGTTGAACCTTCGTTTTGATAGACCCGTTTTGAAACACTGTTTTTGTAGTATTCGCAAGTGGATATTTGGAGCGCGTTGAGGCTGGAGTTGGAAAAGGAAATCTCTTCACGTACAAGCTAGACGGAAGCATTCTCCGAAACTTCTTTGTCATGTGGGGATTGAACTCACAGAGTTGAACCTTCCTTTTCGTAGAGCGGTTCTGCAAGACTCTTTTTGTGGAAACTGCAAGTGGATATTTGGTGCGATTGGGGCATCCAGTGGAAAGGATCATACATTACGATGAAAACTAGATTGAACTATTCTCAGAAACTTCTCTGCGACGAGTGCCTTCTACTCACAGAGTCGAACCTTCCTTTCGAGAGAACAGTTTTGAAACACTCTTTCTGTGGACTCTGCAAGGGGATCACTAGGTCGCTTTGATGCCTAGGCTGGAAAAGGAAATATCTTCACACGAAAACAAGACAGAAGCATTCTCAGAAACCTTTTCTGATGTGCGCATTCAACTCACCGAGTTGAACCTTCCTTTTCATAGAGCAGTTTCGAAACACTCTTTTTGTAGAATCTGCAAGTGGAGATTTGGAGTGCTCTGAGTCCTACCCTGGAAAAGGAAATAACTTCACTTAGAACCTAGACGGAAGCATTCTCAGAGACTTCCCTGTGCTTTCTGCATTCAACTCACAGAGTTGAACCTTCCTTTCGATAGAACACCTTTGAAACGCTCTTTTTGTAGAATCTGCAAGTCGATACTTGGAACGCTCTGAGTCCTACCCTGGAAAAGGAAATAACTTCACTTAGAACTTAGACGGAAGCATTCTCAGAGACTTCCCTGTGCTTTCTGCATTCAACTCACAGAGTTGAACCTTCCTTTTGATAGAACAGCTTTGAAACGCTCTTTTTGTAGAATCTGCAAGTCGATACTTGGAACGCTTTGAGGCCTATGCTGGAAAAGGAAATATCTTCACATAAAAACTAGAGAGAAGCATTCTCAGAAACTTCTTTGTGATCTGCGCATTCAACCCACAGAGTTGAAGCTTCCCTTTGCTCTAGCAGTTTTGAAACTCTCTTTGAGTAGAATCTTCCAGGGGATATTCGGTGTGCCGAGAGGCCAACACTGGAAAAGGAAATATCTTCACTTGAAAACTAGACGGAAGCGTTCTCAGAAACTACCCTGTGCTTGATGCATTCAACTCACAGAGAGGACTCTTCCTTTGGAGAGCGCAGTTTTGAAACACTCTTTTTGCAGAATTTGCTAGGGGATGTTTGGGGCTTTTGGAGGCCTATGCTGGAAAAGGAAATATCTTCACATAAACACTAGACAGAAGCATTCTCAGAAACTTCTTTGTGATGTGCGCATTCAACTCACAGAGTTGAAGCGGCCTTTTGATAGAGAAGTTTAGAAACACTCTTGCAGAGGCATCTGAATGAGGATCTTGGGAGCGCTTCGAGGCCAATGCTGGGAAAAGAAATATCATCACATAGAAACTAGACAGAAGGATTCTCAGAAACTTCTTGGTGATGAGTGCGTTCCACTCACAGACTTGAACGTTCCTCTTGAGAGAACACTTTTGAAACACTCCTTTTGTAGAATCTGCAAGTGTTTATTTGGAGCGCTTTGAGGCCTATGTTGGAAAAGGAAATATCTTCACATGTAAACTAGACAGAAGCATTCTCAGAAACTTCTTTACGATGAGTGCATTCAACTCACAGACTTGAAGCTTCCTTTGGAAAGAGCAGTTTTGAAACACTCTTTTTGTAGAATCTGCAAGTGGATATGTGGAGCGCTTTGAGGCCTCTGCTGGAAAAGGAAATATCTTCACAGAAACACTAGACAGAAGCATTCTCAGAAACGTCTTGGTCATGTGTGCTTTGATCTCACAGAGTTGAACCTTCCTTTTGATAGAGAAGTTTGGAAGCACTCTTTTAGTAGAATCTTCAGGTGGATGTATGGAGTGCCTTGAGGCCTATGCTGGAATAGGAAATGTCTTCACGTAGAAACGAGACAAAGGCATTCTCAGAAAGGTCCCTGTGCCTTGTGCATTCAACTCACAGAGTTCAGCCTTCTTTTTGATAGAGCAGTTTCGAAACACTCTTTTTGTAGAGGCTGCAAGCGGATAATTGGAGCGCTTTGATGCCTATGCTGCAAAAGGAAATATCATTGCATAAAAACTAGATGGAAGCACTCTCACAAACTTCTTTGTGGTGAGTGCATTCAACTCACAGAGTTGAACCTTCGTTTTGATAGACCCGTTTTGAAACACTGTTTTTGTAGTATTCGCAAGTGGATATTTGGAGCGCGTTGAGGCTGGAGTTGGAAAAGGAAATATCTTCACATACAAACTAGACGGAAGCATTCTCCGAAACTTCCTTGTCATGTGGGGATTGAACTCACAGTGTTGAACATTCCTTTTCGTAGAGCGGTTCTGCGTGACTCTTTTTGTGGAAACTGCAAGTGGATATTTGGTGCGATTGCGGCATCTAGTGGAAAGTAACATACATTACGATGAAAACTAGATTGAACTCTTCTCAGAAACTTCTTTGCGATGAGTGCCTTCTACTCACAGAGTCGAACCTTCCTTTCGAGAGAAGAGTTTTGAGACACTCTTTTGGTGGAATCTGCAAGGGGATCACTAGGGCGCTTTGATGCCTATGCTGGAAAAGGAAATATCTTCACACGAAAACTAGACAGAAGCATTCTCAGAAACCTTTTCTGATGTGCGCGTTCAACTCACCGAGTTGAACCTTCCTTTTGATAGAGCAGTTTTGAAACCCTCTTTTTGTAGAATCTGCAAGTGGAGATTTGGAGTGCTTTGAGTCCTACCCTGGAAAAGGAAATAACTTCACTTAGAACCTAGACGGAAGCATTCTCAGAGACTTCCCTGTGCTTTCTGCATTCGACTCACAGAGTTGAACCTTCCTTTGGATAGAACAGCTTTGAAACGCTCTTTTTGTAGAATCTGCAAGTCGATACTTGGAACGCTTTGAGGCCTATGCTGGAAAAGGAAACATCTTCACATAAAAACTAGACAGAAGCATTCTCAGAAACTTCTTTGTGATCTGCACATTCAACTCACAGAGTTGAAGCTTCCCTTTGCTATAGCAGTTTTGAAACTCTCTTTGAGTAGAATCTTCAAGGGGATATTCGGTGTGCCGAGAGGCCAACACTGGAAAAGGAAATATCTTCCCTTAAAAACTGGACGGAAGCGTTCTCAGAAACTACCCTGAGCTTTATGCATTCAACTCACAGAGAAGGCTCTTCCTTTGGAGAGCGCAGTTTTGAAACACTCTTTTTGCAGAATTTGCTAGGGGATGTTTGGAGCTTTTGGAGGCCTATGCTGGAAACGGAAATATCTTCACATACCAACTAGACAGAAGCATTCTCACAAACTTCTTTGTGATGAGTGCCTTCAACTCACAGACTTGAACCTTCCTTTTGAAAGAGCAGTTTTGAAACACTCCTTTTGTAGAATCTGCAAGTGGATATTTGGAGCGTTTTGAGGCCTTTGCTGGGAAATGAAATATCTTCACCTAAAAACTAGACAGAAGCATTCTCAGAAACATCTTTGCGATGTGTGCATTCAACTCACAGGGTTGAACCTTCCTTTTGATAGAGCAGTTTTGAAACGCACTTTGTGTAGAATCTGCAAGTGGATATTTGGAGGGCTTTGAGGCCTATGCTGGAAAAGGGAATATCTTCACATAAACACTAGACAGAAGCATTCTCAGGAACTTCTTTGTGATGTGTGCATTCAACTCACAGAGCTGAACCGGCCTTTTGATAGAGCCGTTTGGAAACAGCCTTTTTGTAACATCTGCAAGTGGATATTTGGAGCGATTTGGGGCCTATGATGGAAAGGGAAATATCTTCACATAGAAACTAGACAGAAGCCTCCTCAGAAACTTCTGTGTGATGAGTGCATTCAACTCACAGACTTGAACCTTCCTTTTGATAGAGAAGTTTTGAAACACTCTTTTAGAGGCATGTGAATGAGGATCTTGGGAGCGCTTCGAGGCCAATGCTGGGAAACGAAATATCATCACATAGAAACTAGACAGATGGATTCTCAGAAACTTCTTTGTGATGAGTGCGTTCCACTCACAGACTTGAACGTCCCTCTTGAGAGAACAGTTTTGAAACACTCCTTTTGTAGAATCTGCAAGTGTTTATTTGGAGCGCTTTGAGGCCTATGTTGGAAAAGGAAATATCTTCACATAGAAACTAGACAGAAGCATTCTCAGAAACTTCTTTGCGATGAGTGCATTCAACGCACAGACTTGAAGCTTCCTTTGGAAAGAGCAGTTTTGAAACACTCTTTTTGTAGAATCTGCAAGGGGATATGTGGAGCGCTTTGAGGCCTCTGCTGGAAAAGGAAATATCTTCACAGAAAAACTAGACAGAAGCATTCTCAGAAACGTCTTGGTCATGTGTGCATTGAACTCACAGAGTAGAACCTTCCTTTTGATAGAGAAGTTTGGAAACACTCTTTGAGTAGAATCTTCAGGTGGATGTATGGAGTGCTTTGAGGCCTATGCTGGAAAAGGAATTGTCTTCACGTAGAAACGAGACAAAGGCATTCTCAGAAAGTTCCCTGTGCTTTGTGCATTCAACTCACAGAGTTCAGCCTTCTTTTTGATAGAGCAGTTTGGAAACACTCTGTGTGGAGTCTGCAAGCGGATAATTGGAGCGCTTTGAGGCCTACGCTGCAAAAGGAAATAGCATTGCATAAAAACTAGATGGAAGCATTCTCACAAACTTCTTTGTGGTGAGTGCATTCAACTCACAGAGTTGAACCTTCGTTTTGATAGACCAGTTTTGAAACACTGTTTTTGTAGTATTCGCAAGTGGATATTTGGAGCGCGTTGAGGCTGGAGTTGGAAAAGGAAATATCTTCACATACAAACTAGACGGAAGCATTCTCCGAAACTTCTTTGTCATGTGGGGATTGAACTCACAGTGTTGAACATTCCTTTTCGTAGAGCGGTTCTGCGTGACTCTTTTTGTGGAAACTGCAAGTGGATATTTGGTGCGATTGCGGCATCTAGTGGAAAGGAACATACATTACGATGAAAACTAGATTGAACTCTTCTCAGAAACTTCTTTGCGATGAGTGCCTTCTACTCACAGAGTCGAACCTTCCTTTCGAGAGAAGAGTTTTGAGACACTCTTTTTGTGGAATCTGCAAGGGGATCACTAGGGCGCTTTGATGCCTATGCTGGAAAAGGAAATATCTTCACACGAAAACTAGACAGAAGCATTCTCAGAAACCTTTTCTGATGTGCGCGTTCAACTCACCGAGTTGAACCTTCCTTTTGATAGAGCAGTTTTGAAACCCTCTTTTTGTAGAATCTGCAAGTGGAGATTTGGAGTGCTTTGAGGCCTACCCTGGAAAAGGAAATAACTTCACTTAGAACCTAGACGGAAGCATTCTCAGAGACTTCCCTGTGCTTTCTGCATTCGACTCACAGAATTGAACCTTCCTTTGGATAGAACAGCTTTGAAACGCTCTTTTTGTAGAATCTGCAAGTCGATACTTGGAACGCTTTGAGGCCTATGCTGGAAAAGGAAACATCTTCACATAAAAACTAGAGAGAAGCATTCTCAGAAACTTCTTTGTGATCTGCGCATTCAACCCACAGAGTTGAAGCTTCCCTTTGCTATAGCAGTTTTGAAACTCCCTTTGAGTAGAATCTTCAAGGGGATATTCGGTGTGCCGAGAGGCCAACACTGGAAAAGGAAATATCTTCCCTTAAAAACTGGACGGAAGCGTTCTCAGAAACTACCCTGAGCTTTATGCATTCAACTCACAGAGAGGGTTCTTCCTTTGGAGAGCTCACTTTTGAAACACTCTTTTTGCAGGATTTGCTAGGGGATGTTTGGAGCTTTTGGAGGCCTATGCTGGAAAAGGAAATATCTTCACATACCAACTAGACAGAAGCATTCTCACAAACTTCTTTGTGATGAGTGCCTTCAACTCACAGACTTGAACCTTCCTTTTGAAAGAGCAGTTTTGAAACACTCCTTTTGTAGAATCTGCAAGTGGATATTTGGAGCGTTTTGAGGCCTTTGCTGGGAAATGAAATATCTTCACCTGAAAACTAGACAGAAGCATTCTCAGAAACATCTTTGCGATGTGTGCATTCAACTCACAGGGTTGAACCTTCCTTTTGATAGAGCAGTTTTGAAACGCACTTTGTCTAGAATCTGCAAGTGGATATTTGGAGCGCTTTGAGGCCTATGCTGGAAAAGGGAATATCTTCACATAAACACTAGACAGAAGCATTCTCAGAAACTTCTTTGTGATGTGTGCATTCAACTCACAGAGTTGACCCGGCCTTTTGATAGAGCCGTTTGGAAACAGCCTTTTTGTAACATCTGCAAGTGGATATTTGGAGCGATTTGGGGCCTATGAAGGAAAGGGAAATATCTTCACATAGAAACTAGACAGAAGCCTCCTCAGAAACTTCTGTGTGATGAGTTCATTCAACTCACAGACTTGAACCTTCCTTTTTATAGAGAAGTTTTGAAACACTCTTTTAGAGGCATCTGAATGAGGATCTTGGAAGCGCTTCGAGGCCAATGCTGGGAAACGAAATATCATCACATAGAAACTAGACAGATGGATTCTCAGAAACTTCTTTGTGATGAGTGCGTTCCACTCACAGACTTGAACGTCCCTCTTGAGAGAACAGTTTTGAAACACTCCTTTTGTAGAATCTGCAAGTGTTTATTTGGAGCGCTTTGAGGCCTATGTTGGAAAAGGAAATAACTTCACATTGAAACTAGACAGAATTATTCTCAGAAACTTCTTTGCGATGAGTGCATTCAACGCACAGACTTGAAGCTTCCTTTGGAAAGAGCAGTTTTGAAACACTCTTTTTGTAGAATCTGCAAGTGGATATGTGGAGCGCTTTGAGGCCTCTGCTGGAAAAGGAAATATCTTCACAGAAAAACTAGACAGAAGCATTCTCAGAAACGCCTTGGTCATGTGTGCATTGAACTCACAGAGTAGAACCTTCCTTTTGATAGAGAAGTTTGGAAACACTCTTTGAGTAGAATCTTCAGGTGGATGTATGGAGTGCTTTGAGGCCTATGCTGGAAAAGGAAATGTCTTCACGTAGAAACGAGACAAAGGAATTCTCAGAAAGTTCCCTGTGCTTTGTGCATTCAACTCACAGAGTTCAGCCTTCTTTTTGATAGAGCAGTTTCGAAACACTCTTTGTGTGGAGTCTGCAAGCGGATAATTGGAGCGCTTTGAGGCCTATGCTGCAAAAGGAAATAGCATTGCATAAAAACTAGATGGAAGCATTCTCACAAACTTCTTTGTGGTGAGTGCATTCAACTCACAGAGTTGAACCTTCGTTTTGATAGACCAGTTTTGAAACACTGTTTTTGTAGTATTCGCAAGTGGATATTTGGAGCGCGTTGAGGCTGGAGTTGGAAAAGGAAATATCTTCACATACAAACTAGACGGAAGCATTCTCCGAAACTTCCTTGTCATGTGGGGATTGAACTCACAGTGTTGAACATTCCTTTTCGTAGAGCGGTTCTGCGTGACTCTTTTTGTGGAAACTGCAAGTGGATATTTGGTGCGATTGCGGCATCTAGTGGAAAGGAACATACATTACGATGAAAACTAGATTGAACTCTTCTCAGAAACTTCTTTGCGATGGGTGCCTTCTACTCACAGAGTCGAACCTTCCTTTCGAGAGAAGAGTTTTGAGACACTCTTTTTGTGGAATCTGCAAGGGGATCACTAGGGCGCTTTGATGCCTATGCTGGAAAAGGAAATATCTTCACACGAAAACTAGACAGAAGCATTCTCAGAAACCTTTTCTGATGTGCGCGTTCAACTCACCGAGTTGAACCTTCCTTTTGATAGAGCAGTTTTGCAACCCTCTTTTTCTAGAATCTGCAAGTGGAGATTTGGAGTGCTTTGAGTCCTACCCTGGAAAAGGAAATAACTTCACTGAGAACCTAGACGGAAGCATTCTCAGAGACTTCCCTGTGCTTTCTGCATTCGACTCACAGAGTTGAACCTTCCTTTGGATAGAACAGCTTTGAAACTCTCTTTTTGTGGAGTCTGCAAGTCGATACTTGGAACGCTTTGAGGCCTATGCTGGAAAAGGAAACATCTTCACATAAAAACTAGAGAGAAGCATTCTCAGAAACTTCTTTGTGATCTGCGCATTCAACCCACAGAGTTGAAGCTTCCCTTTGCTATAGCAGTTTTGAAACTCTCTTTGAGTAGAATCTTCAAGGGGATATTCGGTGTGCCGAGAGGCCAACACTGGAAAAGGAAATATCTTCCCTTAAAAACTGGACGGAAGCGTTCTCAGAAACTACCCTGTGCTTTATGCATTCAACTCACAGAGAGGGCTCTTCCTTTGGAGAGCGCAGTTTTGAAACACTCTTTTTGCAGAATTTGCTAGGGGATGTTTGGAGCTTTTGGAGGCCTATGCTGGAAAAGGAAATATCTTCACATACCAACTAGACAGAAGCATTCTCACAAACTTCTTTGTGATGAGTGCCTTCAACTCACAGACTTGAACCTTCCTTTTGAAAGAGCAGTTTTGAAACACTCCTTTTGTAGAATCTGCAAGTGGATATTTGGAGCGTTTTGAGGCCTTTGCTGGGAAATGAAATATCTTCACCTCAAAACTAGACAGAAGCATTCTCAGAAACATCTTTGCGATGTGTGCATTCAACTCACAGGGTTGAACCTTCCTTTTGATAGAGCAGTTTTGAAACGCACTTTGTGTAGAATCTGCAAGTGGATATTTGGAGCGCTTTGAGGCCTATGCTGGAAAAGGGAATATCTTCATATAAACACTAGACAGAAGCATTCTCAGAAACTTCTTTGTGATGTGTGCATTCAACTCACAGAGCTGAACCGGCCTTTTGATAGAGCCGTTTGGAAACAGCCTTTTTGTAACATCTGCAAGTGGATATTTGGAGCGATTTGGGGCCTATGATGGAAAGGGAAATATCTTCACATAGAAACTAGACAGAAGCCTTCTCAGAAACTTCTGTGTGATGAGTGCATTCAACTCACAGACTTGAACCTTCCTTTTGATAGAGAAGTTTTGAAACACTCTTTTAGAGGCATGTGAATGAGGATCTTGGGAGCGCTTCGACGCCAATGCTGGGAAACGAAATATCATCACATAGAAACTAGACAGATGGATTCTCAGAAACTTCTTTGTGATGAGTGCGTTCCACTCACAGACTTGAACGTCCCTCTTGAGAGAACAGTTTTGAAACACTCCTTTTGTAGAATCTGCAAGTGTTTATTTGGAGCTCTTTGAGGCCTATGTTGGAAAAGGAAATATCGTCACATAGAAACTAGACAGAAGCATTCTCAGAAACTTCTTTGCGATGAGTGCATTCAACGCACAGACTTGAAGCTTCCTTTGGAAAGAGCAGTTTTGAAACACTCTTTTTGTAGAATCTGTAAGTGGAGATTTGGAGTGCTCTGAGTCCTACCCTGGAAAAGGAAATAACTTCACTTAGAACCTAGACGGAAGCATTCTCAGAGACTTCCCTGTGCTTTCTGCATTCATCTCACAGAGTTGAACCTTCCTTTTGATAGAACAGCATTGAAACGCTCTTTTTGTAGAATCTGCAAGTCGATACTTTGAACGCTCTGAGTCCTACCCTGGAAAAGGAAATAACTTCACTTAGAACCTAGACGGAAGCATTCTCAGAGACTTCCCTGTGCTTTCTGCATTCCACTCACAGAGTTGAACCTTCCTTTTGATAGAACAGCTTTGAAACGCTCTTTTTGTAGAATCTGCAAGTCGATACTTGGAACGCTTTGAGGCCTATGCTGGAAAAGGAAATATCTTCACATAAAAACTAGAGAGAAGCATTCTCAGAAACTTCTTTGTGATCTGCGCATTCAACCCACAGAGTTGAAGCTTCCCTTTGCTATAGCAGTTTTGAAACTCTCTTTGAGTAGAATCTTCCAGGGGATATTCGGTGTGCCGAGAGGCCAACACTGGAAAAGGATATATCTTCACTTGAAAACTAGACGGAAGCGTTCTCAGAAACTACCCTGTGCTTGATGCATTCAACTCACAGAGAGGACTCTTCCTTTGGAGAGCGCAGATTTGAAACACTCTTTTTGCAGAATTTGCTAGGGGATGTTTGGGGCTTTTGGAGGCCTATGCTGGAAAAGGAAATATCTTCACATAAACACTAGACAGAAGCATTCTCAGAAACTTCTTTGTGATGTGCGCATTCAACTCACAGAGTTGAAGCGGCCTTTTGATAGAGCCGTTTGGGAACAGCCTTTTTGTAACATCTGCAAGTGGATATTTGGAGCGATTTGAGGCCTATGATGGAAAGGGAAATATCTTCACATAGAAACTAGACAGAAGCCTCCTCAGAAACTTCTGTGTGATGAGTGCATTCAACTCACAGACTTGAACCTTCCTTTTGATAGAGAAGTTTAGAAACACTCTTGCAGAGGCATCTGAATGAGGATCTTGGGAGCGCTTCGAGGCCAATGCTGGGAAACGAAATATCATCACATAGAAACTAGACAGAAGGATTCTCAGAAACTTCTTGGTGATGAGTGCGTTCCACTCACAGACTTGAACGTTCCTCTTGAGAGAACACTTTTGAAACACTCCTTTTGTAGAATCTGCAAGTGTTTATTTGGAGCGCTTTGAGGCCTATGTTGGAAAAGGAAATATCTTCCCATATAAACTAGACAGAAGCATTCTCAGAAACTTCTTTACGATGAGTGCATTCAACTCACAGACTTGAAGCTTCCTTTGGAAAGAGCAGTTTTGAAACACTCTTTTTGTAGAATCTGCAAGTGGATATGTGGAGCGCTTTGAGGCCTCTGCTGGAAAAGGAAATATCTTCACAGAAACACTAGACAGAAGCATTCTCAGAAACGTCTTGGTCATGTGTGCATTGAACTCACAGAGTTGAACCTTCCTTTTGATAGAGAAGTTTGGAAGCACTCTTTTAGTAGAATCTTCAGGTGGATGTATGGAGTGCTTTGAGGCCTATGCTGGAAAAGGAAATGTCTTCACGTAGAAACGAGACAAAGGCATTCTCAGAAAGGTCCCTGTGCCTTGTGCATTCAACTCACAGAGTTCAGCCTTCTTTTTGATAGAGCAGTTTCGAAACACTCTTTTTGTAGAGTCTGCAAGTGGATAATTGGAGCGCTTTGATGCCTATGCTGCAAAAGGAAATATCATTGCATAAAAACTAGATGGAAGCACTCTCACAAACTTCTTTGTGGTGAGTGCATTCAACTCACAGAGTTGAACCTTCGTTTTGATAGACCCGTTTTGAAACACTGTTTTTGTAGTATTCGCAAGTGGATATTTGGAGCGCGTTGAGGCTGGAGTTGGAAAAGGAAATCTCTTCACGTACAAGCTAGACGGAAGCATTCTCCGAAACTTCTTTGTCATGTGGGGATTGAACTCACAGAGTTGAACCTTCCTTTTCGTAGAGCGGTTCTGCAAGACTCTTTTTGTGGAAACTGCAAGTGGATATTTGGTGCGATTGGGGCATCCAGTGGAAAGGATCATACATTACGATGAAAACTAGATTGAACTATTCTCAGAAACTTCTCTGCGACGAGTGCCTTCTACTCACAGAGTCGAACCTTCCTTTCGAGAGAACAGTTTTGAAACACTCTTTCTGTGGACTCTGCAAGGGGATCACTAGGTCGCTTTGATGCCTAGGCTGGAAAAGGAAATATCTTCACACGAAAACAAGACAGAAGCATTCTCAGAAACCTTTTCTGATGTGCGCATTCAACTCACCGAGTTGAACCTTCCTTTTGATAGAGCAGTTTTGAAACACTCTTTTTGTAGAATCTGCAAGTGGAGATTTGGAGTGCTCTGAGTCCTACCCTGGAAAAGGAAATAACTTCACTTAGAACCTAGACGGAAGCATTCTCAGAGACTTCCCTGTGCTTTCTGCATTCCACTCACAGAGTTGAACCTTCCTTTTGACAGAACAGCTTTGAAACGCTCTTTTTGTAGAATCTGCAAGTCGATACTTGGAACGCTTTGAGGCCTATGCTGGAAAAGGAAATATCTTCACATAAAAACTAGAGAGAAGCATTCTCAGAAACTTCTTTGTGATCTGCGCATTCAACCCACAGAGTTGAAGCTTCCCTTTGCTATAGCAGTTTTGAAACTCTCTTTGAGTAGAATCTTCCAGGGGATATTCGGTGTGCCGAGAGGCCAACACTGGAAAAGGAAATATCTTCACTTGAAAACTAGACGGAAGCGTTCTCAGAAACTACCCTGTGCTTTATGCATTCAACTCACAGAGAGGACTCTTCCTTTGGAGAGCGCAGTTTTGAAACACTCTTTTTGCAGAATTTGCTAGGGGATGTTTGGAGCTTTTGGAGGCCTATGCTGGAAAAGGAAATATCTTCACAAACCAACTAGACGGAAGCATTCTCACAAACTTCTTTGTGATGAGTGCCTTCAACTCACAGACTTGAACCTTCCTTTTGAAAGAGCAGTTTTGAAACACTCCTTTTGTAGAATCTGCAAGTGGATATTTGGAGCGTTTTGAGGCCTTTGCTGGGAAATGAAATATCTTCACCTAAAAACTAGACAGAAGCATTCTCAGAAACATCATTGCGATGTGTGCATTCAACTCAAAGGGTTGAACCTTCCTTTTGATAGAGCAGTTTTGAAACACACCTTGTGTAGAATCTGCAAGTGGATATTTGGAGCGCTTTGAGGCCTAGGCTGGAAAAGGGAATATCTTCACATAAACACTAGACAGAAGCATTCTCAGAAACTTCTTTGTGATGTGCGCATTCAACTCACAGAGTTGAAGCGGCCTTTTGATAGAGCCTTTTGGGAACAGCCTTTTTGTAACATCTGCAAGTGGATATTTGGAGCGATTTGAGGCCTATGATGGAAAGGGAAATATCTTCACATAGAAACTAGACAGAAGCCTCCTCAGAAACTTCTGTGTGATGAGTGCATTCAACTCACAGACTTGAACCTTCCTTTTGATAGAGAAGTTTAGAAACACTCTTGCAGAGGCATCTGAATGAGGATCTTGGGAGCGCTTCGAGGCCAATGCTGGGAAACGAAATATCATCACATAGAAACTAGACAGAAGGATTCTCAGAAACTTCTTGGTGATGAGTGCGTTCCACTCACAGACTTGAACGTTCCTCTTGAGAGAACACTTTTGAAACACTCCTTTTGTAGAATCTGCAAGTGTTTATTCGGAGCGCTTTGAGGCCTATGTTGGAAAAGGAAATATCTTCCCATATAAACTAGACAGAAGCATTCTCAGAAACTTCTTTACGATGAGTGCATTCAACTCACAGACTTGAAGCTTCCTTTGGAAAGAGCAGTTTTGAAACACTCTTTTTGTAGAATCTGCAAGTGGATATGTGGAGCGCTTTGAGGCCTCTGCTGGAAAAGGAAATATCTTCACAGAAACACTAGACAGAAGCATTCTCAGAAACGTCTTGGTCATGTGTGCATTGAACTCACAGAGTTGAACCTTCCTTTTGATAGAGAAGTTTGGAAGCACTCTTTTAGTAGAATCTTCAGGTGGATGTATGGAGTGCTTTGAGGCCTATGCTGGAAAAGGAAATCTCTTCACGTAGAAACGAGACAAAGGCATTCTCAGAAAGGTCCCTGTGCCTTGTGCATTCAACTCACAGAGTTCAGCCTTCTTTTTGATAGAGCAGTTTCGAAACACTCTTTTTGTAGAGTCTGCAAGTGGATAATTGGAGCGCTTTGATGCCTATGCTGCAAAAGGAAATATCATTGCATAAAAACTAGATGGAAGCACTCTCACAAACTTCTTTGTGGTGAGTGCATTCAACTCACAGAGTTGAACCTTCGTTTTGATAGACCCGTTTTGAAACACTGTTTTTGTAGTATTCGCAAGTGGATATTTGGAGCGCGTTGAGGCTGGAGTTGGAAAAGGAAATCTCTTCACGTACAAGCTAGACGGAAGCATTCTCCGAAACTTCTTTGTCATGTGGGGATTGAACTCACAGAGTTGAACCTTCCTTTTCGTAGAGCGGTTCTGCAAGACTCTTTTTGTGGAAACTGCAAGTAGATATTTGGTGCGATTGGGGCATCCAGTGGAAAGGATCATACATTACGATGAAAACTAGATTGAACTATTCTCAGAAACTTCTCTGCGACGAGTGCCTTCTACTCAAAGAGTCGAACCTTCCTTTCGAGAGAACAGTTTTGAAACACTCTTTCTGTGGACTCTGCAAGGGGATCACTAGGTCGCTTTGATACCTAGGCTGGAAAAGGAAACATCTTCACACGAAAACAAGACAGAAGCATTCTCAGAAACCATTTCTGATGTGCGCATTCAACTCACCGAGTTGAACCTTCCTTTTGATAGAGCAGTTTTGAAACACTCTTTTTGTAGAATCTGCAAGTGGAGATTTGGAGTGCTCGGAGTCCTACCCTGGAAAAGGAAATAACTTCACTTAGAACCTAGACGGAAGCATTCTCAGAGACTTCCCTGTGCTTTCTGCATTCAACTCACAGAGTTGAACCTTCCTTTCGATAGAACAGCTTTGAAACGCACTTTTTGTAGAATCTGCAAGTCGATACTTGGAACGCTCTGAGTCCTACCCTGGAAAAGGAAATAACTTCACTTAGAACCTAGACGGAAGCATTCTCAGAGACTTCCCTGTGCTTTCTGCATTCAACTCACAGAGTTGAACCTTCCTTTTGATAGAACAGCTTTGAAACGCTCTTTTTGTAGAATCTGCAAGTCGATACTTGGAACGCTTTGAGGCCTATGCTGGAAAAGGAAATATCTTCACATAAAAACTAGAGAGAAGCATTCTCAGAAACTTCTTTGTGATCTGCGCATTCAACCCACAGAGTTGAAGCTTCCCTTTGCTATAGCAGTTTTGAAACTCTCTTTGAGTAGAATCTTCCAGGGGATATTCGGTGTGCCGAGAGGCCAACACTGGAAAAGGAAATATCTTCACTTGAAAACTAGACGGAAGCGTTCTCAGAAACTACCCTGTGCTTTATGCATTCAACTCACAGAGAGGACTCTTCCTTTGGAGAGCGCAGTTTTGAAACACTCTTTTTGCAGAATTTGCTAGGGGATGTTTGGGGCTTTTGGAGGCCTATGCTGGAAAAGGAAATATCTTCACATAAACACTAGACAGAAGCATTCTCAGAAACTTCTTTGTGATGTGCGCATTCAACTCACAGAGTTGAAGCGGCCTTTTGATAGAGCCGTTTGGGAACAGCCTTTTTGTAACATCTGCAAGTGGATATTTGGAGCGATTTGAGGCCTATGATGGAAAGGGAAATATCTTCACATAGAAACTAGACAGAAGCCTCCTCAGAAACTTCTGTGTGATGAGTGCATTCAACTCACAGACTTGAACCTTCCTTTTGATAGAGAAGTTTAGAAACACTCTTGCAGAGGCATCTGAATGAGGATCTTGGGAGCGCTTCGAGGCCAATGCTGGGAAACGAAATATCATCACATAGAAACTAGACAGAAGGATTCTCAGAAACTTCTTGGTGATGAGTGCGTTCCACTCACAGACTTGAACGTTCCTCTTGAGAGAACACTTTTGAAACACTCCTTTTGTAGAATCTGCAAGTGTTTATTTGGAGCGCTTTGAGGCCTATGTTGGAAAAGGAAATATCTTCCCATATAAACTAGACAGAAGCATTCTCAGAAACTTCTTTACGATGAGTGCATTCAACTCACAGACTTGAAGCTTCCTTTGGAAAGAGCAGTTTTGAAACACTCTTTTTGTAGAATCTGCAAGTGGATATGTGGAGCGCTTTGAGGCCTCTGCTGGAAAAGGAAATATCTTCACAGAAACACTAGACAGAAGCATTCTCAGAAACGTCTTGGTCATGTGTGCATTGAACTCACAGAGTTGAACCTTCCTTTTGATAGAGAAGTTTGGAAGCACTCCTTTAGTAGAATCTTCAGGTGGATGTATGGAGTGCTTTGAGGCCTATGCTGGAAAAGGAAATGTCTTCACGTAGAAACGAGACAAAGGCATTCTCAGAAAGGTCCCTGTGCCTTGTGCATTCAACTCACAGAGTTCAGCCTTCTTTTTGATAGAGCAGTTTCAAAACACTCTTTTTGTAGAGTCTGCAAGTGGATAATTGGAGCGCTTTGATGCCTATGCTGCAAAAGGAAATATCATTGCATAAAAACTAGATGGAAGCACTCTCACAAACTTCTTTGTGGTGAGTGCATTCAACTCACAGAGTTGAACCTTCGTTTTGATAGACCCGTTTTGAAACACTGTTTTTGTAGTATTCGCAAGTGGATTTTTGGAGCGCGTTGAGGCTGGAGTTGGAAAAGGAAATCTCTTCACGTACAAGCTAGACGGAAGCATTCTCCGAAACTTCTTTGTCACGTGGGGATTGAACTCACAGAGTTGAACCTTCCTTTTCGTAGAGCGGTTCTGCAAGACTCTTTTTGTGGAAACTGCAAGTGGATATTTGGTGCGATTGGGGCATCCAGTGGAAAGGATCATACATTACGATGAAAACTAGATTGAACTATTCTCAGAAACTTCTCTGCGACGAGTGCCTTCTACTCACAGAGTCGAACCTTCCTTTCGAGAGAACAGTTTTGAAACACTCTTTCTGTGGACTCTGCAAGGGGATCACTAGGTCGCTTTGATGCCTAGGCTGGAAAAGGAAATATCTTCACACGAAAACAAGACAGAAGCATTCTCAGAAACCTTTTCTGATGTGCGCATTCAACTCACCGAGTTGAACCTTCCTTTTCATAGAGCAGTTTTGAAACACTCTTTTTGTAGAATCTGCAAGTGGAGATTTGGAGTGCTCTGAGTCCTACCCTGGAAAAGGAAATAACTTCACTTAGAACCTAGACAGAAGCATTCTCAGAGACTTCCCTGTGCTTTCTGCATTCCACTCACAGAGTTGAACCTTCCTTTTGATAGAACAGCTTTGAAACGCTCTTTTTGTAGAATCTGCAAGTCGATACTTGGAACGCTTTGAGGCCTATGCTGGAAAAGGAAATATCTTCACATAAAAACTAGAGAGAAGCATTCTCAGAAACTTCTTTGTGATCTGCGCATTCAACCCACAGAGTTGAAGCTTCCCTTTGCTATAGCAGTTTTGAAACTCTCTTTGAGTAGAATCTTCCAGGGGATATTCGGTGTGCCGAGAGGCCAACACTGGAAAAGGAAATATCTTCACTTGAAAACTAGACGGAAGCGTTCTCAGAAACTACCCTGTGCTTGATGCATTCAACTCACAGAGAGGACTCTTCCTTTGGAGAGCGCAGTTTTGAAACACTCTTTTTGCAGAATTTGCTAGGGGATGTTTGGAGCTTTTGGAGGCCTATGCTGGAAAAGGAAATATCTTCACAAACCAACTAGACGGAAGCATTCTCACAAACTTCTTTGTGATGAGTGCCTTCAACTCACAGACTTGAACCTTCCTTTTGAAAGAGCAGTTTTGAAACACTCCTTTTGTAGAATCTGCAAGTGGATATTTGGAGCGTTTGGAGGCCTTTGCTGGGAAATGAAATATCTTCACCTAAAAACTAGACAGAAGCATTCTCAGAAACATCATTGCGATGTGTGCATTCAACTCACAGGGTTGAACCTTCCTTTTGATAGAGCAGTTCTGAAACACACCTTGTGTAGAATCTGCAAGTGGATATTTGGAGCGCTTTGAGGCCTATGCTGGAAAAGGGAATATCTTCACATAAACACTAGACAGAAGCATTCTCAGAAACTTCTTTGTGATGTGCGCATTCAACTCACAGAGTTGAAGCGGCCTTTTGATAGAGCCGTTTGGGAACAGCCTTTTTGTAACATCTGCAAGTGGATATTTGGAGCGATTTGAGGCCTATGATGGAAAGGGAAATATCTTCACATAGAAACTAGACAGAAGCCTCCTCAGAAACTTCTGTGTGATGAGTGCATTCAACTCACAGACTTGAACCTTCCTTTTGATAGAGAAGTTTAGAAACACTCTTGCAGAGGCATCTGAATGAGGATCTTGGGAGCGCTTCGAGGCCAATGCTGGGAAACGAAATATCATCACATAGAAACTAGACAGAAGGATTCTGAGAAACTTCTTGGTGATGAGTGCGTTCCACTCACGGACTTGAAAGTTCCTCTTGAGAGAACACTTTTGAAACACTCCTTTTGTAGAATCTGCAAGTGTTTATTTGGAGCGCTTTGAGGCCTATGTTGGAAAAGGAAATATCTTCCCATATAAACTAGACAGAAGCATTCTCAGAAACTTCATTACGATGAGTGCATTCAACTCACAGACTTGAAGCTTCCTTTGGAAAGAGCAGTTTTGAAACACTCTTTTTGTAGAATCTGCAAGTGGATATGTGGAGCGCTTTGAGGCCTCTGCTGGAAAAGGAAATATCTTCACAGAAACACTAGACAGAAGCATTCTCAGAAACGTCTTGGTCATGTGTGCATTGAACTCACAGAGTTGAACCTTCCTTTTGATAGAGAAGTTTGGAAGCACTCTTTTAGTAGAATCTTCAGGTGGATGTATGGAGTGCTTTGAGGCCTATGCTGGAAAAGGAAATGTCTTCACGTAGAAACGAGACAAAGGCATTCTCAGAAAGGTCCCTGTGCCTTGTGCATTCAACTCACTGAGTTCAGCCTTCTTTTTGATAGAGCAGTTTCGAAACACTCTTTTTGTTGAGTCTGCAAGTGGATAATTGGAGCGCTTTGATGCCTATGCTGCAAAAGGAAATATCATTGCATAAAAACTAGATGGAAGCACTCTCACAAACTTCTTTGTGGTGAGTGCATTCAACTCACAGAGTTGAACCTTCGTTTTGATAGACCCGTTTTGAAACACTGTTTTTGTAGTATTCGCAAGTGGATATTTGGAGCGCGTTGAGGCTGGAGTTGGAAAAGGAAATCTCTTCACGTACAAGCTAGACGGAAGCATTCTCCGAAACTTCTTTGTCATGTGGGGATTGAACTCACAGAGTTGAACCTTCCTTTTCGTAGAGCGGTTCTGCAAGACTCTTTTTGTGGAAACTGCAAGTGGATATTTGGTGCGATTGGGGCATCCAGTGGAAAGGATCATACATTACGATGAAAACTAGATTGAACTATTCTCAGAAACTTCTCTGCGACGAGTGCCTTCTACTCACAGAGTCGAACCTTCCTTTCGAGAGAACAGTTTTGAAACACTCTTTCTGTGGACTCTGCAAGGGGATCACTAGGTCGCTTTGATGCCTAGGCTGGAAAAGGAAATATCTTCACACGAAAACAAGACAGAAGCATTCTCAGAAACCTTTTCTGATGTGCGCATTCAACTCACCGAGTTGAACCTTCCTTTTCATAGAGCAGTTTCGAAACACTCTTTTTGTAGAATCTGCAAGTGGAGATTTGGAGTGCTCTGAGTCCTACCCTGGAAAAGGAAATAACTTCACTTAGAACCTAGACGGAAGCATTCTCAGAGACTTCCCTGTGCTTTCTGCATTCAACTCACAGAGTTGAACCTTCCTTTCGATAGAACAGCTTTGAAACGCTCTTTTTGTAGAATCTGCAAGTGGAGATTTGGAGTGCTCTGAGTCCTACCCTGGAAAAGGAAATAACTTCACTTAGAACTTAGACGGAAGCATTCTCAGAGACTTCCCTGTGCTTTCTGCATTCAACTCACAGAGTTGAACCTTCCTTTTGATAGAACAGCTTTGAAACGCTCTTTTTGTAGAATCTGCAAGTCGATACTTGGAACGCTTTGAGGCCTATGCTGGAAAAGGAAATATCTTCACATAAAAACTAGAGAGAAGCATTCTCAGAAACTTCTTTGTGATCTGCGCATTCAACCCACAGAGTTGAAGCTTCCCTTTGCTCTAGCAGTTTTGAAACTCTCTTTGAGTAGAATCTTCCAGGGGATATTCGGTGTGCCGAGAGGCCAACACTGGAAAAGGAAATATCTTCACTTGAAAACTAGACGGAAGCGTTCTCAGAAACTACCCTGTGCTTTATGCATTCAACTCACAGAGAGGACTCTTCCTTTGGAGAGCGCAGTTTTGAAACACTCTTTTTGCAGAATTTGCTAGGGGATGTTTGGGGCTTTTGGAGGCCTATGCTGGAAAAGGAAATATCTTCACATAAACACTAGACAGAAGCATTCTCAGAAACTTCTTTGTGATGTGCGCATTCAACTCACAGAGTTGAAGCGGCCTTTTGATAGAGCCGTTTGGGAACAGCCTTTTTGTAACATCTGCAAGTGGATATTTGGAGCGATTTGAGGCCTATGATGGAAAGGGAAATATCTTCACATAGAAACTAGACAGAAGCCTCCTCAGAAACTTCTGTGTGATGAGTGCATTCAACTCACAGACTTGAACCTTCCTTTTGATAGAGAAGTTTAGAAACACTCTTGCAGAGGCATCTGAATGAGGATCTTGGGAGCGCTTCGAGGCCAATGCTGGGAAACGAAATATCATCACATAGAAACTAGACAGAAGGATTCTCAGAAACTTCTTGGTGATGAGTGCGTTCCACTCACAGACTTGAACGTTCCTCTTGAGAGAACACTTTTGAAACACTCCTTTTGTAGAATCTGCAAGTGTTTATTTGGAGCGCTTTGAGGCCTATGTTGGAAAAGGAAATATCTTCCCATATAAACTAGACAGAAGCATTCTCAGAAACTTCTTTACGATGAGTGCATTCAACTCACAGACTTGAAGCTTCCTTTGGAAAGAGCAGTTTTGAAACACTCTTTTTGTAGGATCTGCAAGTGGATATGTGGAGCGCTTTGAGGCCTCTGCTGGAAAAGGAAATATCTTCACAGAAACACTAGACAGAAGCATTCTCAGAAACGTCTTGGTCATGTGTGCATTGAACTCACAGAGTTGAACCTTCCTTTTGATAGAGAAGTTTGGAAGCACTCCTTTAGTAGAATCTTCAGGTGGATGTATGGAGTGCTTTGAGGCCTATGCTGGAAAAGGAAATGTCTTCACGTAGAAACGAGACAAAGGCATTCTCAGAAAGGTCCCTGTGCCTTGTGCATTCAACTCACTGAGTTCAGCCTTCTTTTTGATAGAGCAGTTTCGAAACACTCTTTTTGTTGAGTCTGCAAGTGGATAATTGGAGCGCTTTGATGCCTGTGCTGCAAAAGGAAATATCATTGCATAAAAACTAGATGGAAGCACTCTCACAAACTTCTTTGTGGTGAGTGCATTCAACTCACAGAGTTGAACCTTCGTTTTGATAGACCCGTTTTCAAACACTGTTTTTGTAGTATTCGCAAGTGGATATTTGGAGCGCGTTGAGGCTGGAGTTGGAAAAGGAAATCTCTTCACGTACAAGCTAGACGGAAGCATTCTCCGAAACTTCTTTGTCACGTGGGGATTGAACTCACAGAGTTGAACCTTCCTTTTCGTAGAGCGGTTCTGCAAGACTCTTTTTGTGGAAACTGCAAGTGGATATTTGGTGCGATTGGGGCATCCAGTGGAAAGGATCATACATTACGATGAAAACTAGATTGAACTATTCTCAGAAACTTCTCTGCGACGAGTGCCTTCTACTCACAGAGTCGAACCTTCCTTTCGAGAGAACAGTTTTGAAACACTCTTTCTGTGGACTCTGCAAGGGGATCACTAGGTCGCTTTGATGCCTAGGCTGGAAAAGGAAATATCTTCACACGAAAACAAGACAGAAGCATTCTCAGAAACCTTTTCTGATGTGCGCATTCAACTCACCGAGTTGAATCTTCCTTTTGATAGAGCAGTTTTGAAACACTCTTTTTGTAGAATCTGCAAGTGGAGATTTGGAGTGCTCTGAGTCCTACCCTGGAAAAGGAAATAACTTCACTTAGAACTTAGACGGAAGCATTCTCAGAGACTTCCCTGTGCTTTCTGCATTCAACTCACAGAGTTGAACCTTCCTTTTGATAGAACAGCTTTGAAACGCTCTTTTTGTAGAATCTGCAAGTCGATACTTGGAACGCTTTGAGGCCTATGCTGGAAAAGGAAATATCTTCACATAAAAACTAGAGAGAAGCATTCTCAGAAACTTCTTTGTGATCTGCGCATTCAACCCACAGAGTTGAAGCTTCCCTTTGCTCTAGCAGTTTTGAAACTCTCTTTGAGTAGAATCTTCCAGGGGATATTCGGTGTGCCGAGAGGCCAACACTGGAAAAGGAAATATCTTCACTTGAAAACTAGACGGAAGCGTTCTCAGAAACTACCCTGTGCTTTATGCATTCAACTCACAGAGAGGACTCTTCCTTTGGAGAGCGCAGTTTTGAAACACTCTTTTTGCAGAATTTGCTAGGGGATGTTTGGGGCTTTTGGAGGCCTATGCTGGAAAAGGAAATATCTTCACATAAACACTAGACAGAAGCATTCTCAGAAACTTCTTTGTGATGTGCGCATTCAACTCACAGAGTTGAAGCGGCCTTTTGATAGAGCCGTTTGGGAACAGCCTTTTTGTAACATCTGCAAGTGGATATTTGGAGCGATTTGAGGCCTATGATGGAAAGGGAAATATCTTCACATAGAAACTAGACAGAAGCCTCCTCAGAAACTTCTGTGTGATGAGTGCATTCAACTCACAGACTTGAACCTTCCTTTTGATAGAGAAGTTTAGAAACACTCTTGCAGAGGCATCTGAATGAGGATCTTGGGAGCGCTTCGAGGCCAATGCTGGGAAACGAAATATCATCACATAGAAACTAGACAGAAGGATTCTCAGAAACTTCTTGGTGATGAGTGCGTTCCACTCACAGACTTGAACGTTCCTCTTGAGAGAACACTTTTGAAACACTCCTTTTGTAGAATCTGCAAGTGTTTATTTGGAGCGCTTTGAGGCCTATGTTGGAAAAGGAAATATCTTCCCATATAAACTAGACAGAAGCATTCTCAGAAACTTCTTTACGATGAGTGCATTCAACTCACAGACTTGAAGCTTCCTTTGGAAAGAGCAGTTTTGAAACACTCTTTTTGTAGAATCTGCAAGTGGATATGTGGAGCGCTTTGAGGCCTCTGCTGGAAAAGGAAATATCTTCACAGAAACACTAGACAGAAGCATTCTCAGAAACGTCTTGGTCATGTGTGCATTGAACTCACAGAGTTGAACCTTCCTTTTGATAGAGAAGTTTGGAAGCACTCTTTTAGTAGAATCTTCAGGTGGATGTATGGAGTGCTTTGAGGCCTATGCTGGAAAAGGAAATGTCTTCACGTAGAAACGAGACAAAGGCATTCTCAGAAAGGTCCCTGTGCCTTGTGCATTCAACTCACAGAGTTCAGCCTTCTTTTTGATAGAGCAGTTTCGAAACACTCTTTTTGTAGAGTCTGCAAGTGGATAATTGGAGCGCTTTGATGCCTATGCTGCAAAAGGAAATATCATTGCATAAAAACTAGATGGAAGCACTCTCACAAACTTCTTTGTGGTGAGTGCATTCAACTCACAGAGTTGAACCTTCCTTTTGATAGACCCGTTTTGAAACACTGTTTTTGTAGTATTCGCAAGTGGATATTTGGAGCGCGTTGAGGCTGGAGTTGGAAAAGGAAATCTCTTCACGTACAAGCTAGACGGAAGCATTCTCCGAAACTTCTTTGTCACGTGGGGATTGAACTCCCAGAGTTGAACCTTCCTTTTCATAGAGCGGTTCTGCAAGACTCTTTTTGTGGAAACTGCAAGTGGATATTTGGTGCGATTGGGGCATCCAGTGGAAAGGATCATACATTACGATGAAAACTAGATTGAACTATTCTCAGAAACTTCTCTGCGACGAGTGCCTTCTACTCACAGAGTCGAACCTTCCTTTCGAGAGAACAGTTTTGAAACACTCTTTCTGTGGACTCTGCAAGGGGATCACTAGGTCGCTTTGATGCCTAGGCTGGAAAAGGAAATATCTTCACACGAAAACAAGACAGAAGCATTCTCAGAAACCATTTCTGATGTGCGCATTCAACTCACCGAGTTGAACCTTCCTTTTGATAGAGCAGTTTTGAAACACTCTTTTTGTAGAATCTGCAAGTGGAGATTTGGAGTGCTGTGAGTCCTACCCTGGAAAAGGAAATAACTTCACTTAGAACCTAGACGGAAGCATTCTCGGAGACTTCCCTGTGCTTTCTGCATTCAACTCACAGAGTTGAACCTTCCTTTTGATAGAACAGCTTTGAAACGCTCTTTTTGTAGAATCTGCAAGTCGATACTTGGAACGCTTTGAGGCCTATGCTGGAAAAGGAAATATCTTCACATAAAAACTAGAGAGAAGCATTCTCAGAAACTTCTTTGTGATCTGCGCATTCAACCCACAGAGTTGAAGCTTCCCTTTGCTATAGCAGTTTTGAAACTCTCTTGAGTAGAATCTTCCAGGGGATATTCGGTGTGCCGAGAGGCCAACACTGGAAAAGGAAATATCTTCACTTGAAAACTAGACGGAAGCGTTCTCAGAAACTACCCTGTGCTTGATGCATGCAACTCACAGAGAGGACTCTTCCTTTGGAGAGCGCAGTTTTGAAACACTCTTTTTGCAGAATTTGCTAGGGGATGTTTGGAGCTTTTGGAGGCCTATGCTGGAAAAGGAAATATCTTCACAAACGAACTAGACGGAAGCATTCTCACAAACTTCTTTGTGATGAGTGCCTTCAACTCACAGACTTGAACCTTCCTTTTGAAAGAGCAGTTTTGAAACACTCCTTTTGTAGAATCTGCAAGTGGATATTTGGAGCGTTTTGAGGCCTTTGCTGGGAAATGAAATATCTTCACCTAAAAACTAGACAGAAGCATTCTCAGAAACATCATTGCGATGTGTGCATTCAACTCACAGGGTTGAACCTTCCTTTTGATAGAGCAGTTTTGAAACACACCTTGTGTAGAATCTGCAAGTGGATATTTGGAGCGCTTTGAGGCCTATGCTGGAAAAGGGAATATCTTCACATAAACACTAGACAGAAGCATTCTCAGAAACTTCTTTGTGATGTGCGCATTCAACTCACAGAGTTGAAGCGGCCTTTTGATAGAGCCGTTTGGGAACAGCCTTTTTGTAACATCTGCAAGTGGATATTTGGAGCGATTTGAGGCCTATGATGGAAAGGGAAATATCTTCACATAGAAACTAGACAGAAGCCTCCTCAGAAACTTCTGTGTGATGAGTGCATTCAACTCACAGACTTGAACCTTCCTTTTGATAGAGAAGTTTAGAAACACTCTTGCAGAGGCATCTGAATGAGGATCTTGGGAGCGCTTCGAGGCCAATGCTGGGAAACGAAATATCATCACATAGAAACTAGACAGAAGGATTCTCAGAAACTTCTTGGTGATGAGCGCGTTCCACTCACAGACTTGAACGTTCCTCTTGAGAGAACACTTTTGAAACACTCCTTTTGTAGAATCTGCAAGTGTTTATTTGGAGCGCTTTGAGGCCTATGTTGGAAAAGGAAATATCTTCCCATATAAACTAGACAGAAGCATTCTCAGAAACTTCTTTACGATGAGTGCATTCAACTCACAGACTTGAAGCTTCCTTTGGAAAGAGCAGTTTTGAAACACTCTTTTTGTAGAATCTGCAAGTGGATATGTGGAGCGCTTTGAGGCCTCTGCTGGAAAAGGAAATATCTTCACAGAAACACTAGACAGAAGCATTCTCAGAAACGTCTTGGTCATGTGTGCATTGAACTCACAGAGTTGAACCTTCCTTTTGATAGAGAAGTTTGGAAGCACTCTTTTAGTAGAATCTTCAGGTGGATGTATGGAGTGCTTTGAGGCCTATGCTGGTAAAGGAAATGTCTTCACGTAGAAACGAGACAAAGGCATTCTCAGAAAGGTCCCTGTGCCTTGTGCATTCAACTCACAGAGTTCAGCCTTCTTTTTGATAGAGCAGTTTCGAAACACTCTTTTTGTAGAGTCTGCAAGTGGATAATTGGAGCGCTTTGATGCCTATGCTGCAAAAGGAAATATCATTGCATAAAAACTAGATGGAAGCACTCTCACAAACTTCTTTGTGGTGAGTGCATTCAACTCACAGAGTTGAACCTTCGTTTTGATAGACCCGTTTTGAAACACTGTTTTTGTAGTATTCGCAAGTGGATATTTGGAGCGCGTTGAGGCTGGAGTTGGAAAAGGAAATCTCTTCACGTACAAGCTAGACGGAAGCATTCTCCGAAACTTCTTTGTCACGTGGGGATTGAACTCACAGAGTTGAACCTTCCTTTTCGTAGAGCGGTTCTGCAAGACTCTTTTTGTGGAAACTGCAAGTGGATATTTGGTGCGATTGGGGCATCCAGTGGAAAGGATCATATATTACGATGAAAACTAGATTGAACTATTCTCAGAAACTTCTCTGCGACGAGTGCCTTCTACTCACAGAGTCGAACCTTCCTTTCGAGAGAACAGTTTTGAAACACTCTTTCTGTGGACTCTGCAAGGGGATCACTAGGTCGCTTTGATGCCTAGGCTGGAAAAGGAAATATCTTCACACGAAAACAAGACAGAAGCATTCTCAGAAACCTTTTCTGATGTGCGCATTCAACTCACCGAGTTGAATCTTCCTTTTGATAGAGCAGTTTTGAAACACTCTTTTTGTAGAATCTGCAAGTGGAGATTTGGAGTGCTCTGAGTCCTACCCTGGAAAAGGAAATAACTTCACTTAGAACCTAGACGGAAGCATTCTCAGAGACTTCCCTGTGCTTTCTGCATTCAACTCACAGAGTTGAACCTTCCTTTCGATAGAACAGCTTTGAAACGCTCTTTTTGTAGAATCTGCAAGTCGATACTTGGAACGCTCTGAGTCCTACCCTGGAAAAGGAAATAACTTCACTTAGAACCTAGACGGAAGCATTCTCAGAGACTTCCCTGTGCTTTCTGCATTCAACTCACAGAGTTGAACCTTCCTTTTGATAGAACAGCTTTGAAACGCTCTTTTTGTAGAATCTGCAAGTCGATACTTGGAACGCTTTGAGGCCTATGCTGGAAAAGGAAATATCTTCACATAAAAACTAGAGAGAAGCATTCTCAGAAACTTCTTTGTGATCTGCGCATTCAACCCACAGAGTTGAAGCTTCCCTTTGCAATAGCAGTTTTGAAACTCTCTCTGAGTAGAATCTTCCAGGGGATATTCGGTGTGCCGAGAGGCCAACACTGGAAAAGGAAATATCTTCACTTGAAAACTAGACGGAAGCGTTCTCAGAAACTACCCTGTGCTTTATGCATTCAACTCACAGAGAGGACTCTTCCTTTGGAGAGCGCAGTTTTGAAACACTCTTTTTGCAGAATTTGCTAGGGGATGTTTGGGGCTTTTGGAGGCCTATGCTGGAAAAGGAAATATCTTCACATAAACACTAGACAGAAGCATTCTCAGAAACTTCTTTGTGATGTGCGCATTCAACTCACAGAGTTGAAGCGGCCTTTTGATAGAGCCGTTTGGGAACAGCCTTTTTGTAACATCTGCAAGTGGATATTTGGAGCGATTTGAGGCCTATGATGGAAAGGGAAATATCTTCACATAGAAACTAGACAGAAGCCTCCTCAGAAACTTCTGTGTGATGAGTGCATTCAACTCACAGACTTGAACCTTCCTTTTGATAGAGAAGTTTAGAAACACTCTTGCAGAGGCATCTGAATGAGGATCTTGGGAGCGCTTCGAGGCCAATGCTGGGAAACGAAATATCATCACATAGAAACTAGACAGAAGGATTCTCAGAAACTTCTTGGTGATGAGTGCGTTCCACTCACAGACTTGAACGTTCCTCTTGAGAGAACACTTTTGAAACACTCCTTTTGTAGAATCTGCAAGTGTTTATTTGGAGCGCTTTGAGGCCTATGTTGGAAAAGGAAATATCTTCCCATATAAACTAGACAGAAGCATTCTCAGAAACTTCTTTACGATGAGTGCATTCAACTCACAGACTTGAAGCTTCCTTTGGAAAGAGCAGTTTTGAAACACTCTTTTTGTAGAATCTGCAAGTGGATATGTGGAGCGCTTTGAGGCCTCTGCTGGAAAAGGAAATATCTTCACAGAAACACTAGACAGAAGCATTCTCAGAAACGTCTTGGTCATGTGTGCATTGAACTCAGAGAGTTGAACCTTCCTTTTGATAGAGAAGTTTGGAAGCACTCCTTTAGTAGAATCTTCAGGTGGATGTATGGAGTGCTTTGAGGCCTATGCTGGAAAAGGAAATGTCTTCACGTAGAAACGAGACAAAGGCATTCTCAGAAAGGTCCCTGTGCCTTGTGCATTCAACTCACAGAGTTCAGCCTTCTTTTTGATAGAGCAGTTTCGAAACACTCTTTTTGTAGAGTCTGCAAGTGGATAATTGGAGCGCTTTGATGCCTATGCTGCAAAAGGAAATATCATTGCATAAAAACTAGATGGAAGCACTCTCACAAACTTCTTTGTGGTGAGTGCATTCAACTCACAGAGTTGAACCTTCGTTTTGATAGACCCGTTTTGAAACTCTGTTTTTGTAGTATTCGCAAGTGGATATTTGGAGCGCGTTGAGGCTGGAGTTGGAAAAGGAAATCTCTTCACGTACAAGCTAGACGGAAGCATTCTCCGAAACTTCTTTGTCACGTGGGGATTGAACTCACAGAGTTGAACCTTCCTTTTCGTAGAGCGGTTCTGCAAGACTCTTTTTGTGGAAACTGCAAGTGGATATTTGGTGCGATTGGGGCATCCAGTGGAAAGGATCATACATTACGATGAAAACTAGATTGAACTATTCTCAGAAACTTCTCTGCGACGAGTGCCTTCTACTCACAGAGTCGAACCTTCCTTTCGAGAGAACAGTTTTGAAACACTCTTTCTGTGGACTCTGCAAGTGGATCACTAGGTCGCTTTGATGCCTAGGCTGGAAAAGGAAATATCTTCACACGAAAACAAGACAGAAGCATTCTCAGAAACCTTTTCTGATGTGCGCATTCAACTCACCGAGTTGAACCTTCCTTTTCATAGAGCAGTTTCGAAACACTCTTTTTGTAGAATCTGCAAGTGGAGATTTGGAGTGCTCTGAGTCCTACCCTGGAAAAGGAAATAACTTCACTTAGAACCTAGACGGAAGCATTCTCAGAGACTTCCCTGTGCTTTCTGCATTCCACTAACAGAGTTGAACCTTCCTTTTGATAGAACAGCTTTGAAACGCTCTTTTTGTAGAATCTGCAAGTCGATACTTGGAACGCTTTGAGGCCTAGGCTGGAAAAGGAAATATCTTCACATAAAAACTAGAGAGAAGCATTCTCAGAAACTTCTTTGTGATCTGCGCATTCAACCCACAGAGTTGAAGCTTCCCTTTGCTATAGCAGTTTTGAAACTCTCTTTGAGTAGAATCTTCCAGGGGATATTCGGTGTGCCGAGAGGCCAACACTGGAAAAGGAAATATCTTCACTTGAAAACTAGACGGAAGCGTTCTCAGAAACTACCCTGTGCTTGATGCATTCAACTCACAGAGAGGACTCTTCCTTTGGAGAGCGCAGTTTTGAAACACTCTTTTTGCAGAATTTGCTAGGGGATGTTTGGAGCTTTTGGAGGCCTATGCTGGAAAAGGAAATATCTTCACAAACCAACTAGACGGAAGCATTCTCACAAACTTCTTTGTGATGAGTGCCTTCAACTCACAGACTTGAACCTTCCTTTTGAAAGAGCAGTTTTGAAACACTCCTTTTGTAGAATCTGCAAGTGGATATTTGGAGCGTTTGGAGGCCTTTGCTGGGAAATGAAATATCTTCACCTAAAAACTAGACAGAAGCATTCTCAGAAACATCATTGCGATGTGTGCATTCAACTCACAGGGTTGAACCTTCCTTTTGATAGAGCAGTTTTGAAACACACCTTGTGTAGAATCTGCAAGTGGATATTTGGAGCGCTTTGAGGCCTATGCTGGAAAAGGGAATATCCTCACATAAACACTAGACAGAAGCATTCTCAGAAACTTCTTTGTGATGTGCGCATTCAACTCACAGAGTTGAAGCGGCCTTTTGATAGAGCCGTTTGGGAACAGCCTTTTTGTAACATCTGCAAGTGGATATTTGGAGCGATTTGAGGCCTATGATGGAAAGGGAAATATCTTCACATAGAAACTAGACAGAAGCCTCCTCAGAAACTTCTGTGTGATGAGTGCATTCAACTCACAGACTTGAACCTTCCTTTTGATAGAGAAGTTTAGAAACACTCTTGCAGAGGCATCTGAATGAGGATCTTGGGAGCGCTTCGAGGCCAATGCTGGGAAACGAAATATCATCACATAGAAAGTAGACAGAAGGATTCTCAGAAACTTCTTGGTGATGAGTGCGTTCCACTCACAGACTTGAACGTTCCTCTTGAGAGAACACTTTTGAAACACTCCTTTTGTAGAATCTGCAAGTGTTTATTTGGAGCGCTTTGAGGCCTATGTTGGAAAAGGAAATATCTTCCCATATAAACTAGACAGAAGCCTTCTCAGAAACTTCTTTACGATGAGTGCATTCAACTCACAGACTTGAAGCTTCCTTTGGAAAGAGCAGTTTTGAAACACTCTTTTTGTAGAATCTGCAAGTGGATATGTGGAGCGCTTTGAGGCCTCTGCTGGAAAAGGAAATATCTTCACAGAAACACTAGACAGAAGCATTCTCAGAAACGTCTTGGTCATGTGTGCATTGAACTCACAGAGTTGAACCTTCCTTTTGATAGAGAAGTTTGGAAGCACTCTTTTAGTAGAATCTTCAGGTGGATGTATGGAGTGCTTTGAGGCCTATGCTGGAAAAGGAAATGTCTTCACGTAGAAACGAGACAAAGGCATTCTCAGAAAGGTCCCTGTGCCTTGTGCATTCAACTCACAGAGTTCAGCCTTCTTTTTGATAGAGCAGTTTCGAAACACTCTTTTTGTAGAGTCTGCAAGTGGATAATTGGAGCGCTTTGATGCCTATGCTGCAAAAGGAAATATCATTGCATAAAAACTAGATGGAAGCACTCTCACAAACTTCTTTGTGGTGAGTGCATTCAACTCACAGAGTTGAACCTTCGTTTTGATAGACCCGTTTTGAAACACTGTTTTTGTAGTATTCGCAAGTGGATATTTGGAGCGCGTTGAGGCTGGAGTTGGAAAAGGAAATCTCTTCACGTACAAGCTAGACGGAAGCATTCTCCGAAACTTCTTTGTCACGTGGGGATTGAACTCACAGAGTTGAACCTTCCTTTTCGTAGAGCGGTTCTGCAAGACTCTTTTTGTGGAAACTGCAAGTGGATATTTGGTGCGATTGGGGCATCCAGTGGAAAGGATCATACATTACGATGAAAACTAGATTGAACTATTCTCAGAAACTTCTCTGCGACGAGTGCCTTCTACTCACAGAGTCGAAACTTCCTTTCGAGAGAACAGTTTTGAAACACTCTTTCTGTGGACTCTGCAAGGGGATCACTAGGTCGCTTTGATGCCTAGGCTGGAAAAGGAAATATCTTCACACGAAAACAAGACAGAAGCATTCTCACAAACCTTTTCTGATGTGCGCATTCAACTCACCGAGTTGAACCTTCCTTTTCATAGAGCAGTTTTGAAACACTCTTTTTGTAGAATCTGCAAGTGGAGATTTGGAGTGCTCTGAGTCCTACCCTGGAAAAGGAAATAACTTCACTTAGAACCTAGACGGAAGCATTCTCAGAGACTTCCCTGTGCTTTCTGCATTCCACTCACAGAGTTGAACCTTCCTTTTGATAGAACAGCTTTGAAACGCTCTTTTTGTAGAATCTGCAAGTCGATACTTGGAACGCTTTGAGGCCTAGGCTGGAAAAGGAAATATCTTCACATAAAAACTAGAGAGAAGCATTCTCAGGAACTTCTTTGTGATCTGCGCATTCAACCCACAGAGTTGAAGCTTCCCTTTGCTATAGCAGTTTTGAAACTCTCTTTGAGTAGAATCTTCCAGGGGATATTCGGTGTGCCGAGAGGCCAACACTGGAAAAGGAAATATCTTCACTTGAAAACTAGACGGAAGCGTTCTCAGAAACTACCCTGTGCTTGATGCATTCAACTCACAGAGAGGACTCTTCCTTTGGAGAGCGCAGTTTTGAAACACTCTTTTTGCAGAATTTGCTAGGGGATGTTTGGAGCTTTTGGAGGCCTATGCTGGAAAAGGAAATATCTTCACAAACCAACTAGACGGAAGCATTCTCACAAACTTCTTTGTGATGAGTGCCTTCAACTCACAGACTTGAACCTTCCTTTTGAAAGAGCAGTTTTGAAACACTCCTTTTGTAGAATCTGCAAGTGGATATTTGGAGCGTTTGGAGGCCTTTGCTGGGAAATGAAATATCTTCACCTAAAAACTAGACAGAAGCATTCTCAGAAACAACATTGCGATGTGTGCATTCAACTCACAGGGTTGAACCTTCCTTTTGATAGAGCAGTTTTGAAACACACCTTGTGTAGAATCTGCAAGTGGATATTTGGAGCGCTTTGAGGCCTATGCTGGAAAAGGGAATATCTTCACATAAACACTAGACAGAAGCATTCTCAGAAACTTCTTTGTGATGTGCGCATTCAACTCACAGAGTTGAAGCGGCCTTTTGATAGAGCCGTTTGGGAACAGCCTTTTTGTAACATCTGCAAGTGGATATTTGGAGCGATTTGAGGCCTATGATGGAAAGGGAAATATCTTCACATAGAAACTAGACAGAAGCCTCCTCAGAAACTTCTGTGTGATGAGTGCATTCAACTCACAGACTTGAACCTTCCTTTTGATAGAGAAGTTTAGAAACACTCTTGCAGAGGCATCTGAATGAGGATCTTGGGAGCGCTTCGAGGCCAATGCTGGGAAACGAAATATCATCACATAGAAACTAGACAGAAGGATTCTCAGAAACTTCTTGGTGATGAGTGCATTCCCCTCACAGACTTGAACGTTCCTCTTGAGAGAACACTTTTGAAACACTCCTTTTGTAGAATCTGCAAGTGTTTATTTGGAGCGCTTTGAGGCCTATGTTGGAAAAGGAAATATCTTCCCATATAAACTAGACAGAAGCATTCTCAGAAACTTCTTTACGATGAGTGCATTCAACTCACAGACTTGAAGCTTCCTTTGGAAAGAGCAGTTTTGAAACACTCTTTTTGTAGAATCTGCAAGTGGATATGTGGAGCGCTTTGAGGCCTCTGCTGGAAAAGGAAATATCTTCACAGAAACACTAGACAGAAGCATTCTCAGAAACGTCTTGGTCATGTGTGCATTGAACTCACAGAGTTGAACCTTCCTTTTGATAGAGAAGTTTGGAAGCACTCTTTTAGTAGAATCTTCAGGTGGATGTATGGAGTGCTTTGAGGCCTATGCTGGAAAAGGAAATGTCTTCACGTAGAAACGAGACAAAGGCATTCTCAGAAAGGTCCCTGTGCCTTGTGCATTCAACTCACAGAGTTCAGCCTTCTTTTCGATAGAGCAGTTTCGAAACACTCTTTTTGTAGAGTCTGCAAGTGGATAATTGGAGCGCTTTGATGCCTATGCTGCAAAAGGAAATATCATTGCATAAAAACTAGATGGAAGCACTCTCACAAACTTCTTTGTGGTGAGTGCATTCAACTCACAGAGTTGAACCTTCGTTTTGATAGACCCGTTTTGAAACACTGTTTTTGTAGTATTCGCAAGTGGATATTTGGAGCGCGTTGAGGCTGGAGTTGGAAAAGGAAATCTCTTCACGTACAAGCTAGACGGAAGCATTCTCCGAAACTTCTTTGTCATGTGGGGATTGAACTCACAGAGTTGAACCTTCCTTTTCGTAGAGCGGTTCTGCAAGACTCTTTTTGTGGAAACTGCAAGTGGATATTTGGTGCGATTGGGGCATCCAGTGGAAAGGATCATACATTACGATGAAAACTAGATTGAACTATTCTCAGAAACTTCTCTGCGACGAGTGCCTTCTACTCACAGAGTCGAACCTTCCTTTTGAGAGAACAGTTTTGAAACACTCTTTCTGTGGACTCTGCAAGGGGATCACTAGGTCGCTTTGATGCCTAGGCTGGAAAAGGAAATATCTTCACACGAAAACAAGACAGAAGCATTCTCAGAAACCTTTTCTGATGTGCGCATTCAACTCACCGAGTTGAACCTTCCTTTTGATAGAGCAGTTTTGAAACACTCTTTTTGTAGAATCTGCAAGTGGAGATTTGGAGTGCTCTGAGTCCTACCCTGGAAAAGGAAATAACTTCACTTAGAACCTAGACGGAAGCATTCTCGGAGACTTCCCTGTGCTTTCTGCATTCCACTCACAGAGTTGAACCTTCCTTTTGATAGAACAGCTTTGAAACGCTCTTTTTGTAGAATCTGCAAGTCGATACTTGGAACGCTTTGAGGCCTATGCTGGAAAAGGAAATATCTTCACATAAAAACTAGAGAGAAGCATTCTCAGAAACTTCTTTGTGATCTGCGCATTCAACCCACAGAGTTGAAGCTTCCCTTTGCTATAGCAGTTTTGAAACTCTCTTTGAGTAGAATCTTCCAGGGGATATTCGGTGTGCCGAGAGGCCAACACTGGAAAAGGAAATATCTTCACTTGAAAACTAGACGGAAGCGTTCTCAGAAACTACCCTGAGCTTGATGCATTCAACTCACAGAGAGGACTCTTCCTTTGGAGAGCGCAGTTTTGAAACACTCTTTTTGCAGAATTTGCTAGGGGATGTTTGGAGCTTTTGGAGGCCTATGCTGGAAAAGGAAATATCTTCACAAACCAACTAGACGGAAGCATTCTCACAAACTTCTTTGTGATGAGTGCCTTCAACTCACAGACTTGAACCTTCCTTTTGAAAGAGCAGTTTTGAAACACTCCTTTTGTAGAATCTGCAAGTGGATATTTGGAGCGTTTAGAGGCCTTTGCTGGGAAATGAAATATCTTCACCTAAAAACTAGACAGAAGCATTCTCAGAAACATCATTGCGATGTGTGCATTCAACTCACAGGGTTGAACCTTCCTTTTGATAGAGCAGTTTTGAAACACACCTTGTGTAGAATCTGCAAGTGGATATTTGGAGCGCTTTGAGGCCCATGCTGGAAAAGGGAATATCTTCACATAAACACTAGACAGAAGCATTCTCAGAAACTTCTTTGTGATGTGCGCATTCAACTCACAGAGTTGAAGCGGCCTTTTGATAGAGCCGTTTGGGAACAGCCTTTTTGTAACATCTGCAAGTGGATATTTGGAGCGATTTGAGGCCTATGATGGAAAGGGAAATATCTTCACATAGAAACTAGACAGAAGCCTCCTCAGAAACTTCTGTGTGATGAGTGCATTCAACTCACAGACTTGAACCTTCCTTTTGATAGAGAAGTTTAGAAACACTCTTGCAGAGGCATCTGAATGAGGATCTTGGGAGCGCTTCGAGGCCAATGCTGGGAAACGAAATATCATCACATAGAAAGTAGACAGAAGGATTCTCAGAAACTTCTTGGTGATGAGTGCGTTCCACTCACAGACTTGAACGTTCCTCTTGAGAGAACACTTTTGAAACACTCCTTTTGTAGAATCTGCAAGTGTTTATTTGGAGCGCTTTGAGGCCTATGTTGGAAAAGGAAATATCTTCCCATATAAACTAGACAGAAGCATTCTCAGAAACTTCTTTACGATGAGTGCATTCAACTCACAGACTTGAAGCTTCCTTTGGAAAGAGCAGTTTTGAAACACTCTTTTTGTAGAATCTGCAAGTGGATATGTGGAGCGCTTTGAGGCCTCTGCTGGAAAAGGAAATATCTTCACAGAAACACTAGACAGAAGCATTCTCAGAAACGTCTTGGTCATGTGTGCATTGAACTCACAGAGTTGAACCTTCCTTTTGATAGAGAAGTTTGGAAGCACTCTTTTAGTAGAATCTTCAGGTGGATGTATGGAGTGCTTTGAGGCCTATGCTGGAAAAGGAAATCTCTTCACGTAGAAACGAGACAAAGGCATTCTCAGAAAGGTCCCTGTGCCTTGTGCATTCAACTCACAGAGTTCAGCCTTCTTTTTGATAGAGCAGTTTCGAAACACTCTTTTTGTAGAGTCTGCAAGTGGATAATTGGAGCGCTTTGATGCCTATGCTGCAAAAGGAAATATCATTGCATAAAAACTAGATGGAAGCACTCTCACAAACTTCTTTGTGGTGAGTGCATTCAACTCACAGAGTTGAACCTTCGTTTTGATAGACCCGTTTTGAAACACTGTTTTTGTAGTATTCGCAATTGGATATTTGGATTGCGTTGAGGCTGGAGTTGGAAAAGGAATTCTCTTCACGTACAAGCTAGACGGAAGCATTCTCCGAAACTTCTTTGTCACGTGGGGATTGAACTCACAGAGTTGAACCATCCTTTTCGTAGAGGGGTTCTGCAAGACTCTTTTTGTGGAAACTGCAAGTGGATATTTGGTGCGATTGGGGCATCCAGTGGAAAGGATCATACATTACGATGAAAACTAGATTGAACTATTCTCAGAAACTTCTCTGCGACGAGTGCCTTCTACTCACAGAGTCGAACCTTCCTTTTGAGAGAACAGTTTTGAAACACTCTTTCTGTGGACTCTGCAAGGGGATCACTAGGTCGCTTTGATGCCTAGGCTGGAAAAGGAAATATCTTCACACGAAAACAAGACAGAAGCATTCTCAGAAACCTTTTCTGATGTGCGCATTCAACTCACCGAGTTGAACCTTCCTTTTGATAGAGCAGTTTTGAAACACTCTTTTTGTAGAATCTGCAAGTGGAGATTTGGAGTGCTCTGAGTCCTACCCTGGAAAAGGAAATAACTTCACTTAGAACCTAGACGGAAGCATTCTCGGAGACTTCCCTGTGCTTTCTGCACTCCACTCACAGAGTTGAACCTTCCTTTTGATAGAACAGCTTTGAAACGCTCTTTTTGTAGAATCTGCAAGTCGATACTTGGAACGCTTTGAGGCCTAGGCTGGAAAAGGAAATATCTTCACATAAAAACTAGAGAGAAGCATTCTCAGAAACTTCTTTGTGATCTGCGCATTCAACCCACAGAGTTGAAGCTTCCCTTTGCTATAGCAGTTTTGAAACTCTCTTTGAGTAGAATCTTCCAGGGGATATTCGGTGTGCCGAGAGGCCAACACTGGAAAAGGAAATATCTTCACTTGAAAACTAGACGGAAGCGTTCTCAGAAACTACCCTGTGCTTGATGCATTCAACTCACAGAGAGGACTCTTCCTTTGGAGAGCGCAGTTTTGAAACACTCTTTTTGCAGAATTTGCTAGGGGATGTTTGGAGCTTTTGGAGGCCTATGCTGGAAAAGGAAATATCTTCACAAACCAACTAGACGGAAGCATTCTCACAAACTTCTTTGTGATGAGTGCCTTCAACTCACAGACTTGAACCTTCCTTTTGAAAGAGCAGTTTTGAAACACTCCTTTTGTAGAATCTGCAAGTGGATATTTGGAGCGTTTGGAGGCCTTTGCTGGGAAATGAAATATCTTCACCTAAAAACTAGACAGAAGCATTCTCAGAAACAACATTGCGATGTGTGCATTCAACTCACAGGGTTGAACCTTCCTTTTGATAGAGCAGTTTTGAAACACACCTTGTGTAGAATCTGCAAGTGGATATTTGGAGCGCTTTGAGGCCTACGCTGGAAAAGGGAATATCTTCACATAAACACTAGACAGAAGCATTCTCAGAAACTTCTTTGTGATGTGCGCATTCAACTCACAGAGTTGAAGCGGCCTTTTGATAGAGCCGTTTGGGAACAGCCTTTTTGTAACATCTGCAAGTGGATATTTGGAGCGATTTGAGGCCTATGATGGAAAGGGAAATATCTTCACATAGAAACTAGACAGAAGCCTCCTCAGAAACTTCTGTGTGATGAGTGCATTCAACTCACAGACTTGAACCTTCCTTTTGATAGAGAAGTTTAGAAACACTCTTGCAGAGGCATCTGAATGAGGATCTTGGGAGCGCTTCGAGGCCAATGCTGGGAAACGAAATATCATCACATAGAAACTAGACAGAAGGATTCTCAGAAACTTCTTGGTGATGAGTGCGTTCCACTCACAGACTTGAACGTTCCTCTTGAGAGAACACTTTTGAAACACTCCTTTTGTAGAATCTGCAAGTGTTTATTTGGAGCGCTTTGAGGCCTATGTTGGAAAAGGAAATATCTTCCCATATAAACTAGACAGAAGCATTCTCAGAAACTTCTTTACGATGAGTGCATTCAACTCACAGACTTGAAGCTTCCTTTGGAAAGAGCAGTTTTGAAACACTCTTTTTGTAGAATCTGCAAGTGGATATGTGGAGCGCTTTGAGGCCTCTGCTGGAAAAGGAAATATCTTCACAGAAACACTAGACAGAAGCATTCTCAGAAACGTCTTGGTCATGTGTGCATTGAACTCACAGAGTTGAACCTTCCTTTTGATAGAGAAGTTTGGAAGCACTCTTTTAGTAGAATCTTCAGGTGGATGTATGGAGTGCTTTGAGGCCTATGCTGGTAAAGGAAATGTCTTCACGTAGAAACGAGACAAAGGCATTCTCAGAAAGGTCCCTGTGCCTTGTGCATTCAACTCACAGAGTTCAGCCTTCTTTTTGATAGAGCAGTTTCGAAACACTCTTTTTGTAGAGTCTGCAAGTGGATAATTGGAGCGCTTTGATGCCTATGCTGCAAAAGGAAATATCATTGCATAAAAACTAGATGGAAGCACTCTCACAAACTTCTTTGTGGTGAGTGCATTCAACTCACAGAGTTGAACCTTCGTTTTGATAGACCCGTTTTGAAACACTGTTTTTGTAGTATTCGCAAGTGGATATTTGGAGCGCGTTGAGGCTGGAGTTGGAAAAGGAAATCTCTTCACGTACAAGCTAGACGGAAGCATTCTCCGAAACTTCTTTGTCACGTGGGGATTGAACTCACAGAGTTGAACCTTCCTTTTCGTAGAGCGGTTCTGCAAGACTCTTTTTGTGGAAACTGCAAGTGGATATTTGGTGCGATTGGGGCATCCAGTGGAAAGGATCATATATTACGATGAAAACTAGATTGAACTATTCTCAGAAACTTCTCTGCGACGAGTGCCTTCTACTCACAGAGTCGAACCTTCCTTTCGAGAGAACAGTTTTGAAACACTCTTTCTGTGGACTCTGCAAGGGGATCACTAGGTCGCTTTGATGCCTAGGCTGGAAAAGGAAATATCTTCACACGAAAACAAGACAGAAGCATTCTCAGAAACCTTTTCTGATGTGCGCATTCAACTCACCGAGTTGAATCTTCCTTTTGATAGAGCAGTTTTGAAACACTCTTTTTGTAGAATCTGCAAGTGGAGATTTGGAGTGCTCTGAGTCCTACCCTGGAAAAGGAAATAACTTCACTTAGAACCTAGACGGAAGCATTCTCAGAGACTTCCCTGTGCTTTCTGCATTCAACTCACAGAGTTGAACCTTCCTTTCGATAGAACAGCTTTGAAACGCTCTTTTTGTAGAATCTGCAAGTCGATACTTGGAACGCTCTGAGTCCTACCCTGGAAAAGGAAATAACTTCACTTAGAACCTAGACGGAAGCATTCTCAGAGACTTCCCTGTGCTTTCTGCATTCAACTCACAGAGTTGAACCTTCCTTTTGATAGAACAGCTTTGAAACGCTCTTTTTGTAGAATCTGCAAGTCGATACTTGGAACGCTTTGAGGCCTATGCTGGAAAAGGAAATATCTTCACATAAAAACTAGAGAGAAGCATTCTCAGAAACTTCTTTGTGATCTGCGCATTCAACCCACAGAGTTGAAGCTTCCCTTTGCAATAGCAGTTTTGAAACTCTCTCTGAGTAGAATCTTCCAGGGGATATTCGGTGTGCCGAGAGGCCAACACTGGAAAAGGAAATATCTTCACTTGAAAACTAGACGGAAGCGTTCTCAGAAACTACCCTGTGCTTTATGCATTCAACTCACAGAGAGGACTCTTCCTTTGGAGAGCGCAGTTTTGAAACACTCTTTTTGCAGAATTTGCTAGGGGATGTTTGGGGCTTTTGGAGGCCTATGCTGGAAAAGGAAATATCTTCACATAAACACTAGACAGAAGCATTCTCAGAAACTTCTTTGTGATGTGCGCATTCAACTCACAGAGTTGAAGCGGCCTTTTGATAGAGCCGTTTGGGAACAGCCTTTTTGTAACATCTGCAAGTGGATATTTGGAGCGATTTGAGGCCTATGATGGAAAGGGAAATATCTTCACATAGAAACTAGACAGAAGCCTCCTCAGAAACTTCTGTGTGATGAGTGCATTCAACTCACAGACTTGAACCTTCCTTTTGATAGAGAAGTTTAGAAACACTCTTGCAGAGGCATCTGAATGAGGATCTTGGGAGCGCTTCGAGGCCAATGCTGGGAAACGAAATATCATCACATAGAAACTAGACAGAAGGATTCTCAGAAACTTCTTGGTGATGAGTGCGTTCCACTCACAGACTTGAACGTTCCTCTTGAGAGAACACTTTTGAAACACTCCTTTTGTAGAATCTGCAAGTGTTTATTTGGAGCGCTTTGAGGCCTATGTTGGAAAAGGAAATATCTTCCCATATAAACTAGACAGAAGCATTCTCAGAAACTTCTTTACGATGAGTGCATTCAACTCACAGACTTGAAGCTTCCTTTGGAAAGAGCAGTTTTGAAACACTCTTTTTGTAGAATCTGCAAGTGGATATGTGGAGCGCTTTGAGGCCTCTGCTGGAAAAGGAAATATCTTCACAGAAACACTAGACAGAAGCATTCTCAGAAACGTCTTGGTCATGTGTGCATTGAACTCAGAGAGTTGAACCTTCCTTTTGATAGAGAAGTTTGGAAGCACTCCTTTAGTAGAATCTTCAGGTGGATGTATGGAGTGCTTTGAGGCCTATGCTGGAAAAGGAAATGTCTTCACGTAGAAACGAGACAAAGGCATTCTCAGAAAGGTCCCTGTGCCTTGTGCATTCAACTCACAGAGTTCAGCCTTCTTTTTGATAGAGCAGTTTCGAAACACTCTTTTTGTAGAGTCTGCAAGTGGATAATTGGAGCGCTTTGATGCCTATGCTGCAAAAGGAAATATCATTGCATAAAAACTAGATGGAAGCACTCTCACAAACTTCTTTGTGGTGAGTGCATTCAACTCACAGAGTTGAACCTTCGTTTTGATAGACCCGTTTTGAAACTCTGTTTTTGTAGTATTCGCAAGTGGATATTTGGAGCGCGTTGAGGCTGGAGTTGGAAAAGGAAATCTCTTCACGTACAAGCTAGACGGAAGCATTCTCCGAAACTTCTTTGTCACGTGGGGATTGAACTCACAGAGTTGAACCTTCCTTTTCGTAGAGCGGTTCTGCAAGACTCTTTTTGTGGAAACTGCAAGTGGATATTTGGTGCGATTGGGGCATCCAGTGGAAAGGATCATACATTACGATGAAAACTAGATTGAACTATTCTCAGAAACTTCTCTGCGACGAGTGCCTTCTACTCACAGAGTCGAACCTTCCTTTCGAGAGAACAGTTTTGAAACACTCTTTCTGTGGACTCTGCAAGTGGATCACTAGGTCGCTTTGATGCCTAGGCTGGAAAAGGAAATATCTTCACACGAAAACAAGACAGAAGCATTCTCAGAAACCTTTTCTGATGTGCGCATTCAACTCACCGAGTTGAACCTTCCTTTTCATAGAGCAGTTTCGAAACACTCTTTTTGTAGAATCTGCAAGTGGAGATTTGGAGTGCTCTGAGTCCTACCCTGGAAAAGGAAATAACTTCACTTAGAACCTAGACGGAAGCATTCTCAGAGACTTCCCTGTGCTTTCTGCATTCCACTAACAGAGTTGAACCTTCCTTTTGATAGAACAGCTTTGAAACGCTCTTTTTGTAGAATCTGCAAGTCGATACTTGGAACGCTTTGAGGCCTAGGCTGGAAAAGGAAATATCTTCACATAAAAACTAGAGAGAAGCATTCTCAGAAACTTCTTTGTGATCTGCGCATTCAACCCACAGAGTTGAAGCTTCCCTTTGCTATAGCAGTTTTGAAACTCTCTTTGAGTAGAATCTTCCAGGGGATATTCGGTGTGCCGAGAGGCCAACACTGGAAAAGGAAATATCTTCACTTGAAAACTAGACGGAAGCGTTCTCAGAAACTACCCTGTGCTTGATGCATTCAACTCACAGAGAGGACTCTTCCTTTGGAGAGCGCAGTTTTGAAACACTCTTTTTGCAGAATTTGCTAGGGGATGTTTGGAGCTTTTGGAGGCCTATGCTGGAAAAGGAAATATCTTCACAAACCAACTAGACGGAAGCATTCTCACAAACTTCTTTGTGATGAGTGCCTTCAACTCACAGACTTGAACCTTCCTTTTGAAAGAGCAGTTTTGAAACACTCCTTTTGTAGAATCTGCAAGTGGATATTTGGAGCGTTTGGAGGCCTTTGCTGGGAAATGAAATATCTTCACCTAAAAACTAGACAGAAGCATTCTCAGAAACATCATTGCGATGTGTGCATTCAACTCACAGGGTTGAACCTTCCTTTTGATAGAGCAGTTTTGAAACACACCTTGTGTAGAATCTGCAAGTGGATATTTGGAGCGCTTTGAGGCCTATGCTGGAAAAGGGAATATCCTCACATAAACACTAGACAGAAGCATTCTCAGAAACTTCTTTGTGATGTGCGCATTCAACTCACAGAGTTGAAGCGGCCTTTTGATAGAGCCGTTTGGGAACAGCCTTTTTGTAACATCTGCAAGTGGATATTTGGAGCGATTTGAGGCCTATGATGGAAAGGGAAATATCTTCACATAGAAACTAGACAGAAGCCTCCTCAGAAACTTCTGTGTGATGAGTGCATTCAACTCACAGACTTGAACCTTCCTTTTGATAGAGAAGTTTAGAAACACTCTTGCAGAGGCATCTGAATGAGGATCTTGGGAGCGCTTCGAGGCCAATGCTGGGAAACGAAATATCATCACATAGAAAGTAGACAGAAGGATTCTCAGAAACTTCTTGGTGATGAGTGCGTTCCACTCACAGACTTGAACGTTCCTCTTGAGAGAACACTTTTGAAACACTCCTTTTGTAGAATCTGCAAGTGTTTATTTGGAGCGCTTTGAGGCCTATGTTGGAAAAGGAAATATCTTCCCATATAAACTAGACAGAAGCCTTCTCAGAAACTTCTTTACGATGAGTGCATTCAACTCACAGACTTGAAGCTTCCTTTGGAAAGAGCAGTTTTGAAACACTCTTTTTGTAGAATCTGCAAGTGGATATGTGGAGCGCTTTGAGGCCTCTGCTGGAAAAGGAAATATCTTCACAGAAACACTAGACAGAAGCATTCTCAGAAACGTCTTGGTCATGTGTGCATTGAACTCACAGAGTTGAACCTTCCTTTTGATAGAGAAGTTTGGAAGCACTCTTTTAGTAGAATCTTCAGGTGGATGTATGGAGTGCTTTGAGGCCTATGCTGGAAAAGGAAATGTCTTCACGTAGAAACGAGACAAAGGCATTCTCAGAAAGGTCCCTGTGCCTTGTGCATTCAACTCACAGAGTTCAGCCTTCTTTTTGATAGAGCAGTTTCGAAACACTCTTTTTGTAGAGTCTGCAAGTGGATAATTGGAGCGCTTTGATGCCTATGCTGCAAAAGGAAATATCATTGCATAAAAACTAGATGGAAGCACTCTCACAAACTTCTTTGTGGTGAGTGCATTCAACTCACAGAGTTGAACCTTCGTTTTGATAGACCCGTTTTGAAACACTGTTTTTGTAGTATTCGCAAGTGGATATTTGGAGCGCGTTGAGGCTGGAGTTGGAAAAGGAAATCTCTTCACGTACAAGCTAGACGGAAGCATTCTCCGAAACTTCTTTGTCACGTGGGGATTGAACTCACAGAGTTGAACCTTCCTTTTCGTAGAGCGGTTCTGCAAGACTCTTTTTGTGGAAACTGCAAGTGGATATTTGGTGCGATTGGGGCATCCAGTGGAAAGGATCATACATTACGATGAAAACTAGATTGAACTATTCTCAGAAACTTCTCTGCGACGAGTGCCTTCTACTCACAGAGTCGAAACTTCCTTTCGAGAGAACAGTTTTGAAACACTCTTTCTGTGGACTCTGCAAGGGGATCACTAGGTCGCTTTGATGCCTAGGCTGGAAAAGGAAATATCTTCACACGAAAACAAGACAGAAGCATTCTCACAAACCTTTTCTGATGTGCGCATTCAACTCACCGAGTTGAACCTTCCTTTTCATAGAGCAGTTTTGAAACACTCTTTTTGTAGAATCTGCAAGTGGAGATTTGGAGTGCTCTGAGTCCTACCCTGGAAAAGGAAATAACTTCACTTAGAACCTAGACGGAAGCATTCTCAGAGACTTCCCTGTGCTTTCTGCATTCCACTCACAGAGTTGAACCTTCCTTTTGATAGAACAGCTTTGAAACGCTCTTTTTGTAGAATCTGCAAGTCGATACTTGGAACGCTTTGAGGCCTAGGCTGGAAAAGGAAATATCTTCACATAAAAACTAGAGAGAAGCATTCTCAGGAACTTCTTTGTGATCTGCGCATTCAACCCACAGAGTTGAAGCTTCCCTTTGCTATAGCAGTTTTGAAACTCTCTTTGAGTAGAATCTTCCAGGGGATATTCGGTGTGCCGAGAGGCCAACACTGGAAAAGGAAATATCTTCACTTGAAAACTAGACGGAAGCGTTCTCAGAAACTACCCTGTGCTTGATGCATTCAACTCACAGAGAGGACTCTTCCTTTGGAGAGCGCAGTTTTGAAACACTCTTTTTGCAGAATTTGCTAGGGGATGTTTGGAGCTTTTGGAGGCCTATGCTGGAAAAGGAAATATCTTCACAAACCAACTAGACGGAAGCATTCTCACAAACTTCTTTGTGATGAGTGCCTTCAACTCACAGACTTGAACCTTCCTTTTGAAAGAGCAGTTTTGAAACACTCCTTTTGTAGAATCTGCAAGTGGATATTTGGAGCGTTTGGAGGCCTTTGCTGGGAAATGAAATATCTTCACCTAAAAACTAGACAGAAGCATTCTCAGAAACAACATTGCGATGTGTGCATTCAACTCACAGGGTTGAACCTTCCTTTTGATAGAGCAGTTTTGAAACACACCTTGTGTAGAATCTGCAAGTGGATATTTGGAGCGCTTTGAGGCCTATGCTGGAAAAGGGAATATCTTCACATAAACACTAGACAGAAGCATTCTCAGAAACTTCTTTGTGATGTGCGCATTCAACTCACAGAGTTGAAGCGGCCTTTTGATAGAGCCGTTTGGGAACAGCCTTTTTGTAACATCTGCAAGTGGATATTTGGAGCGATTTGAGGCCTATGATGGAAAGGGAAATATCTTCACATAGAAACTAGACAGAAGCCTCCTCAGAAACTTCTGTGTGATGAGTGCATTCAACTCACAGACTTGAACCTTCCTTTTGATAGAGAAGTTTAGAAACACTCTTGCAGAGGCATCTGAATGAGGATCTTGGGAGCGCTTCGAGGCCAATGCTGGGAAACGAAATATCATCACATAGAAACTAGACAGAAGGATTCTCAGAAACTTCTTGGTGATGAGTGCATTCCCCTCACAGACTTGAACGTTCCTCTTGAGAGAACACTTTTGAAACACTCCTTTTGTAGAATCTGCAAGTGTTTATTTGGAGCGCTTTGAGGCCTATGTTGGAAAAGGAAATATCTTCCCATATAAACTAGACAGAAGCATTCTCAGAAACTTCTTTACGATGAGTGCATTCAACTCACAGACTTGAAGCTTCCTTTGGAAAGAGCAGTTTTGAAACACTCTTTTTGTAGAATCTGCAAGTGGATATGTGGAGCGCTTTGAGGCCTCTGCTGGAAAAGGAAATATCTTCACAGAAACACTAGACAGAAGCATTCTCAGAAACGTCTTGGTCATGTGTGCATTGAACTCACAGAGTTGAACCTTCCTTTTGATAGAGAAGTTTGGAAGCACTCTTTTAGTAGAATCTTCAGGTGGATGTATGGAGTGCTTTGAGGCCTATGCTGGAAAAGGAAATGTCTTCACGTAGAAACGAGACAAAGGCATTCTCAGAAAGGTCCCTGTGCCTTGTGCATTCAACTCACAGAGTTCAGCCTTCTTTTCGATAGAGCAGTTTCGAAACACTCTTTTTGTAGAGTCTGCAAGTGGATAATTGGAGCGCTTTGATGCCTATGCTGCAAAAGGAAATATCATTGCATAAAAACTAGATGGAAGCACTCTCACAAACTTCTTTGTGGTGAGTGCATTCAACTCACAGAGTTGAACCTTCGTTTTGATAGACCCGTTTTGAAACACTGTTTTTGTAGTATTCGCAAGTGGATATTTGGAGCGCGTTGAGGCTGGAGTTGGAAAAGGAAATCTCTTCACGTACAAGCTAGACGGAAGCATTCTCCGAAACTTCTTTGTCATGTGGGGATTGAACTCACAGAGTTGAACCTTCCTTTTCGTAGAGCGGTTCTGCAAGACTCTTTTTGTGGAAACTGCAAGTGGATATTTGGTGCGATTGGGGCATCCAGTGGAAAGGATCATACATTACGATGAAAACTAGATTGAACTATTCTCAGAAACTTCTCTGCGACGAGTGCCTTCTACTCACAGAGTCGAACCTTCCTTTTGAGAGAACAGTTTTGAAACACTCTTTCTGTGGACTCTGCAAGGGGATCACTAGGTCGCTTTGATGCCTAGGCTGGAAAAGGAAATATCTTCACACGAAAACAAGACAGAAGCATTCTCAGAAACCTTTTCTGATGTGCGCATTCAACTCACCGAGTTGAACCTTCCTTTTGATAGAGCAGTTTTGAAACACTCTTTTTGTAGAATCTGCAAGTGGAGATTTGGAGTGCTCTGAGTCCTACCCTGGAAAAGGAAATAACTTCACTTAGAACCTAGACGGAAGCATTCTCGGAGACTTCCCTGTGCTTTCTGCATTCCACTCACAGAGTTGAACCTTCCTTTTGATAGAACAGCTTTGAAACGCTCTTTTTGTAGAATCTGCAAGTCGATACTTGGAACGCTTTGAGGCCTATGCTGGAAAAGGAAATATCTTCACATAAAAACTAGAGAGAAGCATTCTCAGAAACTTCTTTGTGATCTGCGCATTCAACCCACAGAGTTGAAGCTTCCCTTTGCTATAGCAGTTTTGAAACTCTCTTTGAGTAGAATCTTCCAGGGGATATTCGGTGTGCCGAGAGGCCAACACTGGAAAAGGAAATATCTTCACTTGAAAACTAGACGGAAGCGTTCTCAGAAACTACCCTGAGCTTGATGCATTCAACTCACAGAGAGGACTCTTCCTTTGGAGAGCGCAGTTTTGAAACACTCTTTTTGCAGAATTTGCTAGGGGATGTTTGGAGCTTTTGGAGGCCTATGCTGGAAAAGGAAATATCTTCACAAACCAACTAGACGGAAGCATTCTCACAAACTTCTTTGTGATGAGTGCCTTCAACTCACAGACTTGAACCTTCCTTTTGAAAGAGCAGTTTTGAAACACTCCTTTTGTAGAATCTGCAAGTGGATATTTGGAGCGTTTAGAGGCCTTTGCTGGGAAATGAAATATCTTCACCTAAAAACTAGACAGAAGCATTCTCAGAAACATCATTGCGATGTGTGCATTCAACTCACAGGGTTGAACCTTCCTTTTGATAGAGCAGTTTTGAAACACACCTTGTGTAGAATCTGCAAGTGGATATTTGGAGCGCTTTGAGGCCCATGCTGGAAAAGGGAATATCTTCACATAAACACTAGACAGAAGCATTCTCAGAAACTTCTTTGTGATGTGCGCATTCAACTCACAGAGTTGAAGCGGCCTTTTGATAGAGCCGTTTGGGAACAGCCTTTTTGTAACATCTGCAAGTGGATATTTGGAGCGATTTGAGGCCTATGATGGAAAGGGAAATATCTTCACATAGAAACTAGACAGAAGCCTCCTCAGAAACTTCTGTGTGATGAGTGCATTCAACTCACAGACTTGAACCTTCCTTTTGATAGAGAAGTTTAGAAACACTCTTGCAGAGGCATCTGAATGAGGATCTTGGGAGCGCTTCGAGGCCAATGCTGGGAAACGAAATATCATCACATAGAAAGTAGACAGAAGGATTCTCAGAAACTTCTTGGTGATGAGTGCGTTCCACTCACAGACTTGAACGTTCCTCTTGAGAGAACACTTTTGAAACACTCCTTTTGTAGAATCTGCAAGTGTTTATTTGGAGCGCTTTGAGGCCTATGTTGGAAAAGGAAATATCTTCCCATATAAACTAGACAGAAGCATTCTCAGAAACTTCTTTACGATGAGTGCATTCAACTCACAGACTTGAAGCTTCCTTTGGAAAGAGCAGTTTTGAAACACTCTTTTTGTAGAATCTGCAAGTGGATATGTGGAGCGCTTTGAGGCCTCTGCTGGAAAAGGAAATATCTTCACAGAAACACTAGACAGAAGCATTCTCAGAAACGTCTTGGTCATGTGTGCATTGAACTCACAGAGTTGAACCTTCCTTTTGATAGAGAAGTTTGGAAGCACTCTTTTAGTAGAATCTTCAGGTGGATGTATGGAGTGCTTTGAGGCCTATGCTGGAAAAGGAAATCTCTTCACGTAGAAACGAGACAAAGGCATTCTCAGAAAGGTCCCTGTGCCTTGTGCATTCAACTCACAGAGTTCAGCCTTCTTTTTGATAGAGCAGTTTCGAAACACTCTTTTTGTAGAGTCTGCAAGTGGATAATTGGAGCGCTTTGATGCCTATGCTGCAAAAGGAAATATCATTGCATAAAAACTAGATGGAAGCACTCTCACAAACTTCTTTGTGGTGAGTGCATTCAACTCACAGAGTTGAACCTTCGTTTTGATAGACCCGTTTTGAAACACTGTTTTTGTAGTATTCGCAATTGGATATTTGGATTGCGTTGAGGCTGGAGTTGGAAAAGGAATTCTCTTCACGTACAAGCTAGACGGAAGCATTCTCCGAAACTTCTTTGTCACGTGGGGATTGAACTCACAGAGTTGAACCATCCTTTTCGTAGAGGGGTTCTGCAAGACTCTTTTTGTGGAAACTGCAAGTGGATATTTGGTGCGATTGGGGCATCCAGTGGAAAGGATCATACATTACGATGAAAACTAGATTGAACTATTCTCAGAAACTTCTCTGCGACGAGTGCCTTCTACTCACAGAGTCGAACCTTCCTTTTGAGAGAACAGTTTTGAAACACTCTTTCTGTGGACTCTGCAAGGGGATCACTAGGTCGCTTTGATGCCTAGGCTGGAAAAGGAAATATCTTCACACGAAAACAAGACAGAAGCATTCTCAGAAACCTTTTCTGATGTGCGCATTCAACTCACCGAGTTGAACCTTCCTTTTGATAGAGCAGTTTTGAAACACTCTTTTTGTAGAATCTGCAAGTGGAGATTTGGAGTGCTCTGAGTCCTACCCTGGAAAAGGAAATAACTTCACTTAGAACCTAGACGGAAGCATTCTCGGAGACTTCCCTGTGCTTTCTGCACTCCACTCACAGAGTTGAACCTTCCTTTTGATAGAACAGCTTTGAAACGCTCTTTTTGTAGAATCTGCAAGTCGATACTTGGAACGCTTTGAGGCCTAGGCTGGAAAAGGAAATATCTTCACATAAAAACTAGAGAGAAGCATTCTCAGAAACTTCTTTGTGATCTGCGCATTCAACCCACAGAGTTGAAGCTTCCCTTTGCTATAGCAGTTTTGAAACTCTCTTTGAGTAGAATCTTCCAGGGGATATTCGGTGTGCCGAGAGGCCAACACTGGAAAAGGAAATATCTTCACTTGAAAACTAGACGGAAGCGTTCTCAGAAACTACCCTGTGCTTGATGCATTCAACTCACAGAGAGGACTCTTCCTTTGGAGAGCGCAGTTTTGAAACACTCTTTTTGCAGAATTTGCTAGGGGATGTTTGGAGCTTTTGGAGGCCTATGCTGGAAAAGGAAATATCTTCACAAACCAACTAGACGGAAGCATTCTCACAAACTTCTTTGTGATGAGTGCCTTCAACTCACAGACTTGAACCTTCCTTTTGAAAGAGCAGTTTTGAAACACTCCTTTTGTAGAATCTGCAAGTGGATATTTGGAGCGTTTGGAGGCCTTTGCTGGGAAATGAAATATCTTCACCTAAAAACTAGACAGAAGCATTCTCAGAAACAACATTGCGATGTGTGCATTCAACTCACAGGGTTGAACCTTCCTTTTGATAGAGCAGTTTTGAAACACACCTTGTGTAGAATCTGCAAGTGGATATTTGGAGCGCTTTGAGGCCTACGCTGGAAAAGGGAATATCTTCACATAAACACTAGACAGAAGCATTCTCAGAAACTTCTTTGTGATGTGCGCATTCAACTCACAGAGTTGAAGCGGCCTTTTGATAGAGCCGTTTGGGAACAGCCTTTTTGTAACATCTGCAAGTGGATATTTGGAGCGATTTGAGGCCTATGATGGAAAGGGAAATATCTTCACATAGAAACTAGACAGAAGCCTCCTCAGAAACTTCTGTGTGATGAGTGCATTCAACTCACAGACTTGAACCTTCCTTTTGATAGAGAAGTTTAGAAACACTCTTGCAGAGGCATCTGAATGAGGATCTTGGGAGCGCTTCGAGGCCAATGCTGGGAAACGAAATATCATCACATAGAAACTAGACAGAAGGATTCTCAGAAACTTCTTGGTGATGAGTGCGTTCCACTCACAGACTTGAACGTTCCTCTTGAGAGAACACTTTTGAAACACTCCTTTTGTAGAATCTGCAAGTGTTTATTTGGAGCGCTTTGAGGCCTATGTTGGAAAAGGAAATATCTTCCCATATAAACTAGACAGAAGCATTCTCAGAAACTTCTTTACGATGAGTGCATTCAACTCACAGACTTGAAGCTTCCTTTGGAAAGAGCAGTTTTGAAACACTCTTTTTGTAGAATCTGCAAGTGGATATGTGGAGCGCTTTGAGGCCTCTGCTGGAAAAGGAAATATCTTCACAGAAACACTAGACAGAAGCATTCTCAGAAACGTCTTGGTCATGTGTGCATTGAACTCACAGAGTTGAACCTTCCTTTTGATAGAGAAGTTTGGAAGCACTCTTTTAGTAGAATCTTCAGGTGGATGTATGGAGTGCTTTGAGGCCTATGCTGGTAAAGGAAATGTCTTCACGTAGAAACGAGACAAAGGCATTCTCAGAAAGGTCCCTGTGCCTTGTGCATTCAACTCACAGAGTTCAGCCTTCTTTTTGATAGAGCAGTTTCGAAACACTCTTTTTGTAGAGTCTGCAAGTGGATAATTGGAGCGCTTTGATGCCTATGCTGCAAAAGGAAATATCATTGCATAAAAACTAGATGGAAGCACTCTCACAAACTTCTTTGTGGTGAGTGCATTCAACTCACAGAGTTGAACCTTCGTTTTGATAGACCCGTTTTGAAACACTGTTTTTGTAGTATTCGCAAGTGGATATTTGGAGCGCGTTGAGGCTGGAGTTGGAAAAGGAAATCTCTTCACGTACAAGCTAGACGGAAGCATTCTCCGAAACTTCTTTGTCACGTGGGGATTGAACTCACAGAGTTGAACCTTCCTTTTCGTAGAGCGGTTCTGCAAGACTCTTTTTGTGGAAACTGCAAGTGGATATTTGGTGCGATTGGGGCATCCAGTGGAAAGGATCATATATTACGATGAAAACTAGATTGAACTATTCTCAGAAACTTCTCTGCGACGAGTGCCTTCTACTCACAGAGTCGAACCTTCCTTTCGAGAGAACAGTTTTGAAACACTCTTTCTGTGGACTCTGCAAGGGGATCACTAGGTCGCTTTGATGCCTAGGCTGGAAAAGGAAATATCTTCACACGAAAACAAGACAGAAGCATTCTCAGAAACCTTTTCTGATGTGCGCATTCAACTCACCGAGTTGAATCTTCCTTTTGATAGAGCAGTTTTGAAACACTCTTTTTGTAGAATCTGCAAGTGGAGATTTGGAGTGCTCTGAGTCCTACCCTGGAAAAGGAAATAACTTCACTTAGAACCTAGACGGAAGCATTCTCAGAGACTTCCCTGTGCTTTCTGCATTCAACTCACAGAGTTGAACCTTCCTTTCGATAGAACAGCTTTGAAACGCTCTTTTTGTAGAATCTGCAAGTCGATACTTGGAACGCTCTGAGTCCTACCCTGGAAAAGGAAATAACTTCACTTAGAACCTAGACGGAAGCATTCTCAGAGACTTCCCTGTGCTTTCTGCATTCAACTCACAGAGTTGAACCTTCCTTTTGATAGAACAGCTTTGAAACGCTCTTTTTGTAGAATCTGCAAGTCGATACTTGGAACGCTTTGAGGCCTATGCTGGAAAAGGAAATATCTTCACATAAAAACTAGAGAGAAGCATTCTCAGAAACTTCTTTGTGATCTGCGCATTCAACCCACAGAGTTGAAGCTTCCCTTTGCAATAGCAGTTTTGAAACTCTCTCTGAGTAGAATCTTCCAGGGGATATTCGGTGTGCCGAGAGGCCAACACTGGAAAAGGAAATATCTTCACTTGAAAACTAGACGGAAGCGTTCTCAGAAACTACCCTGTGCTTTATGCATTCAACTCACAGAGAGGACTCTTCCTTTGGAGAGCGCAGTTTTGAAACACTCTTTTTGCAGAATTTGCTAGGGGATGTTTGGGGCTTTTGGAGGCCTATGCTGGAAAAGGAAATATCTTCACATAAACACTAGACAGAAGCATTCTCAGAAACTTCTTTGTGATGTGCGCATTCAACTCACAGAGTTGAAGCGGCCTTTTGATAGAGCCGTTTGGGAACAGCCTTTTTGTAACATCTGCAAGTGGATATTTGGAGCGATTTGAGGCCTATGATGGAAAGGGAAATATCTTCACATAGAAACTAGACAGAAGCCTCCTCAGAAACTTCTGTGTGATGAGTGCATTCAACTCACAGACTTGAACCTTCCTTTTGATAGAGAAGTTTAGAAACACTCTTGCAGAGGCATCTGAATGAGGATCTTGGGAGCGCTTCGAGGCCAATGCTGGGAAACGAAATATCATCACATAGAAACTAGACAGAAGGATTCTCAGAAACTTCTTGGTGATGAGTGCGTTCCACTCACAGACTTGAACGTTCCTCTTGAGAGAACACTTTTGAAACACTCCTTTTGTAGAATCTGCAAGTGTTTATTTGGAGCGCTTTGAGGCCTATGTTGGAAAAGGAAATATCTTCCCATATAAACTAGACAGAAGCATTCTCAGAAACTTCTTTACGATGAGTGCATTCAACTCACAGACTTGAAGCTTCCTTTGGAAAGAGCAGTTTTGAAACACTCTTTTTGTAGAATCTGCAAGTGGATATGTGGAGCGCTTTGAGGCCTCTGCTGGAAAAGGAAATATCTTCACAGAAACACTAGACAGAAGCATTCTCAGAAACGTCTTGGTCATGTGTGCATTGAACTCAGAGAGTTGAACCTTCCTTTTGATAGAGAAGTTTGGAAGCACTCCTTTAGTAGAATCTTCAGGTGGATGTATGGAGTGCTTTGAGGCCTATGCTGGAAAAGGAAATGTCTTCACGTAGAAACGAGACAAAGGCATTCTCAGAAAGGTCCCTGTGCCTTGTGCATTCAACTCACAGAGTTCAGCCTTCTTTTTGATAGAGCAGTTTCGAAACACTCTTTTTGTAGAGTCTGCAAGTGGATAATTGGAGCGCTTTGATGCCTATGCTGCAAAAGGAAATATCATTGCATAAAAACTAGATGGAAGCACTCTCACAAACTTCTTTGTGGTGAGTGCATTCAACTCACAGAGTTGAACCTTCGTTTTGATAGACCCGTTTTGAAACTCTGTTTTTGTAGTATTCGCAAGTGGATATTTGGAGCGCGTTGAGGCTGGAGTTGGAAAAGGAAATCTCTTCACGTACAAGCTAGACGGAAGCATTCTCCGAAACTTCTTTGTCACGTGGGGATTGAACTCACAGAGTTGAACCTTCCTTTTCGTAGAGCGGTTCTGCAAGACTCTTTTTGTGGAAACTGCAAGTGGATATTTGGTGCGATTGGGGCATCCAGTGGAAAGGATCATACATTACGATGAAAACTAGATTGAACTATTCTCAGAAACTTCTCTGCGACGAGTGCCTTCTACTCACAGAGTCGAACCTTCCTTTCGAGAGAACAGTTTTGAAACACTCTTTCTGTGGACTCTGCAAGTGGATCACTAGGTCGCTTTGATGCCTAGGCTGGAAAAGGAAATATCTTCACACGAAAACAAGACAGAAGCATTCTCAGAAACCTTTTCTGATGTGCGCATTCAACTCACCGAGTTGAACCTTCCTTTTCATAGAGCAGTTTCGAAACACTCTTTTTGTAGAATCTGCAAGTGGAGATTTGGAGTGCTCTGAGTCCTACCCTGGAAAAGGAAATAACTTCACTTAGAACCTAGACGGAAGCATTCTCAGAGACTTCCCTGTGCTTTCTGCATTCCACTAACAGAGTTGAACCTTCCTTTTGATAGAACAGCTTTGAAACGCTCTTTTTGTAGAATCTGCAAGTCGATACTTGGAACGCTTTGAGGCCTAGGCTGGAAAAGGAAATATCTTCACATAAAAACTAGAGAGAAGCATTCTCAGAAACTTCTTTGTGATCTGCGCATTCAACCCACAGAGTTGAAGCTTCCCTTTGCTATAGCAGTTTTGAAACTCTCTTTGAGTAGAATCTTCAAGGGGATATTCGGTGTGCCGAGAGGCCAACACTGGAAAAGGAAATATCTTCACTTGAAAACTAGACGGAAGCGTTCTCAGAAACTACCCTGTGCTTGATGCATTCAACTCACAGAGAGGACTCTTCCTTTGGAGAGCGCAGTTTTGAAACACTCTTTTTGCAGAATTTGCTAGGGGATGTTTGGAGCTTTTGGAGGCCTATGCTGGAAAAGGAAATATCTTCACAAACCAACTAGACGGAAGCATTCTCACAAACTTCTTTGTGATGAGTGCCTTCAACTCACAGACTTGAACCTTCCTTTTGAAAGAGCAGTTTTGAAACACTCCTTTTGTAGAATCTGCAAGTGGATATTTGGAGCGTTTGGAGGCCTTTGCTGGGAAATGAAATATCTTCACCTAAAAACTAGACAGAAGCATTCTCAGAAACATCATTGCGATGTGTGCATTCAACTCACAGGGTTGAACCTTCCTTTTGATAGAGCAGTTTTGAAACACACCTTGTGTAGAATCTGCAAGTGGATATTTGGAGCGCTTTGAGGCCTATGCTGGAAAAGGGAATATCCTCACATAAACACTAGACAGAAGCATTCTCAGAAACTTCTTTGTGATGTGCGCATTCAACTCACAGAGTTGAAGCGGCCTTTTGATAGAGCCGTTTGGGAACAGCCTTTTTGTAACATCTGCAAGTGGATATTTGGAGCGATTTGAGGCCTATGATGGAAAGGGAAATATCTTCACATAGAAACTAGACAGAAGCCTCCTCAGAAACTTCTGTGTGATGAGTGCATTCAACTCACAGACTTGAACCTTCCTTTTGATAGAGAAGTTTAGAAACACTCTTGCAGAGGCATCTGAATGAGGATCTTGGGAGCGCTTCGAGGCCAATGCTGGGAAACGAAATATCATCACATAGAAAGTAGACAGAAGGATTCTCAGAAACTTCTTGGTGATGAGTGCGTTCCACTCACAGACTTGAACGTTCCTCTTGAGAGAACACTTTTGAAACACTCCTTTTGTAGAATCTGCAAGTGTTTATTTGGAGCGCTTTGAGGCCTATGTTGGAAAAGGAAATATCTTCCCATATAAACTAGACAGAAGCCTTCTCAGAAACTTCTTTACGATGAGTGCATTCAACTCACAGACTTGAAGCTTCCTTTGGAAAGAGCAGTTTTGAAACACTCTTTTTGTAGAATCTGCAAGTGGATATGTGGAGCGCTTTGAGGCCTCTGCTGGAAAAGGAAATATCTTCACAGAAACACTAGACAGAAGCATTCTCAGAAACGTCTTGGTCATGTGTGCATTGAACTCACAGAGTTGAACCTTCCTTTTGATAGAGAAGTTTGGAAGCACTCTTTTAGTAGAATCTTCAGGTGGATGTATGGAGTGCTTTGAGGCCTATGCTGGAAAAGGAAATGTCTTCACGTAGAAACGAGACAAAGGCATTCTCAGAAAGGTCCCTGTGCCTTGTGCATTCAACTCACAGAGTTCAGCCTTCTTTTTGATAGAGCAGTTTCGAAACACTCTTTTTGTAGAGTCTGCAAGTGGATAATTGGAGCGCTTTGATGCCTATGCTGCAAAAGGAAATATCATTGCATAAAAACTAGATGGAAGCACTCTCACAAACTTCTTTGTGGTGAGTGCATTCAACTCACAGAGTTGAACCTTCGTTTTGATAGACCCGTTTTGAAACACTGTTTTTGTAGTATTCGCAAGTGGATATTTGGAGCGCGTTGAGGCTGGAGTTGGAAAAGGAAATCTCTTCACGTACAAGCTAGACGGAAGCATTCTCCGAAACTTCTTTGTCACGTGGGGATTGAACTCACAGAGTTGAACCTTCCTTTTCGTAGAGCGGTTCTGCAAGACTCTTTTTGTGGAAACTGCAAGTGGATATTTGGTGCGATTGGGGCATCCAGTGGAAAGGATCATACATTACGATGAAAACTAGATTGAACTATTCTCAGAAACTTCTCTGCGACGAGTGCCTTCTACTCACAGAGTCGAAACTTCCTTTCGAGAGAACAGTTTTGAAACACTCTTTCTGTGGACTCTGCAAGGGGATCACTAGGTCGCTTTGATGCCTAGGCTGGAAAAGGAAATATCTTCACACGAAAACAAGACAGAAGCATTCTCACAAACCTTTTCTGATGTGCGCATTCAACTCACCGAGTTGAACCTTCCTTTTCATAGAGCAGTTTTGAAACACTCTTTTTGTAGAATCTGCAAGTGGAGATTTGGAGTGCTCTGAGTCCTACCCTGGAAAAGGAAATAACTTCACTTAGAACCTAGACGGAAGCATTCTCAGAGACTTCCCTGTGCTTTCTGCATTCCACTCACAGAGTTGAACCTTCCTTTTGATAGAACAGCTTTGAAACGCTCTTTTTGTAGAATCTGCAAGTCGATACTTGGAACGCTTTGAGGCCTAGGCTGGAAAAGGAAATATCTTCACATAAAAACTAGAGAGAAGCATTCTCAGGAACTTCTTTGTGATCTGCGCATTCAACCCACAGAGTTGAAGCTTCCCTTTGCTATAGCAGTTTTGAAACTCTCTTTGAGTAGAATCTTCCAGGGGATATTCGGTGTGCCGAGAGGCCAACACTGGAAAAGGAAATATCTTCACTTGAAAACTAGACGGAAGCGTTCTCAGAAACTACCCTGTGCTTGATGCATTCAACTCACAGAGAGGACTCTTCCTTTGGAGAGCGCAGTTTTGAAACACTCTTTTTGCAGAATTTGCTAGGGGATGTTTGGAGCTTTTGGAGGCCTATGCTGGAAAAGGAAATATCTTCACAAACCAACTAGACGGAAGCATTCTCACAAACTTCTTTGTGATGAGTGCCTTCAACTCACAGACTTGAACCTTCCTTTTGAAAGAGCAGTTTTGAAACACTCCTTTTGTAGAATCTGCAAGTGGATATTTGGAGCGTTTGGAGGCCTTTGCTGGGAAATGAAATATCTTCACCTAAAAACTAGACAGAAGCATTCTCAGAAACAACATTGCGATGTGTGCATTCAACTCACAGGGTTGAACCTTCCTTTTGATAGAGCAGTTTTGAAACACACCTTGTGTAGAATCTGCAAGTGGATATTTGGAGCGCTTTGAGGCCTATGCTGGAAAAGGGAATATCTTCACATAAACACTAGACAGAAGCATTCTCAGAAACTTCTTTGTGATGTGCGCATTCAACTCACAGAGTTGAAGCGGCCTTTTGATAGAGCCGTTTGGGAACAGCCTTTTTGTAACATCTGCAAGTGGATATTTGGAGCGATTTGAGGCCTATGATGGAAAGGGAAATATCTTCACATAGAAACTAGACAGAAGCCTCCTCAGAAACTTCTGTGTGATGAGTGCATTCAACTCACAGACTTGAACCTTCCTTTTGATAGAGAAGTTTAGAAACACTCTTGCAGAGGCATCTGAATGAGGATCTTGGGAGCGCTTCGAGGCCAATGCTGGGAAACGAAATATCATCACATAGAAACTAGACAGAAGGATTCTCAGAAACTTCTTGGTGATGAGTGCATTCCCCTCACAGACTTGAACGTTCCTCTTGAGAGAACACTTTTGAAACACTCCTTTTGTAGAATCTGCAAGTGTTTATTTGGAGCGCTTTGAGGCCTATGTTGGAAAAGGAAATATCTTCCCATATAAACTAGACAGAAGCATTCTCAGAAACTTCTTTACGATGAGTGCATTCAACTCACAGACTTGAAGCTTCCTTTGGAAAGAGCAGTTTTGAAACACTCTTTTTGTAGAATCTGCAAGTGGATATGTGGAGCGCTTTGAGGCCTCTGCTGGAAAAGGAAATATCTTCACAGAAACACTAGACAGAAGCATTCTCAGAAACGTCTTGGTCATGTGTGCATTGAACTCACAGAGTTGAACCTTCCTTTTGATAGAGAAGTTTGGAAGCACTCTTTTAGTAGAATCTTCAGGTGGATGTATGGAGTGCTTTGAGGCCTATGCTGGAAAAGGAAATGTCTTCACGTAGAAACGAGACAAAGGCATTCTCAGAAAGGTCCCTGTGCCTTGTGCATTCAACTCACAGAGTTCAGCCTTCTTTTCGATAGAGCAGTTTCGAAACACTCTTTTTGTAGAGTCTGCAAGTGGATAATTGGAGCGCTTTGATGCCTATGCTGCAAAAGGAAATATCATTGCATAAAAACTAGATGGAAGCACTCTCACAAACTTCTTTGTGGTGAGTGCATTCAACTCACAGAGTTGAACCTTCGTTTTGATAGACCCGTTTTGAAACACTGTTTTTGTAGTATTCGCAAGTGGATATTTGGAGCGCGTTGAGGCTGGAGTTGGAAAAGGAAATCTCTTCACGTACAAGCTAGACGGAAGCATTCTCCGAAACTTCTTTGTCATGTGGGGATTGAACTCACAGAGTTGAACCTTCCTTTTCGTAGAGCGGTTCTGCAAGACTCTTTTTGTGGAAACTGCAAGTGGATATTTGGTGCGATTGGGGCATCCAGTGGAAAGGATCATACATTACGATGAAAACTAGATTGAACTATTCTCAGAAACTTCTCTGTGACGAGTGCCTTCTACTCACAGAGTCGAACCTTCCTTTTGAGAGAACAGTTTTGAAACACTCTTTCTGTGGACTCTGCAAGGGGATCACTAGGTCGCTTTGATGCCTAGGCTGGAAAAGGAAATATCTTCACACGAAAACAAGACAGAAGCATTCTCAGAAACCTTTTCTGATGTGCGCATTCAACTCACCGAGTTGAACCTTCCTTTTGATAGAGCAGTTTTGAAACACTCTTTTTGTAGAATCTGCAAGTGGAGATTTGGAGTGCTCTGAGTCCTACCCTGGAAAAGGAAATAACTTCACTTAGAACCTAGACGGAAGCATTCTCGGAGACTTCCCTGTGCTTTCTGCATTCCACTCACAGAGTTGAACCTTCCTTTTGATAGAACAGCTTTGAAACGCTCTTTTTGTAGAATCTGCAAGTCGATACTTGGAACGCTTTGAGGCCTATGCTGGAAAAGGAAATATCTTCACATAAAAACTAGAGAGAAGCATTCTCAGAAACTTCTTTGTGATCTGCGCATTCAACCCACAGAGTTGAAGCTTCCCTTTGCTATAGCAGTTTTGAAACTCTCTTTGAGTAGAATCTTCCAGGGGATATTCGGTGTGCCGAGAGGCCAACACTGGAAAAGGAAATATCTTCACTTGAAAACTAGACGGAAGCGTTCTCAGAAACTACCCTGAGCTTGATGCATTCAACTCACAGAGAGGACTCTTCCTTTGGAGAGCGCAGTTTTGAAACACTCTTTTTGCAGAATTTGCTAGGGGATGTTTGGAGCTTTTGGAGGCCTATGCTGGAAAAGGAAATATCTTCACAAACCAACTAGACGGAAGCATTCTCACAAACTTCTTTGTGATGAGTGCCTTCAACTCACAGACTTGAACCTTCCTTTTGAAAGAGCAGTTTTGAAACACTCCTTTTGTAGAATCTGCAAGTGGATATTTGGAGCGTTTAGAGGCCTTTGCTGGGAAATGAAATATCTTCACCTAAAAACTAGACAGAAGCATTCTCAGAAACATCATTGCGATGTGTGCATTCAACTCACAGGGTTGAACCTTCCTTTTGATAGAGCAGTTTTGAAACACACCTTGTGTAGAATCTGCAAGTGGATATTTGGAGCGCTTTGAGGCCCATGCTGGAAAAGGGAATATCTTCACATAAACACTAGACAGAAGCATTCTCAGAAACTTCTTTGTGATGTGCGCATTCAACTCACAGAGTTGAAGCGGCCTTTTGATAGAGCCGTTTGGGAACAGCCTTTTTGTAACATCTGCAAGTGGATATTTGGAGCGATTTGAGGCCTATGATGGAAAGGGAAATATCTTCACATAGAAACTAGACAGAAGCCTCCTCAGAAACTTCTGTGTGATGAGTGCATTCAACTCACAGACTTGAACCTTCCTTTTGATAGAGAAGTTTAGAAACACTCTTGCAGAGGCATCTGAATGAGGATCTTGGGAGCGCTTCGAGGCCAATGCTGGGAAACGAAATATCATCACATAGAAAGTAGACAGAAGGATTCTCAGAAACTTCTTGGTGATGAGTGCGTTCCACTCACAGACTTGAACGTTCCTCTTGAGAGAACACTTTTGAAACACTCCTTTTGTAGAATCTGCAAGTGTTTATTTGGAGCGCTTTGAGGCCTATGTTGGAAAAGGAAATATCTTCCCATATAAACTAGACAGAAGCATTCTCAGAAACTTCTTTACGATGAGTGCATTCAACTCACAGACTTGAAGCTTCCTTTGGAAAGAGCAGTTTTGAAACACTCTTTTTGTAGAATCTGCAAGTGGATATGTGGAGCGCTTTGAGGCCTCTGCTGGAAAAGGAAATATCTTCACAGAAACACTAGACAGAAGCATTCTCAGAAACGTCTTGGTCATGTGTGCATTGAACTCACAGAGTTGAACCTTCCTTTTGATAGAGAAGTTTGGAAGCACTCTTTTAGTAGAATCTTCAGGTGGATGTATGGAGTGCTTTGAGGCCTATGCTGGAAAAGGAAATCTCTTCACGTAGAAACGAGACAAAGGCATTCTCAGAAAGGTCCCTGTGCCTTGTGCATTCAACTCACAGAGTTCAGCCTTCTTTTTGATAGAGCAGTTTCGAAACACTCTTTTTGTAGAGTCTGCAAGTGGATAATTGGAGCGCTTTGATGCCTATGCTGCAAAAGGAAATATCATTGCATAAAAACTAGATGGAAGCACTCTCACAAACTTCTTTGTGGTGAGTGCATTCAACTCACAGAGTTGAACCTTCGTTTTGATAGACCCGTTTTGAAACACTGTTTTTGTAGTATTCGCAATTGGATATTTGGATTGCGTTGAGGCTGGAGTTGGAAAAGGAATTCTCTTCACGTACAAGCTAGACGGAAGCATTCTCCGAAACTTCTTTGTCACGTGGGGATTGAACTCACAGAGTTGAACCATCCTTTTCGTAGAGGGGTTCTGCAAGACTCTTTTTGTGGAAACTGCAAGTGGATATTTGGTGCGATTGGGGCATCCAGTGGAAAGGATCATACATTACGATGAAAACTAGATTGAACTATTCTCAGAAACTTCTCTGCGACGAGTGCCTTCTACTCACAGAGTCGAACCTTCCTTTTGAGAGAACAGTTTTGAAACACTCTTTCTGTGGACTCTGCAAGGGGATCACTAGGTCGCTTTGATGCCTAGGCTGGAAAAGGAAATATCTTCACACGAAAACAAGACAGAAGCATTCTCAGAAACCTTTTCTGATGTGCGCATTCAACTCACCGAGTTGAACCTTCCTTTTGATAGAGCAGTTTTGAAACACTCTTTTTGTAGAATCTGCAAGTGGAGATTTGGAGTGCTCTGAGTCCTACCCTGGAAAAGGAAATAACTTCACTTAGAACCTAGACGGAAGCATTCTCGGAGACTTCCCTGTGCTTTCTGCACTCCACTCACAGAGTTGAACCTTCCTTTTGATAGAACAGCTTTGAAACGCTCTTTTTGTAGAATCTGCAAGTCGATACTTGGAACGCTTTGAGGCCTAGGCTGGAAAAGGAAATATCTTCACATAAAAACTAGAGAGAAGCATTCTCAGAAACTTCTTTGTGATCTGCGCATTCAACCCACAGAGTTGAAGCTTCCCTTTGCTATAGCAGTTTTGAAACTCTCTTTGAGTAGAATCTTCCAGGGGATATTCGGTGTGCCGAGAGGCCAACACTGGAAAAGGAAATATCTTCACTTGAAAACTAGACGGAAGCGTTCTCAGAAACTACCCTGTGCTTGATGCATTCAACTCACAGAGAGGACTCTTCCTTTGGAGAGCGCAGTTTTGAAACACTCTTTTTGCAGAATTTGCTAGGGGATGTTTGGAGCTTTTGGAGGCCTATGCTGGAAAAGGAAATATCTTCACAAACCAACTAGACGGAAGCATTCTCACAAACTTCTTTGTGATGAGTGCCTTCAACTCACAGACTTGAACCTTCCTTTTGAAAGAGCAGTTTTGAAACACTCCTTTTGTAGAATCTGCAAGTGGATATTTGGAGCGTTTGGAGGCCTTTGCTGGGAAATGAAATATCTTCACCTAAAAACTAGACAGAAGCATTCTCAGAAACAACATTGCGATGTGTGCATTCAACTCACAGGGTTGAACCTTCCTTTTGATAGAGCAGTTTTGAAACACACCTTGTGTAGAATCTGCAAGTGGATATTTGGAGCGCTTTGAGGCCTACGCTGGAAAAGGGAATATCTTCACATAAACACTAGACAGAAGCATTCTCAGAAACTTCTTTGTGATGTGCGCATTCAACTCACAGAGTTGAAGCGGCCTTTTGATAGAGCCGTTTGGGAACAGCCTTTTTGTAACATCTGCAAGTGGATATTTGGAGCGATTTGAGGCCTATGATGGAAAGGGAAATATCTTCACATAGAAACTAGACAGAAGCCTCCTCAGAAACTTCTGTGTGATGAGTGCATTCAACTCACAGACTTGAACCTTCCTTTTGATAGAGAAGTTTAGAAACACTCTTGCAGAGGCATCTGAATGAGGATCTTGGGAGCGCTTCGAGGCCAATGCTGGGAAACGAAATATCATCACATAGAAAGTAGACAGAAGGATTCTCAGAAACTTCTTGGTGATGAGTGCGTTCCACTCACAGACTTGAACGTTCCTCTTGAGAGAACACTTTTGAAACACTCCTTTTGTAGAATCTGCAAGTGTTTATTTGGAGCGCTTTGAGGCCTATGTTGGAAAAGGAAATATCTTCCCATATAAACTAGACAGAAGCATTCTCAGAAACTTCTTTACGATGAGTGCATTCAACTCACAGACTTGAAGCTTCCTTTGGAAAGAGCAGTTTTGAAACACTCTTTTTGTAGAATCTGCAAGTGGATATGTGGAGCGCTTTGAGGCCTCTGCTGGAAAAGGAAATATCTTCACAGAAACACTAGACAGAAGCATTCTCAGAAACGTCTTGGTCATGTGTGCATTGAACTCACAGAGTTGAACCTTCCTTTTGATGGAGACGTTTGGAAGCACTCTTTTAGTAGAATCTTCAGGTGGATGTATGGAGTGCTTTGAGGCCTATGCTGGAAAAGGAAATGTCTTCACGTAGAAACGAGACAAAGGCATTCTCAGAAAGGTCCCTGTGCCTTGTGCATTCAACTCACAGAGTTCAGCCTTCTTTTTGATAGAGCAGTTTCGAAACACTCTTTTTGTAGGGTCTGCAAGTGGATAATTGGAGCGCTTTGATGCCTATGCTGCAAAAGGAAATATCATTGCATAAAAACTAGATGGAAGCACTCTCACAAACTTCTTTGTGGTGAGTGCATTCAACTCACAGAGTTGAACCTTCGTTTTGATAGACCCGTTTTGAAACACTGTTTTTGTAGTATTCACAAGTGGATATTTGGAGCGCGTTGAGGCTGGAGTTGGAAAAGGAAATCTCTTCACGTACAAGCTAGACGGAAGCATTCTCCGAAACTTCTTTGTCACGTGGGGATTGAACTCACACAGTTGAACCTTCCTTTTCGTAGAGCGGTTCTGCAAGACTCTTTTTGTGGAAACTGCAAGTGGATATTTGGTGCGATTGGGGCATCCAGTGGAAAGGATCATACATTACGATGAAAACTAGATTGAACTATTCTCAGAAACTTCTCTGCGACGAGTGCCTTCTACTCACAGAGTCGAACCTTCCTTTTGAGAGAACAGTTTTGAAACACTCTTTCTGTGGACTCTGCAAGGGGATCACTAGGTCGCTTTGATGCCTAGGCTGGAAAAGGAAATATCTTCACACGAAAACAAGACAGAAGCATTCTCAGAAACCTTTTCTGATGTGCGCATTCAACTCACCGAGTTGAACCTTCCTTTTGATAGAGCAGTTTTGAAACACTCTTTTTGTAGAATCTGCAAGTGGAGATTTGGAGTGCTCTGAGTCCTACCCTGGAAAAGGAAATAACTTCACTTAGAACCTAGACGGAAGCATTCTCAGAGACTTCCCTGTGCTTTCTGCATTCCACTCACAGAGATGAACCTTCCTTTTGATAGAACAGCTTTGAAACGCTCTTTTTGTAGAATCTGCAAGTCGATACTTGGAACGCTTTGAGGCCTAGGCTGGAAAAGGAAATATCTTCACATAAAAACTAGAGAGAAGCATTCTCAGAAACTTCTTTGTGATCTGCGCATTCAACCCACAGAGTTGAAGCTTCCCTTTGCTATAGCAGTTTTGAAACTCTCTTTGAGTAGAATCTTCCAGGGGATATTCGGTGTGCCGAGAGGCCAACACTGGAAAAGGAAATATCTTCACTTGAAAACTAGACGGAAGCGTTCTCAGAAACTACCCTGTGCTTTATGCATTCAACTCACAGAGAGGACTCTTCCTTTGGAGAGCGCAGTTTTGAAACACTCTTTTTGCAGAATTTGCTAGGGGATGTTTGGAGCTTTTGGAGGCCTATGCTGGAAAAGGAAATATCTTCACAAACCAACTAGATGGAAGCATTCTCACAAACTTCTTTGTGATGAGTGCCTTCAACTCACAGACTTGAACCTTCCTTTTGAAGGAGCAGTTTTGAAACACTCCTTTTGTAGAATCTGCAAGTGGATATTTGGAGCGTTTTGAGGCCTTTGCTGGGAAATGAAATATCTTCACCTAAAAACTAGACAGAAGCATTCTCAGAAACATCATTGCGATGTGTGCATTCAACTCACAGGGTTGAACCTTCCTTTTGATAGAGCAGTTTTGAAACACACCTTGTGTAGAATCTGCAAGTGGATATTTGGAGCGCTTTGAGGCCTATGCTGGAAAAGGGAATATCTTCACATAAACACTAGACAGAAGCATTCTCAGAAACTTCTTTGTGATGTGCGCATTCAACTCACAGAGTTGAAGCGGCCTTTTGATAGAGCCGTTTGGGAACAGCCTTTTTGTAACATCTGCAAGTGGATATTTGGAGCGATTTGAGGCCTATGATGGAAAGGGAAATATCTTCACATAGAAACTAGACAGAAGCCTCCTCAGAAACTTCTGTGTGATGAGTGCATTCAACTCACAGACTTGAACCTTCCTTTTGATAGAGAAGTTTAGAAACACTCTTGCAGAGGCATCTGAATGAGGATCTTGGGAGCGCTTCGAGGCCAATGCTGGGAAACGAAATATCATCACATAGAAAGTAGACAGAAGGATTCTCAGAAACTTCTTGGTGATGAGTGCGTTCCACTCACAGACTTGAACGTTCCTCTTGAGAGAACACTTTTGAAACACTCCTTTTGTAGAATCTGCAAGTGTTTATTTGGAGCGCTTTGAGGCCTATGTTGGAAAAGGAAATATCTTCCCATATAAACTAGACAGAAGCATTCTCAGAAACTTCTTTACGATGAGTGCATTCAACTCACAGACTTGAAGCTTCCTTTGGAAAGAGCAGTTTTGAAACACTCTTTTTGTAGAATCTGCAAGTGGATATGTGGAGCGCTTTGAGGCCTCTGCTGGAAAAGGAAATATCTTCACAGAAACACTAGACAGAAGCATTCTCAGAAACGTCTTGGTCATGTGTGCATTGAACTCACAGAGTTGAACCTTCCTTTTGATAGAGAAGTTTGGAAGCACTCTTTTAGTAGAATCTTCAGGTGGATGTATGGAGTGCTTTGAGGCCTATGCTGGAAAAGGAAATGTCTTCACGTAGAAACGAGACAAAGGCATTCTCAGAAAGGTCCCTGTGCCTTGTGCATTCAACTCACAGAGTTCAGCCTTCTTTTTGATAGAGCAGTTTCGAAACACTCTTTTTGTAGAGTCTGCAAGTGGATAATTGGAGCGCTTTGATGCCTATGCTGCAAAAGGAAATATCATTGCATAAAAACTAGATGGAAGCACTCTCACAAACTTCTTTGTGGTGAGTGCATTCAACTCACAGAGTTGAACCTTCGTTTTGATAGACCCGTTTTGAAACACTGTTTTTGTAGTATTCGCAAGTGGATATTTGGAGCGCGTTGAGGCTGGAGTTGGAAAAGGAAATCTCTTCACGTACAAGCTAGACGGAAGCATACTCCGAAACTTCTTTGTCATGTGGGGATTGAACTCACAGAGTTGAACCTTCCTTTTCGTAGAGCGGTTCTGCAAGACTCTTTTTGTGGAAACTGCAAGTGGATATTTGGTGCGATTGGGGCATCCAGTGGAAAGGATCATACATTACGATGAAAACTAGATTGAACTATTCTCAGAAACTTCTCTGCGACGAGTGCCTTCTACTCACAGAGTCGAACCTTCCTTTTGAGAGAACAGTTTTGAAACACTCTTTCTGTGGACTCTGCAAGGGGATCACTTTGTCGCTTTGATGCCTAGGCTGGAAAAGGAAATATCTTCACACGAAAACAAGACAGAAGCATTCTCAGAAACCATTTCTGATGTGCGCATTCAACTCACCGAGTTGAACCTTCCTTTTGATAGAGCAGTTTTGAAACACTCTTTTTGTAGAATCTGCAAGTGGAGATTTGGAGTGCTCTGAGTCCTACCCTGGAAAAGGAAATAACTTCACTTAGAACCTAGACGGAAGCATTCTCAGAGACTTCCCTGTGCTTTCTGCATTCCACTCACAGAGTTGAACCTTCCTTTTGATAGAACAGCTTTGAAACGCTCTTTTTGTAGAATCTGCAAGTCGATACTTGGAACGCTTTGAGGCCTAGGCTGGAAAAGGAAATATCTTCACATAAAAACTAGAGAGAAGCATTCTCAGAAACTTCTTTGTGATCTGCGCATTCAACCCACAGAGTTGAAGCTTCCCTTTGCTATAGCAGTTTTGAAACTCTCTTTGAGTAGAATCTTCCAGGGGATATTCGGTGTGCCGAGAGGCCAACACTGGAAAAGGAAATATCTTCACTTGAAAACTAGACGGAAGCGTTCTCAGAAACTACCCTGTGCTTTATGCATTCAACTCACAGAGAGGACTCTTCCTTTGGAGAGCGCAGTTTTGAAACACTCTTTTTGCAGAATTTGCTAGGGGATGTTTGGAGCTTTTGGAGGCCTATGCTGGAAAAGGAAATATCTTCACAAACCAACTAGATGGAAGCATTCTCACAAACTTCTTTGTGATGAGTGCCTTCAACTCACAGACTTGAACCTTCCTTTTGAAAGAGCAGTTTTGAAACACTCCTTTTGTAGAATCTGCAAGTGGATATTTGGAGCGTTTTGAGGCCTTTGCTGGGAAATGAAATATCTTCACCTAAAAACTAGACAGAAGCATTCTCAGAAACATCATTGCGATGTGTGCATTCAACTCACAGGGTTGAACCTTCCTTTTGATAGAGCAGTTTTGAAACACACCTTGTGTAGAATCTGCAAGTGGATATTTGGAGCGCTTTGAGGCCTATGCTGGAAAAGGGAATATCTTCACATAAACACTAGACAGAAGCATTCTCAGAAACTTCTTTGTGATGTGCGCATTCAACTCACAGAGTTGAAGCGGCCTTTTGATAGAGCCGTTTGGGAACAGCCTTTTTGTAACATCTGCAAGTGGATATTTGGAGCGATTTGAGGCCTATGATGGAAAGGGAAATATCTTCACATAGAAACTAGACAGAAGCCTCCTCAGAAACTTCTGTGTGATGAGTGCATTCAACTCACAGACTTGAACCTTCCTTTTGATAGAGAAGTTTAGAAACACTCTTGCAGAGGCATCTGAATGAGGATCTTGGGAGCGCTTCGAGGCCAATGCTGGGAAACGAAATATCATCACATAGAAAGTAGACAGAAGGATTCTCAGAAACTTCTTGGTGATGAGTGCGTTCCACTCACAGACTTGAACGTTCCTCTTGAGAGAACACTTTTGGAACACTCCTTTTGTAGAATCTGCAAGTGTTTATTTGGAGCGCTTTGAGGCCTATGTTGGAAAAGGAAATATCTTCCCATATAAACTAGACAGAAGCATTCTCAGAAACTTCTTTACGATGAGTGCATTCAACTCACAGACTTGAAGCTTCCTTTGGAAAGAGCAGTTTTGAAACACTCTTTTTGTAGAATCTGCAAGTGGATATGTGGAGCGCTTTGAGGCCTCTGCTGGAAAAGGAAATATCTTCACAGAAACACTAGACAGAAGCATTCTCAGAAACGTCTTGGTCATGTGTGCATTGAACTCACAGAGTTGAACCTTCCTTTTGATAGAGAAGTTTGGAAGCACTCTTTTAGTAGAATCTTCAGGTGGATGTATGGAGTGCTTTGAGGCCTATGCTGGAAAAGGAAATCTCTTCACGTAGAAACGAGACAAAGGCATTCTCAGAAAGGTCCCTGTGCCTTGTGCATTCAACTCACAGAGTTCAGCCTTCTTTTTGATAGAGCAGTTTCGAAACACTCTTTTTGTAGAGTCTGCAAGTGGATAATTGGAGCGCTTTGATGCCTATGCTGCAAAAGGAAATATCATTGCATAAAAACTAGATGGAAGCACTCTCACAAACTTCTTTGTGGTGAGTGCATTCAACTCACAGAGTTGAACCTTCGTTTTGATAGACCCGTTTTGAAACACTGTTTTTGTAGTATTCGCAATTGGATATTTGGATTGCGTTGAGGCTGGAGTTGGAAAAGGAAATCTCTTCACGTACAAGCTAGACGGAAGCATTCTCCGAAACTTCTTTGTCACGTGGGGATTGAACTCACAGAGTTGAACCATCCTTTTCGTAGAGGGGTTCTGCAAGACTCTTTTTGTGGAAACTGCAAGTGGATATTTGGTGCGATTGGGGCATCCAGTGGAAAGGATCATACATTACGATGAAAACTAGATTGAACTATTCTCAGAAACTTCTCTGCGACGAGTGCCTTCTACTCACAGAGTCGAACCTTCCTTTTGAGAGAACAGTTTTGAAACACTCTTTCTGTGGACTCTGCAAGGGGATCACTAGGTCGCTTTGATGCCTAGGCTGGAAAAGGAAATATCTTCACACGAAAACAAGACAGAAGCATTCTCAGAAACCTTTTCTGATGTGTGCATTCAACTCACCGAGTTGAACCTTCCTTTTGATAGAGCAGTTTTGAAACACTCTTTTTGTAGAATCTGCAAGTGGAGATTTGGAGTGCTCTGAGTCCTACCCTGGAAAAGGAAATAACTTCACTTAGAACCTAGACGGAAGCATTCTCAGAGACTTCCCTGTGTTTTCTGCATTCAACTCACAGAGTTGAACCTTCCTTTCGATAGAACAGCTTTGAAACGCTCTTTTTGTAGAATCTGCAAGTCGATACTTGGAACGCTCTGAGTCCTAACCTGGAAAAGGAAATAACTTCACTTAGAACCTAGACGGAAGCATTCTCAGAGACTTCCCTGTGCTTTCTGCATTCAACTCACAGAGTTGAACCTTCCTTTTGATAGAACAGCTTTGAAACGCTCTTTTTGTAGAATCTGCAAGTCGATACTTGGAACGCTTTGAGGCCTATGCTGGAAAAGGAAATATCTTCACATAAAAACTAGAGAGAAGCATTCTCAGAAACTCCTTTGTGATCTGCGCATTCAACCCACAGAGTTGAAGCTTCCCTTTGCTATAGCAGTTTTGAAACTCTCTTTGAGTAGAATCTTCCAGGGGATATTCGGTGTGCCGAGAGGCCAACACTGGAAAAGGAAATATCTTCACTTGAAAACTAGACGGAAGCGTTCTCAGAAACTACCCTGTGCTTTATGCATTCAACTCACAGAGAGGACTCTTCCTTTGGAGAGCGCAGTTTTGAAACACTCTTTTTGCAGAATTTGCTAGGGGATGTTTGGGGCTTTTGGAGGCCTATGCTGGAAAAGGAAATATCTTCACGTAAACACTAGACAGAAGCATTCTCAGAAACTTCTTTGTGATGTGCGCATTCAACTCACAGAGTTGAAGCGGCCTTTTGATAGAGCCGTTTGGGAACAGCCTTTTTGTAACATCTGCAAGTGGATATTTGGAGCGATTTGAGGCCTATGATGGAAAGGGAAATATCTTCATATAGAAACTACACAGAAGCCTCCTCAGAAACTTCTGTGTGATGAGTGCATTCAACTCACAGACTTGAACCTTCCTTTTGATAGAGAAGTTTAGAAACACTCTTGCAGAGGCATCTGAATGAGGATCTTGGGAGCGCTTCGAGGCCAATGCTGGGAAACGAAATATCATCACATAGAAACTAGACAGAAGGATTCTCAGAAACTTCTTGGTGATGAGTGCGTTCCACTCACAGACTTGAACGTTCCTCTTGAGAGAACACTTTTGAAACACTCCTTTTGTAGAATCTGCAAGTGTTTATTTGGAGCGCTTTGAGGCCTATGTTGGAAAAGGAAATATCTTCCCATATAAACTAGACAGAAGCATTCTCAGAAACTTCTTTATGATGAGTGCATTCAACTCACAGACTTGAAGCTTCCTTTGGAAAGAGCAGTTTTGAAACACTCTTTTTGTAGAATCTGCAAGTGGATATGTGGAGCGCATTGAGGCCTCTGCTGGAAAAGGGAATATCTTCACAGAAACACTAGACAGAAGCATTCTCAGAAACGTCTTGGTCATGTGTGCATTGAACTCACAGAGTTGAACCTTCCTTTTGATAGAGAAGTTTGGAAGCACTCTTTTAGTAGAATCTTCAGGTGGATGTATGGAGTGCTTTGAGGCCTATGCTGGAAAAGGAAATCTCTTCACGTAGAAACGAGACAAAGGCATTCTCAGAAAGGTCCCTGTGCCTTGTGCATTCAACTCACAGAGTTCAGCCTTCTTTTTGATAGAACAGTTTCGAAACACTCTTTTTGTAGAGTCTGCAAGTGGATAATTGGAGCGCTTTGATGCCTATGCTGCAAAAGGAAATATCATTGCATAAAAACTAGATGGAAGCACTCTCACAAACTTCTTTGTGGTGAGTGCATTCAACTCACAGAGTTGAACCTTCGTTTTGATAGACCCGTTTTGAAACACTGTTTTTGTAGTATTCGCAAGTGGATATTTGGATTGCGTTGAGGCTGGAGTTGGAAAAGGAAATCTCTTCACGTACAAGCTAGACGGAAGCATTCTCCGAAACTTCTTTGTCACGTGGGGATTGAACTCACAGAGTTGAACCTTCCTTTTCGTAGAGGGGTTCTGCAAGACTCTTTTTGTGGAAACTGCAAGTGGATATTTGGTGCGATTGGGGCATCCAGTGGAAAGGATCATACATTACGATGAAAACTAGATTGAACTATTCTCAGAAACTTCTCTGTGACGAGTGCCTTCTACTCACAGAGTCGAACCTTCCTTTTGAGAGAACAGTTTTGAAGCACTCTTTCTGTGGACTCTGCAAGGGGATCACTAGGTCGCTTTGATGCCTAGGCTGGAAAAGGAAATATCTTCACACGAAAACAAGACAGAAGCATTCTCAGAAACATTTTCTGATGTGCGCATTCAACTCACCGAGTTGAACCTTCCTTTTGATAGAGCAGTTTTGAAACACTCTTTTTGTAGAATCTGCAAGTGGAGATTTGGAGTGCTCTGAGTCCTACCCTGGAAAAGGAAATAACTTCACTTAGAAACTAGACGGAAGCATTCTCGGAGACTTCCCTGTGCTTTCTGCACTCCACTCACAGAGTTGAACCTTCCTTTTGATAGAACAGCTTTGAAACGCTCTTTTTGTAGAATCTGCAAGTCGATACTTGGAACGCTTTGAGGCCTATGCTGGAAAAGGAAATATCTTCACATAAAAACTAGAGAGAAGCATTCTCAGAAACTTCTTTGTGATCTGCGCATTCAACCCACAGAGTTGAAGCTTCCCTTTGCTATAGCAGTTTTGAAACTCTCTTTGAGTAGAATCTTCCAGGGGATATTCGGTGTGCCGAGAGGCCAACACTGGAAAAGGAAATATCTTCACTTGAAAACTAGACGGAAGCGTTCTCAGAAACTACCCTGTGCTTGATGCATTCAACTCACAGAGAGGACTCTTCCTTTGGAGAGCGCAGTTTTGAAACACTCTTTTTGCAGAATTTGCTAGGGGATGTTTGGAGCTTTTGGAGGCCTATGCTGGAAAAGGAAATATCTTCACAAACCAACTAGACGGAAGCATTCTCACAAACTTCTTTGTGATGAGTGCCTTCAACTCACAGACTTGAACCTTCCTTTTGAAAGAGCAGTTTTGAAACACTCCTTTTGTAGAATCTGCAAGTGGATATTTGGAGCGTTTGGAGGCCTTTGCTGGGAAATGAAATATCTTCACCTAAAAACTAGACAGAAGCATTCTCAGAAACAACATTGCGATGTGTGCATTCAACTCACAGGGTTGAACCTTCCTTTTGATAGAGCAGTTTTGAAACACACCTTGTGTAGAATCTGCAAGTGGATATTTGGAGCGCTTTGAGGCCTATGCTGGAAAAGGGAATATCTTCACATAAACACTAGACAGAAGCATTCTCAGAAACTTCTTTGTGATGTGCGCATTCAACTCACAGAGTTGAAGCGGCCTTTTGATAGAGCCGTTTGGGAACAGCCCTTTTGTAACATCTGCAAGTGGATATTTGGAGCGATTTGAGGCCTATGATGGAAAGGGAAATATCTTCACATAGAAACTAGACAGAAGCCTCCTCAGAAACTTCTGTGTGATGAGTGCATTCAACTCACAGACTTGAACCTTCCTTTTGATAGAGAAGTTTAGAAACACTCTTGCAGAGGCATCGGAATGAGGATCTTGGGAGCGCTTCGAGGCCAATGCTGGGAAACGAAATATCATCACATAGAAACTAGACAGAAGGATTCTCAGAAACTTCTTGGTGATGAGTGCGTTCCACTCACAGACTTGAACGTTCCTCTTGAGAGAACACTTTTGAAACACTCCTTTTGTAGAATCTGCAAGTGTTTATTTGGAGCGCTTTGAGGCCTATGTTGGAAAAGGAAATATCTTCCCATATAAACTAGACAGAAGCATTCTCAGAAACTTCTTTACGATGAGTGCATTCAACTCACAGACTTGAAGCTTCCTTTGGAAAGAGCAGTTTTGAAACACTCTTTTTGTAGAATCTGCAAGTGGATATGTGGAGCGCTTTGAGGCCTCTGCTGGAAAAGGAAATATCTTCACAGAAACACTAGACAGAAGCATTCTCAGAAACGTCTTGGTCATGTGTGCATTGAACTCAGAGAGTTGAACCTTCCTTTTGATAGAGAAGTTTGGAAGCACTCCTTTAGTAGAATCTTCAGGTGGATGTATGGAGTGCTTTGAGGCCTATGCTGGAAAAGGAAATGTCTTCACGTAGAAACGAGACAAAGGCATTCTCAGAAAGGTCCCTGTGCCTTGTGCATTCAACTCACAGAGTTCAGCCTTCTTTTTGATAGAGCAGTTTCGAAACACTCTTTTTGTAGAGTCTGCAAGTGGATAATTGGAGCGCTTTGATGCCTATGCTGCAAAAGGAAATATCATTGCATAAAAACTAGATGGAAGCACTCTCACAAACTTCTTTGTGGTGAGTGCATTCAACTCACAGAGTTGAACCTTCGTTTTGATAGACCCGTTTTGAAACTCTGTTTTTGTAGTATTCGCAAGTGGATATTTGGAGCGCGTTGAGGCTGGAGTTGGAAAAGGAAATCTCTTCACGTACAAGCTAGACGGAAGCATTCTCCGAAACTTCTTTGTCACGTGGGGATTGAACTCACAGAGTTGAACCTTCCTTTTCGTAGAGCGGTTCTGCAAGACTCTTTTTGTGGAAACTGCAAGTGGATATTTGGTGCGATTGGGGCATCCAGTGGAAAGGATCATACATTACGATGAAAACTAGATTGAACTATTCTCAGAAACTTCTCTGCGACGAGTGCCTTCTACTCACAGAGTCGAACCTTCCTTTCGAGAGAACAGTTTTGAAACACTCTTTCTGTGGACTCTGCAAGTGGATCACTAGGTCGCTTTGATGCCTAGGCTGGAAAAGGAAATATCTTCACACGAAAACAAGACAGAAGCATTCTCAGAAACCTTTTCTGATGTGCGCATTCAACTCACCGAGTTGAACCTTCCTTTTCATAGAGCAGTTTCGAAACACTCTTTTTGTAGAATCTGCAAGTGGAGATTTGGAGTGCTCTGAGTCCTACCCTGGAAAAGGAAATAACTTCACTTAGAACCTAGACGGAAGCATTCTCAGAGACTTCCCTGTGCTTTCTGCATTCCACTAACAGAGTTGAACCTTCCTTTTGATAGAACAGCTTTGAAACGCTCTTTTTGTAGAATCTGCAAGTCGATACTTGGAACGCTTTGAGGCCTAGGCTGGAAAAGGAAATATCTTCACATAAAAACTAGAGAGAAGCATTCTCAGAAACTTCTTTGTGATCTGCGCATTCAACCCACAGAGTTGAAGCTTCCCTTTGCTATAGCAGTTTTGAAACTCTCTTTGAGTAGAATCTTCCAGGGGATATTCGGTGTGCCGAGAGGCCAACACTGGAAAAGGAAATATCTTCACTTGAAAACTAGACGGAAGCGTTCTCAGAAACTACCCTGTGCTTGATGCATTCAACTCACAGAGAGGACTCTTCCTTTGGAGAGCGCAGTTTTGAAACACTCTTTTTGCAGAATTTGCTAGGGGATGTTTGGAGCTTTTGGAGGCCTATGCTGGAAAAGGAAATATCTTCACAAACCAACTAGACGGAAGCATTCTCACAAACTTCTTTGTGATGAGTGCCTTCAACTCACAGACTTGAACCTTCCTTTTGAAAGAGCAGTTTTGAAACACTCCTTTTGTAGAATCTGCAAGTGGATATTTGGAGCGTTTGGAGGCCTTTGCTGGGAAATGAAATATCTTCACCTAAAAACTAGACAGAAGCATTCTCAGAAACATCATTGCGATGTGTGCATTCAACTCACAGGGTTGAACCTTCCTTTTGATAGAGCAGTTTTGAAACACACCTTGTGTAGAATCTGCAAGTGGATATTTGGAGCGCTTTGAGGCCTATGCTGGAAAAGGGAATATCCTCACATAAACACTAGACAGAAGCATTCTCAGAAACTTCTTTGTGATGTGCGCATTCAACTCACAGAGTTGAAGCGGCCTTTTGATAGAGCCGTTTGGGAACAGCCTTTTTGTAACATCTGCAAGTGGATATTTGGAGCGATTTGAGGCCTATGATGGAAAGGGAAATATCTTCACATAGAAACTAGACAGAAGCCTCCTCAGAAACTTCTGTGTGATGAGTGCATTCAACTCACAGACTTGAACCTTCCTTTTGATAGAGAAGTTTAGAAACACTCTTGCAGAGGCATCTGAATGAGGATCTTGGGAGCGCTTCGAGGCCAATGCTGGGAAACGAAATATCATCACATAGAAAGTAGACAGAAGGATTCTCAGAAACTTCTTGGTGATGAGTGCGTTCCACTCACAGACTTGAACGTTCCTCTTGAGAGAACACTTTTGAAACACTCCTTTTGTAGAATCTGCAAGTGTTTATTTGGAGCGCTTTGAGGCCTATGTTGGAAAAGGAAATATCTTCCCATATAAACTAGACAGAAGCATTCTCAGAAACTTCTTTACGATGAGTGCATTCAACTCACAGACTTGAAGCTTCCTTTGGAAAGAGCAGTTTTGAAACACTCTTTTTGTAGAATCTGCAAGTGGATATGTGGAGCGCTTTGAGGCCTCTGCTGGAAAAGGAAATATCTTCACAGAAACACTAGACAGAAGCATTCTCAGAAACGTCTTGGTCATGTGTGCATTGAACTCACAGAGTTGAACCTTCCTTTTGATAGAGAAGTTTGGAAGCACTCTTTTAGTAGAATCTTCAGGTGGATGTATGGAGTGCTTTGAGGCCTATGCTGGAAAAGGAAATGTCTTCACGTAGAAACGAGACAAAGGCATTCTCAGAAAGGTCCCTGTGCCTTGTGCATTCAACTCACAGAGTTCAGCCTTCTTTTCGATAGAGCAGTTTCGAAACACTCTTTTTGTAGAGTCTGCAAGTGGATAATTGGAGCGCTTTGATGCCTATGCTGCAAAAGGAAATATCATTGCATAAAAACTAGATGGAAGCACTCTCACAAACTTCTTTGTGGTGAGTGCATTCAACTCACAGAGTTGAACCTTCGTTTTGATAGACCCGTTTTGAAACACTGTTTTTGTAGTATTCGCAAGTGGATATTTGGAGCGCGTTGAGGCTGGAGTTGGAAAAGGAAATCTCTTCACGTACAAGCTAGACGGAAGCATTCTCCGAAACTTCTTTGTCATGTGGGGATTGAACTCACAGAGTTGAACCTTCCTTTTCGTAGAGCGGTTCTGCAAGACTCTTTTTGTGGAAACTGCAAGTGGATATTTGGTGCGATTGGGGCATCCAGTGGAAAGGATCATACATTACGATGAAAACTAGATTGAACTATTCTCAGAAACTTCTCTGCGACGAGTGCCTTCTACTCACAGAGTCGAACCTTCCTTTTGAGAGAACAGTTTTGAAACACTCTTTCTGTGGACTCTGCAAGGGGATCACTAGGTCGCTTTGATGCCTAGGCTGGAAAAGGAAATATCTTCACACGAAAACAAGACAGAAGCATTCTCAGAAACCTTTTCTGATGTGCGCATTCAACTCACCGAGTTGAACCTTCCTTTTGATAGAGCAGTTTTGAAACACTCTTTTTGTAGAATCTGCAAGTGGAGATTTGGAGTGCTCTGAGTCCTACCCTGGAAAAGGAAATAACTTCACTTAGAACCTAGACGGAAGCATTCTCGGAGACTTCCCTGTGCTTTCTGCATTCCACTCACAGAGTTGAACCTTCCTTTTGATAGAACAGCTTTGAAACGCTCTTTTTGTAGAATCTGCAAGTCGATACTTGGAACGCTTTGAGGCCTATGCTGGAAAAGGAAATATCTTCACATAAAAACTAGAGAGAAGCATTCTCAGAAACTTCTTTGTGATCTGCGCATTCAACCCACAGAGTTGAAGCTTCCCTTTGCTATAGCAGTTTTGAAACTCTCTTTGAGTAGAATCTTCCAGGGGATATTCGGTGTGCCGAGAGGCCAACACTGGAAAAGGAAATATCTTCACTTGAAAACTAGACGGAAGCGTTCTCAGAAACTACCCTGTGCTTGATGCATTCAACTCACAGAGAGGACTCTTCCTTTGGAGAGCGCAGTTTTGAAACACTCTTTTTGCAGAATTTGCTAGGGGATGTTTGGAGCTTTTGGAGGCCTATGCTGGAAAAGGAAATATCTTCACAAACCAACTAGACGGAAGCATTCTCACAAACTTCTTTGTGATGAGTGCCTTCAACTCACAGACTTGAACCTTCCTTTTGAAAGAGCAGTTTTGAAACACTCCTTTTGTAGAATCTGCAAGTGGATATTTGGAGCGTTTAGAGGCCTTTGCTGGGAAATGAAATATCTTCACCTAAAAACTAGACAGAAGCATTCTCAGAAACATCATTGCGATGTGTGCATTCAACTCACAGGGTTGAACCTTCCTTTTGATAGAGCAGTTTTGAAACACACCTTGTGTAGAATCTGCAAGTGGATATTTGGAGCGCTTTGAGGCCCATGCTGGAAAAGGGAATATCTTCACATAAACACTAGACAGAAGCATTCTCAGAAACGTCTTTGTGATGTGCGCATTCAACTCACAGAGTTGAAGCGGCCTTTTGATAGAGCCGTTTGGGAACAGCCTTTTTGTAACATCTGCAAGTGGATATTTGGAGCCATTTGAGGCCTATGATGGAAAGGGTAATATCTTCACATAGAAACTAGACAGAAGCCTCCTCAGAAACTTCTGTGTGATGAGTGCATTCAACTCACAGACTTGAACCTTCCTTTTGATAGAGAAGTTTAGAAACACTCTTGCAGAGGCATCTGAATGAGGATCTTGGGAGCGCTTCGAGGCCAATGCTGGGAAACGAAATATCATCACATAGAAACTAGACAGAAGGATTCTCAGAAACTTCTTGGTGATGAGTGCGTTCCACTCACAGACTTGAACGTTCCTCTTGAGAGAACACTTTTGAAACACTCCTTTTGTAGAATCTGCAAGTGTTTATTTGGAGCGCTTTGAGGCCTATGTTGGAAAAGGAAATATCTTCCCATATAAACTAGACAGAAGCATTCTCAGAAACTTCTTTACGATGAGTGCATTCAACTCACAGACTTGAAGCTTCCTTTGGAAAGAGCAGTTTTGAAACACTCTTTTTGTAGAATCTGCAAGTGGATATGTGGAGCGCATTGTGGCCTCTGCTGGAAAAGGAAATATCTTCACAGAAACACTAGACAGAAGCATTCTCAGAAACGTCTTGGTCATGTGTGCATTGAACTCACAGAGTTGAACCTTCCTTTTGATAGAGAAGTTTGGAAGCACTCTTTTAGTAGAATCTTCAGGTGGATGTATGGAGTGCTTTGAGGCCTATGCTGGAAAAGGAAATGTCTTCACGTAGAAACGAGACAAAGGCATTCTCAGAAAGGTCCCTGTGCCTTGTGCATTCAACTCACAGAGTTCAGCCTTCTTTTTGATAGAGCAGTTTCGAAACACTCTTTTTGTAGAGTCTGCAAGTGGATAATTGGAGCGCTTTGATGCCTATGCTGCAAAAGGAAATATCATTGCATAAAAACTAGATGGAAGCACTCTCACAAACTTCTTTGTGGTGAGTGCATTCAACTCACAGAGTTGAACCTTCGTTTTGATAGACCCGTTTTGAAACACTGTTTTTGTAGTATTCGCAATTGGATGTTTGGATTGCGTTGAGGCTGGAGCTGGAAAAGGAAATCTCTTCACGTACAAGCTAGACGGAAGCATTCTCCGAAACTTCTTTGTCACGTGGGGATTGAACTCACAGAGTTGAACCTTCCTTTTCGTAGAGGGGTTCTGCAAGACTCTTTTTGTGGAAACTGCAAGTGGATATTTGGTGCGATTGGGGCATCCAGTGGAAAGGATCATACATTACGATGAAAACTAGATTGAACTATTCTCAGAAACTTCTCTGTGACGAGTGCCTTCTACTCACAGAGTCGAACCTTCCTTTTGAGAGAACAGTTTTGAAACACTCTTTCTGTGGACTCTGCAAGGGGATCACTAGGTCGCTTTGATGCCTAGGCTGGAAAAGGAAATATCCTCACACGAAAACAAGACAGAAGCATTCTCAGAAACCTTTTCTGATGTGCGCATTCAACTCACCGAGTTGAACCTTCCTTTTGATAGAGCAGTTTTGAAACACTCTTTTTGTAGAATCTGCAAGTGGAGATTTGGAGTGCTCTGAGTCCTACCCTGGAAAAGGAAATAACTTCACTTAGAACCTAGACGGAAGCATTCTCGGAGACTTCCCTGTGCTTTCTGCACTCCACTCACAGAGTTGAACCTTCCTTTTGATAGAACAGCTTTGAAACGCTCTTTTTGTAGAATCTGCAAGTCGATACTTGGAACGCTTTGAGGCCTATGCTGGAAAAGGAAATATCTTCACATAAAAACTAGAGAGAAGCATTCTCAGAAACTTCTTTGTGATCTGCGCATTCAACCCACAGAGTTGAAGCTTCCCTTTGCTATAGCAGTTTTGAAACTCTCTTTGAGTAGAATCTTCCAGGGGATATTCGGTGTGCCGAGAGGCCAACACTGGAAAAGGAAATATCTTCACTTGAAAACTAGACGGAAGCGTTCTCAGAAACTACCCTGTGCTTGATGCATTCAACTCACAGAGAGGACTCTTCCTTTGGAGAGCGCAGTTTTGAAACACTCTTTTTGCAGAATTTGCTAGGGGATGTTTGGAGCTTTTGGAGGCCTATGCTGGAAAAGGAAATATCTTCACAAACCAACTAGACGGAAGCATTCTCACAAACTTCTTTGTGATGAGTGCCTTCAACTCACAGACTTGAACCTTCCTTTTGAAAGAGCAGTTTTGAAACACTCATTTTGTAGAATCTGCAAGTGGATATTTGGAGCGTTTGGAGGCCTTTGCTGGGAAATGAAATATCTTCACCTAAAAACTAGACAGAAGCATTCTCAGAAACAACATTGCGATGTGTGCATTCAACTCACAGGGTTGAACCTTCCTTTTGATAGAGCAGTTTTGAAACACACCTTGTGTAGAATCTGCAAGTGGATATTTGGAGCGCTTTGAGGCCTATGCTGGAAAAGGGAATATCTTCACATAAACACTAGACAGAAGCATTCTCAGAAACGTCTTTGTGATGTGCGCATTCAACTCACAGAGTTGAAGCGGCCTTTTGATAGAGCCGTTTGGGAACAGCCTTTTTGTAACATCTGCAAGTGGATATTTGGAGCGATTTGAGGCCTATGATGGAAAGGGAAATATCTTCACATAGAAACTAGACAGAAGCCTCCTCAGAAACTTCTGTGTGATGAGTGCATTCAACTCACAGACTTGAACCTTCCTTTTGATAGAGAAGTTTAGAAACACTCTTGCAGAGGCATCTGAATGAGGATCTTGGGAGCGCTTCGAGGCCAATGCTGGGAAACGAAATATCATCACATAGAAACTAGACAGAAGGATTCTCAGAAACTTCTTGGTGATGAGTGCGTTCCACTCACAGACTTGAACGTTCCTCTTGAGAGAACACTTTTGAAACACTCCTTTTGTAGAATCTGCAAGTGTTTATTTGGAGCGCTTTGAGGCCTATGTTGGAAAAGGAAATATCTTCCCATATAAACTAGACAGAAGCATTCTCAGAAACTTCTTTACGATGAGTGCATTCAACTCACAGACTTGAAGCTTCCTTTGGAAAGAGCAGTTTTGAAACACTCTTTTTGTAGAATCTGCAAGTGGATATGTGGAGCGCTTTGAGGCCTCTGCTGGAAAAGGAAATATCTTCACAGAAACACTAGACAGAAGCATTCTCAGAAACGTCTTGGTCATGTGTGCATTGAACTCACAGAGTTGAACCTTCCTTTTGATAGAGAAGTTTGGAAGCACTCTTTTAGTAGAATCTTCAGGTGGATGTATGGAGTGCTTTGAGGCCTATGCTGGAAAAGGAAATCTCTTCACGTAGAAACGAGACAAAGGCATTCTCAGAAAGGTCCCTGTGCCTTGTGCATTCAACTCACAGAGTTCAGCCTTCTTTTTGATAGAGCAGTTTCGAAACACTCTTTTTGTAGAGTCTGCAAGTGGATAATTGGAGCGCTTTGATGCCTATGCTGCAAAAGGAAATATCATTGCATAAAAACTAGATGGAAGCACTCTCACAAACTTCTTTGTGGTGAGTGCATTCAACTCACAGAGTTGAACCTTCGTTTTGATAGACCCGTTTTGAAACACTGTTTTTGTAGTATTCACAAGTGGATATTTGGAGCGCGTTGAGGCTGGAGTTGGAAAAGGAAATCTCTTCACGTACAAGCTAGACGGAAGCATTCTCCGAAACTTCTTTGTCACGTGGGGATTGAACTCACACAGTTGAACCTTCCTTTTCGTAGAGCGGTTCTGCAAGACTCTTTTTGTGGAAACTGCAAGTGGATATTTGGTGCGATTGGGGCATCCAGTGGAAAGGATCATACATTACGATGAAAACTAGATTGAACTATTCTCAGAAACTTCTCTGCGACGAGTGCCTTCTACTCACAGAGTCGAACCTTCCTTTTGAGAGAACAGTTTTGAAACACTCTTTCTGTGGACTCTGCAAGGGGATCACTAGGTCGCTTTGATGCCTAGGATGGAAAAGGAAATATCTTCACACGAAAACAAGACAGAAGCATTCTCAGAAACCTTTTCTGATGTGCGCATTCAACTCACCGAGTTGAACCTTCCTTTTGATAGAGCAGTTTTGAAACACTCTTTTTGTAGAATCTGCAAGTGGAGATTTGGAGTGCTCTGAGTCCTACCCTGGAAAAGGAAATAACTTCACTTAGAACCTAGACGGAAGCATTCTCGGAGACTTCCCTGTGCTTTCTGCACTCCACTCACAGAGTTGAACCTTCCTTTTGATAGAACAGCTTTGAAACGCTCTTTTTGTAGAATCTGCAAGTCGATACTTGGAACGCTTTGAGGCCTATGCTGGAAAAGGAAATATCTTCACATAAAAACTAGAGAGAAGCATTCTCAGAAACTTCTTTGTGATCTGCGCATTCAACCCACAGAGTTGAAGCTTCCCTTTGCTATAGCAGTTTTGAAACTCTCTTTGAGTAGAATCTTCCAGGGGATATTCGGTGTGCCGAGAGGCCAACACTGGAAAAGGAAATATCTTCACTTGAAAACTAGATGGAAGCGTTCTCAGAAACTACCCTGTGCTTTATGCATTCAACTCACAGAGAGGACTCTTCCTTTGGAGAGCGCAGTTTTGAAACACTCTTTTTGCAGAATTTGCTAGGGGATGTTTGGAGCTTTTGGAGGCCTATGCTGGAAAAGGAAATATCTTCACAAACCAACTAGACGGAAGCATTCTCACAAACTTCTTTGTGATGAGTGCCTTCAACTCACAGACTTGAACCTTCCTTTTGAAAGAGCAGTTTTGAAACACTCCTTTTGTAGAATCTGCAAGTGGATATTTGGAGCGTTTGGAGGCCTTTGCTGGGAAATGAAATATCTTCACCTAAAAACTAGACAGAAGCATTCTCAGAAACAACATTGCGATGTGTGCATTCAACTCACAGGGTTGAACCTTCCTTTTGATAGAGCAGTTTTGAAACACACCTTGTGTAGAATCTGCAAGTGGATATTTGGAGCGCTTTGAGGCCTATGCTGGAAAAGGGAATATCTTCACATAAACACTAGACAGAAGCATTCTCAGAAACTTCTTTGTGATGTGCGCATTCAACTCACAGAGTTGAAGCGGCCTTTTGATAGAGCCGTTTGAGAACAGCCTTTTTGTAACATCTGCAAGTGGATATTTGGAGCGATTTGAGGCCTATGATGGAAAGGGAAATATCTTCACATAGAAACTAGACAGAAGCCTCCTCAGAAACTTCTGTGTGATGAGTGCATTCAACTCACAGACTTGAACCTTCCTTTTGATAGAGAAGTTTAGAAACACTCTTGCAGAGGCATCTGAATGAGGATCTTGGGAGCGCTTCGAGGCCAATGCTGGGAAACGAAATATCATCACATAGAAACTAGACAGAAGGATTCTCAGAAACTTCTTGGTGATGAGTGCGTTCCACTCACAGACTTGAACGTTCCTCTTGAGAGAACACTTTTGAAACACTCCTTTTGTAGAATCTGCAAGTGTTTATTTGGAGCGCTTTGAGGCCTATGTTGGAAAAGGAAATATCTTCCCATATAAACTAGACAGAAGCATTCTCAGAAACTTCTTTACGATGAGTGCATTCAACTCACAGACTTGAAGCTTCCTTTGGAAAGAGCAGTTTTGAAACACTCTTTTTGTAGAATCTGCAAGTGGATATGTGGAGCGCTTTGAGGCCTCTGCTGGAAAAGGAAATATCTTCACAGAAACACTAGACAGAAGCATTCTCAGAAACGTCTTGGTCATGTGTGCATTGAACTCACAGAGTTGAACCTTCCTTTTGATAGAGAAGTTTGGAAGCACTCTTTTAGTAGAATCTTCAGGTGGATGTATGGAGTGCTTTGAGGCCTATGCTGGAAAAGGAAATCTCTTCACGTAGAAACGAGACAAAGGCATTCTCAGAAAGGTCCCTGTGCCTTGTGCATTCAACTCACAGAGTTCAGCCTTCTTTTTGATAGAGCAGTTTCGAAACACTCTTTTTGTAGAGTCTGCAAGTGGATAATTGGAGCGCTTTGATGCCTATGCTGCAAAAGGAAATATCATTGCATAAAAACTAGATGGAAGCACTCTCACAAACTTCTTTGTGGTGAGTGCATTCAACTCACAGAGTTGAACCTTCGTTTTGATAGACCCGTTTTGAAACACTGTTTTTGTAGTATTCACAAGTGGATATTTGGAGCGCGTTGAGGCTGGAGTTGGAAAAGGAAATCTCTTCACGTACAAGCTAGACGGAAGCATTCTCCGAAACTTCTTTGTCACGTGGGGATTGAACTCACACAGTTGAACCTTCCTTTTCGTAGAGCGGTTCTGCAAGACTCTTTTTGTGGAAACTGCAAGTGGATATTTGGTGCGATTGGGGCATCCAGTGGAAAGGATCATACATTACGATGAAAACTAGATTGAACTAGTCTCAGAAACTTCTCTGCGACGAGTGCCTTCTACTCACAGAGTCGAACCTTCCTTTTGAGAGAACAGTTTTGAAACACTCTTTCTGTGGACTCTGCAAGGGGATCACTAGGTCGCTTTGATGCCTAGGCTGGAAAAGGAAATATCTTCACACGAAAACAAGACAGAAGCATTCTCAGAAACCTTTTCTGATGTGCGCATTCAACTCACCGAGTTGAACCTTCCTTTTGATAGAGCAGTTTTGAAACACTCTTTTTGTAGAATCTGCAAGTGGAGATTTGGAGTGCTCTGAGTCCTACCCTGGAAAAGGAAATAACTTCACTTAGAACCTAGACGGAAGCATTCTCGGAGACTTCCCTGTGCTTTCTGCACTCCACTCACAGAGTTGAACCTTCCTTTTGATAGAACAGCTTTGAAACGCTCTTTTTGTAGAATCTGCAAGTCGATACTTGGAACGCTTTGAGGCCTATGCTGGAAAAGGAAATATCTTCACATAAAAACTAGAGAGAAGCATTCTCAGAAACTTCTTTGTGATCTGCGCATTCAACCCACAGAGTTGAAGCTTCCCTTTGCTATAGCAGTTTTGAAACTCTCTTTGAGTAGAATCTTCCAGGGGATATTCGGTGTGCCGAGAGGCCAACACTGGAAAAGGAAATATCTTCACTTGAAAACTAGACGGAAGCGTTCTCAGAAACTACCCTGTGCTTGATGCATTCAACTCACAGAGAGGACTCTTCCTTTGGAGAGCGCAGTTTTGAAACACTCTTTTTGCAGAATTTGCTAGGGGATGTTTGGAGCTTTTGGAGGCCTATGCTGGAAAAGGAAATATCTTCACAAACCAACTAGACGGAAGCATTCTCACAAACTTCTTTGTGATGAGTGCCTTCAACTCACAGACTTGAACCTTCCTTTTGAAAGAGCAGTTTTGAAACACTCATTTTGTAGAATCTGCAAGTGGATATTTGGAGCGTTTGGAGGCCTTTGCTGGGAAATGAAATATCTTCACCTAAAAACTAGACAGAAGCATTCTCAGAAACAACATTGCGATGTGTGCATTCAACTCACAGGGTTGAACCTTCCTTTTGATAGAGCAGTTTTGAAACACACCTTGTGTAGAATCTGCAAGTGGATATTTGGAGCGCTTTGAGGCCTATGCTGGAAAAGGGAATATCTTCACATAAACACTAGACAGAAGCATTCTCAGAAACGTCTTTGTGATGTGCGCATTCAACTCACAGAGTTGAAGCGGCCTTTTGATAGAGCCGTTTGGGAACAGCCTTTTTGTAACATCTGCAAGTGGATATTTGGAGCGATTTGAGGCCTATGATGGAAAGGGAAATATCTTCACATAGAAACTAGACAGAAGCCTCCTCAGAAACTTCTGTGTGATGAGTGCATTCAACTCACAGACTTGAACCTTCCTTTTGATAGAGAAGTTTAGAAACACTCTTGCAGAGGCATCTGAATGAGGATCTTGGGAGCGCTTCGAGGCCAATGCTGGGAAACGAAATATCATCACATAGAAACTAGACAGAAGGATTCTCAGAAACTTCTTGGTGATGAGTGCGTTCCACTCACAGACTTGAACGTTCCTCTTGAGAGAACACTTTTGAAACACTCCTTTTGTAGAATCTGCAAGTGTTTATTTGGAGCGCTTTGAGGCCTATGTTGGAAAAGGAAATATCTTCCCATATAAACTAGACAGAAGCATTCTCAGAAACTTCTTTACGATGAGTGCATTCAACTCACAGACTTGAAGCTTCCTTTGGAAAGAGCAGTTTTGAAACACTCTTTTTGTAGAATCTGCAAGTGGATATGTGGAGCGCTTTGAGGCCTCTGCTGGAAAAGGAAATATCTTCACAGAAACACTAGACAGAAGCATTCTCAGAAACGTCTTGGTCATGTGTGCATTGAACTCACAGAGTTGAACCTTCCTTTTGATAGAGAAGTTTGGAAGCACTCTTTTAGTAGAATCTTCAGGTGGATGTATGGAGTGCTTTGAGGCCTATGCTGGAAAAGGAAATCTCTTCACGTAGAAACGAGACAAAGGCATTCTCAGAAAGGTCCCTGTGCCTTGTGCATTCAACTCACAGAGTTCAGCCTTCTTTTTGATAGAGCAGTTTCGAAACACTCTTTTTGTAGAGTCTGCAAGTGGATAATTGGAGCGCTTTGATGCCTATGCTGCAAAAGGAAATATCATTGCATAAAAACTAGATGGAAGCACTCTCACAAACTTCTTTGTGGTGAGTGCATTCAACTCACAGAGTTGAACCTTCGTTTTGATAGACCCGTTTTGAAACACTGTTTTTGTAGTATTCACAAGTGGATATTTGGAGCGCGTTGAGGCTGGAGTTGGAAAAGGAAATCTCTTCACGTACAAGCTAGACGGAAGCATTCTCCGAAACTTCTTTGTCACGTGGGGATTGAACTCACACAGTTGAACCTTCCTTTTCGTAGAGCGGTTCTGCAAGACTCTTTTTGTGGAAACTGCAAGTGGATATTTGGTGCGATTGGGGCATCCAGTGGAAAGGATCATACATTACGATGAAAACTAGATTGAACTATTCTCAGAAACTTCTCTGCGACGAGTGCCTTCTACTCACAGAGTCGAACCTTCCTTTTGAGAGAACAGTTTTGAAACACTCTTTCTGTGGACTCTGCAAGGGGATCACTAGGTCGCTTTGATGCCTAGGATGGAAAAGGAAATATCTTCACACGAAAACAAGACAGAAGCATTCTCAGAAACCTTTTCTGATGTGCGCATTCAACTCACCGAGTTGAACCTTCCTTTTGATAGAGCAGTTTTGAAACACTCTTTTTGTAGAATCTGCAAGTGGAGATTTGGAGTGCTCTGAGTCCTACCCTGGAAAAGGAAATAACTTCACTTAGAACCTAGACGGAAGCATTCTCGGAGACTTCCCTGTGCTTTCTGCACTCCACTCACAGAGTTGAACCTTCCTTTTGATAGAACAGCTTTGAAACGCTCTTTTTGTAGAATCTGCAAGTCGATACTTGGAACGCTTTGAGGCCTATGCTGGAAAAGGAAATATCTTCACATAAAAACTAGAGAGAAGCATTCTCAGAAACTTCTTTGTGATCTGCGCATTCAACCCACAGAGTTGAAGCTTCCCTTTGCTATAGCAGTTTTGAAACTCTCTTTGAGTAGAATCTTCCAGGGGATATTCGGTGTGCCGAGAGGCCAACACTGGAAAAGGAAATATCTTCACTTGAAAACTAGATGGAAGCGTTCTCAGAAACTACCCTGTGCTTTATGCATTCAACTCACAGAGAGGACTCTTCCTTTGGAGAGCGCAGTTTTGAAACACTCTTTTTGCAGAATTTGCTAGGGGATGTTTGGAGCTTTTGGAGGCCTATGCTGGAAAAGGAAATATCTTCACAAACCAACTAGACGGAAGCATTCTCACAAACTTCTTTGTGATGAGTGCCTTCAACTCACAGACTTGAACCTTCCTTTTGAAAGAGCAGTTTTGAAACACTCCTTTTGTAGAATCTGCAAGTGGATATTTGGAGCGTTTGGAGGCCTTTGCTGGGAAATGAAATATCTTCACCTAAAAACTAGACAGAAGCATTCTCAGAAACAACATTGCGATGTGTGCATTCAACTCACAGGGTTGAACCTTCCTTTTGATAGAGCAGTTTTGAAACACACCTTGTGTAGAATCTGCAAGTGGATATTTGGAGCGCTTTGAGGCCTATGCTGGAAAAGGGAATATCTTCACATAAACACTAGACAGAAGCATTCTCAGAAACTTCTTTGTGATGTGCGCATTCAACTCACAGAGTTGAAGCGGCCTTTTGATAGAGCCGTTTGAGAACAGCCTTTTTGTAACATCTGCAAGTGGATATTTGGAGCGATTTGAGGCCTATGATGGAAAGGGAAATATCTTCACATAGAAACTAGACAGAAGCCTCCTCAGAAACTTCTGTGTGATGAGTGCATTCAACTCACAGACTTGAACCTTCCTTTTGATAGAGAAGTTTAGAAACACTCTTGCAGAGGCATCTGAATGAGGATCTTGGGAGCGCTTCGAGGCCAATGCTGGGAAACGAAATATCATCACATAGAAACTAGACAGAAGGATTCTCAGAAACTTCTTGGTGATGAGTGCGTTCCACTCACAGACTTGAACGTTCCTCTTGAGAGAACACTTTTGAAACACTCCTTTTGTAGAATCTGCAAGTGTTTATTTGGAGCGCTTTGAGGCCTATGTTGGAAAAGGAAATATCTTCCCATATAAACTAGACAGAAGCATTCTCAGAAACTTCTTTACGATGAGTGCATTCAACTCACAGACTTGAAGCTTCCTTTGGAAAGAGCAGTTTTGAAACACTCTTTTTGTAGAATCTGCAAGTGGATATGTGGAGCGCTTTGAGGCCTCTGCTGGAAAAGGAAATATCTTCACAGAAACACTAGACAGAAGCATTCTCAGAAACGTCTTGGTCATGTGTGCATTGAACTCACAGAGTTGAACCTTCCTTTTGATAGAGAAGTTTGGAAGCACTCTTTTAGTAGAATCTTCAGGTGGATGTATGGAGTGCTTTGAGGCCTATGCTGGAAAAGGAAATCTCTTCACGTAGAAACGAGACAAAGGCATTCTCAGAAAGGTCCCTGTGCCTTGTGCATTCAACTCACAGAGTTCAGCCTTCTTTTTGATAGAGCAGTTTCGAAACACTCTTTTTGTAGAGTCTGCAAGTGGATAATTGGAGCGCTTTGATGCCTATGCTGCAAAAGGAAATATCATTGCATAAAAACTAGATGGAAGCACTCTCACAAACTTCTTTGTGGTGAGTGCATTCAACTCACAGAGTTGAACCTTCGTTTTGATAGACCCGTTTTGAAACACTGTTTTTGTAGTATTCACAAGTGGATATTTGGAGCGCGTTGAGGCTGGAGTTGGAAAAGGAAATCTCTTCACGTACAAGCTAGACGGAAGCATTCTCCGAAACTTCTTTGTCACGTGGGGATTGAACTCACACAGTTGAACCTTCCTTTTCGTAGAGCGGTTCTGCAAGACTCTTTTTGTGGAAACTGCAAGTGGATATTTGGTGCGATTGGGGCATCCAGTGGAAAGGATCATACATTACGATGAAAACTAGATTGAACTAGTCTCAGAAACTTCTCTGCGACGAGTGCCTTCTACTCACAGAGTCGAACCTTCCTTTTGAGAGAACAGTTTTGAAACACTCTTTCTGTGGACTCTGCAAGGGGATCACTAGGTCGCTTTGATGCCTAGGCTGGAAAAGGAAATATCTTCACACGAAAACAAGACAGAAGCATTCTCAGAAACCTTTTCTGATGTGCGCATTCAACTCACCGAGTTGAACCTTCCTTTTGATAGAGCAGTTTTGAAACACTCTTTTTGTAGAATCTGCAAGTGGAGATTTGGAGTGCTCTGAGTCCTACCCTGGAAAAGGAAATAACTTCACTTAGAACCTAGACGGAAGCATTCTCGGAGACTTCCCTGTGCTTTCTGCACTCCACTCACAGAGTTGAACCTTCCTTTTGATAGAACAGCTTTGAAACGCTCTTTTTGTAGAATCTGCAAGTCGATACTTGGAACGCTTTGAGGCCTATGCTGGAAAAGGAAATATCTTCACATAAAAACTAGAGAGAAGCATTCTCAGAAACTTCTTTGTGATCTGCGCATTCAACCCACAGAGTTGAAGCTTCCCTTTGCTATAGCAGTTTTGAAACTCTCTTTGAGTAGAATCTTCCAGGGGATATTCGGTGTGCCGAGAGGCCAACACTGGAAAAGGAAATATCTTCACTTGAAAACTAGACGGAAGCGTTCTCAGAAACTACCCTGTGCTTGATGCATTCAACTCACAGAGAGGACTCTTCCTTTGGAGAGCGCAGTTTTGAAACACTCTTTTTGCAGAATTTGCTAGGGGATGTTTGGAGCTTTTGGAGGCCTATGCTGGAAAAGGAAATATCTTCACAAACCAACTAGACGGAAGCATTCTCACAAACTTCTTTGTGATGAGTGCCTTCAACTCACAGACTTGAACCTTCCTTTTGAAAGAGCAGTTTTGAAACACTCCTTTTGTAGAATCTGCAAGTGGATATTTGGAGCGTTTGGAGGCCTTTGCTGGGAAATGAAATATCTTCACCTAAAAACTAGACAGAAGCATTCTCAGAAACAACATTGCGATGTGTGCATTCAACTCACAGGGTTGAACCTTCCTTTTGATAGAGCAGATTTGAAACACACCTTGTGTAGAATCTGCAAGTGGATATTTGGAGCGCTTTGAGGCCTATGCTGGAAAAGGGAATATCTTCACATAAACACTAGACAGAAGCATTCTCAGAAACTTCTTTGTGATGTGCGCATTCAACTCACAGAGTTGAAGCGGCCTTTTGATAGAGCCGTTTGGGAACAGCCCTTTTGTAACATCTGCAAGTGGATATTTGGAGCGATTTGAGGCCTATGATGGAAAGGGAAATATCTTCACATAGAAACTAGACAGAAGCCTCCTCAGAAACTTCTGTGTGATGAGTGCATTCAACTCACAGACTTGAACCTTCCTTTTGATAGAGAAGTTTAGAAACACTCTTGCAGAGGCATCTGAATGAGGATCTTGGGAGCGCTTCGAGGCCAATGCTGGGAAACGAAATATCATCACATAGAAACTAGACAGAAGGATTCTGAGAAACTTCTTGGTGATGAGTGCGTTCCACTCACAGACTTGAACGTTCCTCTTGAGAGAACACTTTTGAAACACTCCTTTTGTAGAATCTGCAAGTGTTTATTTGGAGCGCTTTGAGGCCTATGTTGGAAAAGGAAATATCTTCCCATATAAACTAGACAGAAGCATTCTCAGAAACTTCTTTACGATGAGTGCATTCAACTCACAGACTTGAAGCTTCCTTTGGAAAGAGCAGTTTTGAAACACTCTTTTTGTAGAATCTGCAAGTGGATATGTGGAGCGCTTTGAGGCCTCTGCTGGAAAAGGAAATATCTTCACAGAAACACTAGACAGAAGCATTCTCAGAAACGTCTTGGTCATGTGTGCATTGAACTCACAGAGTTGAACCTTCCTTTTGATAGAGAAGTTTGGAAGCACTCTTTTAGTAGAATCTTCAGGTGGATGTATGGAGTGCTTTGAGGCCTATGCTGGAAAAGGAAATGTCTTCACGTAGAAACGAGACAAAGGCATTCTCAGAAAGGTCCCTGTGCCTTGTGCATTCAACTCACAGAGTTCAGCCTTCTTTTTGATAGAGCAGTTTCGAAACACTCTTTTTGTAGAGTCTGCAAGTGGATAATTGGAGCGCTTTGATGCCTATGCTGCAAAAGGAAATATCATTGCATAAAAACTAGATGGAAGCACTCTCACAAACTTCTTTGTGGTGAGTGCATTCAACTCACAGAGTTGAACCTTCGTTTTGATAGACCCGTTTTGAAACACTGTTTTTGTAGTATTCGCAAGTGGATATTTGGAGCGCGTTGAGGCTGGAGTTGGAAAAGGAAATCTCTTCACGTACAAGCTAGACGGAAGCATTCTCCGAAACTTCTTTGTCATGTGGGGATTGAACTCACAGAGTTGAACCTTCCTTTTCGCAGAGCGGTTCTGCAAGACTCTTTTTGTGGAAACTGCAAGTGGATATTTGGTGCGATTGGGGCATCCAGTGGAAAGGATCATACATTACGATGAAAACTAGATTGAACTATTCTCAGAAACTTCTCTGCGACGAGTGCCTTCTACTCACAGAGTCGAACCTTCCTTTTGAGAGAACAGTTTTGAAACACTCTTTCTGTGGACTCTGCAAGGGGATCACTTTGTCGCTTTGATGCCTAGGCTGGAAAAGGAAATATCTTCACACGAAAACAAGACAGAAGCATTCTCAGAAACCATTTCTGATGTGCGCATTCAACTCACCGAGTTGAACCTTCCTTTTGATAGAGCAGTTTTGAAACACTCTTTTTGTAGAATCTGCAAGTGGAGATTTGGAGTGCTCTGAGTCCTACCCTGGAAAAGGAAATAACTTCACTTAGAACCTAGACGGAAGCATTCTCAGAGACTTCCCTGTGCTTTCTGCATTCCACTCACAGAGATGAACCTTCCTTTTGATAGAACAGCTTTGAAACGCTCTTTTTGTAGAATCTGCAAGTCGATACTTGGAACGCTTTGAGGCCTAGGCTGGAAAAGGAAATATCTTCACATAAAAACTAGAGAGAAGCATTCTCAGAAACTTCTTTGTGATCTGCGCATTCAACCCACAGAGTTGAAGCTTCCCTTTGCTATAGCAGTTTTGAAACTCTCTTTGAGTAGAATCTTCCAGGGGATATTCGGTGTGCCAAGAGGCCAACACTGGAAAAGGAAATATCTTCACTTGAAAACTAGACGGAAGCGTTCTCAGAAACTACCCTGTGCTTTATGCATTCAACTCACAGAGAGGACTCTTCCTTTGGAGAGCGCAGTTTTGAAACACTCTTTTTGCAGAATTTGCTAGGGGATGTTTGGAGCTTTTGGAGGCCTATGCTGGAAAAGGAAATATCTTCACAAACCAACTAGATGGAAGCATTCTCACAAACTTCTTTGTGATGAGTGCCTTCAACTCACAGACTTGAACCTTCCTTTTGAAGGAGCAGTTTTGAAACACTCCTTTTGTAGAATCTGCAAGTGGATATTTGGAGCGTTTTGAGGCCTTTGCTGGGAAATGAAATATCTTCACCTAAAAACTAGACAGAAGCATTCTCAGAAACATCATTGCGATGTGTGCATTCAACTCACAGGGTTGAACCTTCCTTTTGATAGAGCAGTTTTGAAACACACCTTGTGTAGAATCTGCAAGTGGATATTTGGAGCGCTTTGAGGCCTATGCTGGAAAAGGGAATATCTTCACATAAACACCAGACAGAAGCATTCTCAGAAACTTCTTTGTGATGTGCGCATTCAACTCACAGAGTTGAAGCGGCCTTTTGATAGAGCCGTTTGGGAACAGCCTTTTTGTAACATCTGCAAGTGGATATTTGGAGCGATTTGAGGCCTATGATGGAAAGGGAAATATCTTCACATAGAAACTAGACAGAAGCCTCCTCAGAAACTTCTGTGTGATGAGTGCATTCAACTCACAGACTTGAACCTTCCTTTTGATAGAGAAGTTTAGAAACACTCTTGCAGAGGCATCTGAATGAGGATCTTGGGAGCGCTTCGAGGCCAATGCTGGGAAACGAAATATCATCACATAGAAACTAGACAGAAGGATTCTCAGAAACTTCTTGGTGATGAGTGCGTTCCACTCACAGACTTGAACGTTCCTCTTGAGAGAACACTTTTGAAACACTCCTTTTGTAGAATCTGCAAGTGTTTATTTGGAGCGCTTTGAGGCCTATGTTGGAAAAGGAAATATCTTCCCATATAAACTAGACAGAAGCATTCTCAGAAACTTCTTTACGATGAGTGCATTCAACTCACAGACTTGAAGCTTCCTTTGGAAAGAGCAGTTTTGAAACACTCTTTTTGTAGAATCTGCAAGTGGATATGTGGAGCGCTTTGAGGCCTCTGCTGGAAAAGGAAATATCTTCACAGAAACACTAGACAGAAGCATTCTCAGAAACGTCTTGGTCATGTGTGCATTGAACTCACAGAGTTGAACCTTCCTTTTGATAGAGAAGTTTGGAAGCACTCTTTTAGTAGAATCTTCAGGTGGATGTATGGAGTGCTTTGAGGCCTATGCTGGAAAAGGAAATCTCTTCACGTAGAAACGAGACAAAGGCATTCTCAGAAAGGTCCCTGTGCCTTGTGCATTCAACTCACAGAGTTCAGCCTTCTTTTTGATAGAGCAGTTTCGAAACACTCTTTTTGTAGAGTCTGCAAGTGGATAATTGGAGCGCTTTGATGCCTATGCTGCAAAAGGAAATATCATTGCATAAAAACTAGATGGAAGCACTCTCACAAACTTCTTTGTGGTGAGGGCATTCAACTCACAGAGTTGAACCTTCGTTTTGATAGACCCGTTTTGAAACACTGTTTTTGTAGTATTCGCAATTGGATATTTGGATTGCGTTGAGGCTGGAGTTGGAAAAGGAAATCTCTTCACGTACAAGCTAGACGGAAGCATTCTCCGAAACTTCTTTGTCACGTGGGGATTGAACTCACAGAGTTGAACCTTCCTTTTCGTAGAGGGGTTCTGCAAGACTCTTTTTGTGGAAACTGCAAGTGGATATTTGGTGCGATTGGGGCATCCAGTGGAAAGGATCATACATTACGATGAAAACTAGATTGAACTATTCTCAGAAACTTCTCTGCGACGAGTGCCTTCTACTCACAGAGTCGAACCTTCCTTTTGAGAGAACAGTTTTGAAACACTCTTTCTGTGGACTCTGCAAGGGGATCACTAGGTCGCTTTGATGCCTAGGCTGGAAAAGGAAATATCTTCACACGAAAACAAGACAGAAGCATTCTCAGAAACCTTTTCTGATGTGCGCATTCAACTCACCGAGTTGAACCTTCCTTTTGATAGAGCAGTTTTGAAACACTCTTTTTGTAGAATCTGCAAGTGGAGATTTGGAGTGCTCTGAGTCCTACCCTGGAAAAGGAAATAACTTCACTTAGAACCTAGACGGAAGCATTCTCGGAGACTTCCCTGTGCTTTCTGCACTCCACTCACAGAGTTGAACCTTCCTTTTGATAGAACAGCTTTGAAACGCTCTTTTTGTAGAATCTGCAAGTCGATACTTGGAACGCTTTGAGGCCTATGCTGGAAAAGGAAATATCTTCACATAAAAACTAGAGAGAAGCATTCTCAGAAACTTCTTTGTGATCTGCGCATTCAACCCACAGAGTTGAAGCTTCCCTTTGCTATAGCAGTTTTGAAACTCTCTTTGAGTAGAATCTTCCAGGGGATATTCGGTGTGCCGAGAGGCCAACACTGGAAAAGGAAATATCTTCACTTGAAAACTAGACGGAAGCGTTCTCAGAAACTACCCTGTGCTTGATGCATTCAACTCACAGAGAGGACTCTTCCTTTGGAGAGCGCAGTTTTGAAACACTCTTTTTGCAGAATTTGCTAGGGGATGTTTGGAGCTTTTGGAGGCCTATGCTGGAAAAGGAAATATCTTCACAAACCAACTAGACGGAAGCATTCTCACAAACTTCTTTGTGATGAGTGCCTTCAACTCACAGACTTGAACCTTCCTTTTGAAAGAGCAGTTTTGAAACACTCCTTTTGTAGAATCTGCAAGTGGATATTTGGAGCGTTTGGAGGCCTTTGCTGGGAAATGAAATATCTTCACCTAAAAACTAGACAGAAGCATTCTCAGAAACAACATTGCGATGTGTGCATTCAACTCACAGGGTTGAACCTTCCTTTTGATAGAGCAGTTTTGAAACACACCTTGTGTAGAATCTGCAAGTGGATATTTGGAGCGCTTTGAGGCCTATGCTGGAAAAGGGAATATCTTCACATAAACACTAGACAGAAGCATTCTCAGAAACTTCTTTGTGATGTGCGCATTCAACTCACAGAGTTGAAGCGGCCTTTTGATAGAGCCGTTTGGGAACAGCCTTTTTGTAACATCTGCAAGTGGATATTTGGAGCGATTTGAGGCCTATGATGGAAAGGGAAATATCTTCACATAGAAACTAGACAGAAGCCTCCTCAGAAACTTCTGTGTGATGAGTGCATTCAACTCACAGACTTGAACCTTCCTTTTGATAGAGAAGTTTAGAAACACTCTTGCAGAGGCATCTGAATGAGGATCTTGGGAGCGCTTCGAGGCCAATGCTGGGAAACGAAATATCATCACATAGAAACTAGACAGAAGGATTCTGAGAAACTTCTTGGTGATGAGTGCGTTCCACTCACAGACTTGAACGTTCCTCTTGAGAGAACACTTTTGAAACACTCCTTTTGTAGAATCTGCAAGTGTTTATTTGGAGCGCTTTGAGGCCTATGTTGGAAAAGGAAATATCTTCCCATATAAACTAGACAGAAGCATTCTCAGAAACTTCTTTACGATGAGTGCATTCAACTCACAGACTTGAAGCTTCCTTTGGAAAGAGCAGTTTTGAAACACTCTTTTTGTAGAATCTGCAAGTGGATATGTGGAGCGCTTTGAGGCCTCTGCTGGAAAAGGAAATATCTTCACAGAAACACTAGACAGAAGCATTCTCAGAAACGTCTTGGTCATGTGTGCATTGAACTCACAGAGTTGAACCTTCCTTTTGATAGAGAAGTTTGGAAGCACTCTTTTAGTAGAATCTTCAGGTGGATGTATGGAGTGCTTTGAGGCCTATGCTGGAAAAGGAAATGTCTTCACGTAGAAACGAGCTAAAGGCATTCTCAGAAAGGTCCCTGTGCCTTGTGCATTCAACTCACAGAGTTCAGCCTTCTTTTTGATAGAGCAGTTTCGAAACACTCTTTTTGTAGAGTCTGCAAGTGGATAATTGGAGCGCTTTGATGCCTATGCTGCAAAAGGAAATATCATTGCATAAAAACTAGATGGAAGCACTCTCACAAACTTCTTTGTGGTGAGTGCATTCAACTCACAGAGTTGAACCTTCGTTTTGATAGACCCGTTTTGAAACACTGTTTTTGTAGTATTCGCAAGTGGATATTTGGAGCGCGTTGAGGCTGGAGTTGGAAAAGGAAATCTCTTCACGTACAAGCTAGACGGAAGCATTCTCCGAAACTTCTTTGTCATGTGGGGATTGAACTCACAGAGTTGAACCTTCCTTTTCGTAGAGCGGTTCTGCAAGACTCTTTTTGTGGAAACTGCAAGTGGATATTTGGTGCGATTGGGGCATCCAGTGGAAAGGATCATACATTACGATGAAAACTAGATTGAACTATTCTCAGAAACTTCTCTGCGACGAGTGCCTTCTACTCACAGAGTCGAACCTTCCTTTTGAGAGAACAGTTTTGAAACACTCTTTCTGTGGACTCTGCAAGGGGATCACTTTGTCGCTTTGATGCCTAGGCTGGAAAAGGAAATATCTTCACACGAAAACAAGACAGAAGCATTCTCAGAAACCATTTCTGATGTGCGCATTCAACTCACCGAGTTGAACCTTCCTTTTGATAGAGCAGTTTTGAAACACTCTTTTTGTAGAATCTGCAAGTGGAGATTTGGAGTGCTCTGAGTCCTACCCTGGAAAAGGAAATAACTTCACTTAGAACCTAGACGGAAGCATTCTCAGAGACTTCCCTGTGCTTTCTGCATTCCACTCACAGAGTTGAACCTTCCTTTTGATAGAACAGCTTTGAAACGCTCTTTTTGTAGAATCTGCAAGTCGATACTTGGAACGCTTTGAGGCCTAGGCTGGAAAAGGAAATATCTTCACATAAAAACTAGAGAGAAGCATTCTCAGAAACTTCTTTGTGATCTGCGCATTCAACCCACAGAGTTGAAGCTTCCCTTTGCTATAGCAGTTTTGAAACTCTCTTTGAGTAGAATCTTCCAGGGGATATTCGGTGTGCCGAGAGGCCAACACTGGAAAAGGAAATATCTTCACTTGAAAACTAGACGGAAGCGTTCTCAGAAACTACCCTGTGCTTGATGCATTCAACTCACAGAGAGGACTCTTCCTTTGGAGAGCGCAGTTTTGAAACACTCTTTTTGCAGAATTTGCTAGGGGATGTTTGGAGCTTTTGGAGGCCTATGCTGGAAAAGGAAATATCTTCACAAACCAACTAGACGGAAGCATTCTCACAAACTTCTTTGTGATGAGTGCCTTCAACTCACAGACTTGAACCTTCCTTTTGAAAGAGCAGTTTTGAAACACTCCTTTTGTAGAATCTGCAAGTGGATATTTGGAGCGTTTGGAGGCCTTTGCTGGGAAATGAAATATCTTCACCTAAAAACTAGACAGAAGCATTCTCAGAAACAACATTGCGATGTGTGCATTCAACTCACAGGGTTGAACCTTCCTTTTGATAGAGCAGTTTTGAAACACACCTTGTGTAGAATCTGCAAGTGGATATTTGGAGCGCTTTGAGGCCTACGCTGGAAAAGGGAATATCTTCACATAAACACTAGACAGAAGCATTCTCAGAAACTTCTTTGTGATGTGCGCATTCAACTCACAGAGTTGAAGCGGCCTTTTGATAGAGCCGTTTGGGAACAGCCTTTTTGTAACATCTGCAAGTGGATATTTGGAGCGATTTGAGGCCTATGATGGAAAGGGAAATATCTTCACATAGAAACTAGACAGAAGCCTCCTCAGAAACTTCTGTGTGATGAGTGCATTCAACTCACAGACTTGAACCTTCCTTTTAATAGAGAAGTTTAGAAACACTCTTGCAGAGGCATCTGAATGAGGATCTTGGGAGCGCTTCGAGGCCAATGCTGGGAAACGAAATATCATCACATAGAAAGTAGACAGAAGGATTCTCAGAAACTTCTTGGTGATGAGTGCGTTCCACTCACAGACTTGAACGTTCCTCTTGAGAGAACACTTTTGAAACACTCCTTTTGTAGAATCTGCAAGTGTTTATTTGGAGCGCTTTGAGGCCTATGTTGGAAAAGGAAATATCTTCCCATATAAACTAGACAGAAGCATTCTCAGAAACTTCTTTACGATGAGTGCATTCAACTCACAGACTTGAAGCTTCCTTTGGAAAGAGCAGTTTTGAAACACTCTTTTTGTAGAATCTGCAAGTGGATATGTGGAGCGCTTTGAGGCCTCTGCTGGAAAAGGAAATATCTTCACAGAAACACTAGACAGAAGCATTCTCAGAAACGTCTTGGTCATGTGTGCATTGAACTCACAGAGTTGAACCTTCCTTTTGATGGAGACGTTTGGAAGCACTCTTTTAGTAGAATCTTCAGGTGGATGTATGGAGTGCTTTGAGGCCTATGCTGGAAAAGGAAATCTCTTCACGTAGAAACGAGACAAAGGCATTCTCAGAAAGGTCCCTGTGCCTTGTGCATTCAACTCACAGAGTTCAGCCTTCTTTTTGATAGAGCAGTTTCGAAACACTCTTTTTGTAGAGTCTGCAAGTGGATAATTGGAGCGCTTTGATGCCTATGCTGCAAAAGGAAATATCATTGCATAAAAACTAGATGGAAGCACTCTCACAAACTTCTTTGTGGTGAGTGCATTCAACTCACAGAGTTGAACCTTCGTTTTGATAGACCCGTTTTGAAACACTGTTTTTGTAGTATTCACAAGTGGATATTTGGAGCGCGTTGAGGCTGGAGTTGGAAAAGGAAATCTCTTCACGTACAAGCTAGACGGAAGCATTCTCCGAAACTTCTTTGTCACGTGGGGATTGAACTCACACAGTTGAACCTTCCTTTTCGTAGAGCGGTTCTGCAAGACTCTTTTTGTGGAAACTGCAAGTGGATATTTGGTGCGATTGGGGCATCCAGTGGAAAGGATCATACATTACGATGAAAACTAGATTGAACTATTCTCAGAAACTTCTCTGCGACGAGTGCCTTCTACTCACAGAGTCGAACCTTCCTTTTGAGAGAACAGTTTTGAAACACTCTTTCTGTGGACTCTGCAAGGGGATCACTAGGTCGCTTTGATGCCTAGGCTGGAAAAGGAAATATCTTCACACGAAAACAAGACAGAAGCATTCTCAGAAACCTTTTCTGATGTGCGCATTCAACTCACCGAGTTGAACCTTCCTTTTGATAGAGCAGTTTTGAAACACTCTTTTTGTAGAATCTGCAAGTGGAGATTTGGAGTGCTCTGAGTCCTACCCTGGAAAAGGAAATAACTTCACTTAGAACCTAGACGGAAGCATTCTCAGAGACTTCCCTGTGCTTTCTGCATTCCACTCACAGAGATGAACCTTCCTTTTGATAGAACAGCTTTGAAACGCTCTTTTTGTAGAATCTGCAAGTCGATACTTGGAACGCTTTGAGGCCTAGGCTGGAAAAGGAAATATCTTCACATAAAAACTAGAGAGAAGCATTCTCAGAAACTTCTTTGTGATCTGCGCATTCAACCCACAGAGTTGAAGCTTCCCTTTGCTATAGCAGTTTTGAAACTCTCTTTGAGTAGAATCTTCCAGGGGATATTCGGTGTGCCGAGAGGCCAACACTGGAAAAGGAAATATCTTCACTTGAAAACTAGACGGAAGCGTTCTCAGAAACTACCCTGTGCTTTATGCATTCAACTCACAGAGAGGACTCTTCCTTTGGAGAGCGCAGTTTTGAAACACTCTTTTTGCAGAATTTGCTAGGGGATGTTTGGAGCTTTTGGAGGCCTATGCTGGAAAAGGAAATATCTTCACAAACCAACTAGATGGAAGCATTCTCACAAACTTCTTTGTGATGAGTGCCTTCAACTCACAGACTTGAACCTTCCTTTTGAAGGAGCAGTTTTGAAACACTCCTTTTGTAGAATCTGCAAGTGGATATTTGGAGCGTTTTGAGGCCTTTGCTGGGAAATGAAATATCTTCACCTAAAAACTAGACAGAAGCATTCTCAGAAACATCATTGCGATGTGTGCATTCAACTCACAGGGTTGAACCTTCCTTTTGATAGAGCAGTTTTGAAACACACCTTGTGTAGAATCTGCAAGTGGATATTTGGAGCGCTTTGAGGCCTATGCTGGAAAAGGGAATATCTTCACATAAACACTAGACAGAAGCATTCTCAGAAACTTCTTTGTGATGTGCGCATTCAACTCACAGAGTTGAAGCGGCCTTTTGATAGAGCCGTTTGGGAACAGCCTTTTTGTAACATCTGCAAGTGGATATTTGGAGCGATTTGAGGCCTATGATGGAAAGGGAAATATCTTCACATAGAAACTAGACAGAAGCCTCCTCAGAAACTTCTGTGTGATGAGTGCATTCAACTCACAGACTTGAACCTTCCTTTTGATAGAGAAGTTTAGAAACACTCTTGCAGAGGCATCTGAATGAGGATCTTGGGAGCGCTTCGAGGCCAATGCTGGGAAACGAAATATCATCACATAGAAAGTAGACAGAAGGATTCTCAGAAACTTCTTGGTGATGAGTGCGTTCCACTCACAGACTTGAACGTTCCTCTTGAGAGAACACTTTTGAAACACTCCTTTTGTAGAATCTGCAAGTGTTTATTTGGAGCGCTTTGAGGCCTATGTTGGAAAAGGAAATATCTTCCCATATAAACTAGACAGAAGCATTCTCAGAAACTTCTTTACGATGAGTGCATTCAACTCACAGACTTGAAGCTTCCTTTGGAAAGAGCAGTTTTGAAACACTCTTTTTGTAGAATCTGCAAGTGGATATGTGGAGCGCTTTGAGGCCTCTGCTGGAAAAGGAAATATCTTCACAGAAACACTAGACAGAAGCATTCTCAGAAACGTCTTGGTCATGTGTGCATTGAACTCACAGAGTTGAACCTTCCTTTTGATAGAGAAGTTTGGAAGCACTCTTTTAGTAGAATCTTCAGGTGGATGTATGGAGTGCTTTGAGGCCTATGCTGGAAAAGGAAATGTCTTCACGTAGAAACGAGACAAAGGCATTCTCAGAAAGGTCCCTGTGCCTTGTGCATTCAACTCACAGAGTTCAGCCTTCTTTTTGATAGAGCAGTTTCGAAACACTCTTTTTGTAGAGTCTGCAAGTGGATAATTGGAGCGCTTTGATGCCTATGCTGCAAAAGGAAATATCATTGCATAAAAACTAGATGGAAGCACTCTCACAAACTTCTTTGTGGTGAGTGCATTCAACTCACAGAGTTGAACCTTCGTTTTGATAGACCCGTTTTGAAACACTGTTTTTGTAGTATTCGCAAGTGGATATTTGGAGCGCGTTGAGGCTGGAGTTGGAAAAGGAAATCTCTTCACGTACAAGCTAGACGGAAGCATACTCCGAAACTTCTTTGTCATGTGGGGATTGAACTCACAGAGTTGAACCTTCCTTTTCGTAGAGCGGTTCTGCAAGACTCTTTTTGTGGAAACTGCAAGTGGATATTTGGTGCGATTGGGGCATCCAGTGGAAAGGATCATACATTACGATGAAAACTAGATTGAACTATTCTCAGAAACTTCTCTGCGACGAGTGCCTTCTACTCACAGAGTCGAACCTTCCTTTTGAGAGAACAGTTTTGAAACACTCTTTCTGTGGACTCTGCAAGGGGATCACTTTGTCGCTTTGATGCCTAGGCTGGAAAAGGAAATATCTTCACACGAAAACAAGACAGAAGCATTCTCAGAAACCATTTCTGATGTGCGCATTCAACTCACCGAGTTGAACCTTCCTTTTGATAGAGCAGTTTTGAAACACTCTTTTTGTAGAATCTGCAAGTGGAGATTTGGAGTGCTCTGAGTCCTACCCTGGAAAAGGAAATAACTTCACTTAGAACCTAGACGGAAGCATTCTCAGAGACTTCCCTGTGCTTTCTGCATTCCACTCACAGAGTTGAACCTTCCTTTTGATAGAACAGCTTTGAAACGCTCTTTTTGTAGAATCTGCAAGTCGATACTTGGAACGCTTTGAGGCCTAGGCTGGAAAAGGAAATATCTTCACATAAAAACTAGAGAGAAGCATTCTCAGAAACTTCTTTGTGATCTGCGCATTCAACCCACAGAGTTGAAGCTTCCCTTTGCTATAGCAGTTTTGAAACTCTCTTTGAGTAGAATCTTCCAGGGGATATTCGGTGTGCCGAGAGGCCAACACTGGAAAAGGAAATATCTTCACTTGAAAACTAGACGGAAGCGTTCTCAGAAACTACCCTGTGCTTTATGCATTCAACTCACAGAGAGGACTCTTCCTTTGGAGAGCGCAGTTTTGAAACACTCTTTTTGCAGAATTTGCTAGGGGATGTTTGGAGCTTTTGGAGGCCTATGCTGGAAAAGGAAATATCTTCACAAACCAACTAGATGGAAGCATTCTCACAAACTTCTTTGTGATGAGTGCCTTCAACTCACAGACTTGAACCTTCCTTTTGAAAGAGCAGTTTTGAAACACTCCTTTTGTAGAATCTGCAAGTGGATATTTGGAGCGTTTTGAGGCCTTTGCTGGGAAATGAAATATCTTCACCTAAAAACTAGACAGAAGCATTCTCAGAAACATCATTGCGATGTGTGCATTCAACTCACAGGGTTGAACCTTCCTTTTGATAGAGCAGTTTTGAAACACACCTTGTGTAGAATCTGCAAGTGGATATTTGGAGCGCTTTGAGGCCTATGCTGGAAAAGGGAATATCTTCACATAAACACTAGACAGAAGCATTCTCAGAAACTTCTTTGTGATGTGCGCATTCAACTCACAGAGTTGAAGCGGCCTTTTGATAGAGCCGTTTGGGAACAGCCTTTTTGTAACATCTGCAAGTGGATATTTGGAGCGATTTGAGGCCTATGATGGAAAGGGAAATATCTTCACATAGAAACTAGACAGAAGCCTCCTCAGAAACTTCTGTGTGATGAGTGCATTCAACTCACAGACTTGAACCTTCCTTTTGATAGAGAAGTTTAGAAACACTCTTGCAGAGGCATCTGAATGAGGATCTTGGGAGCGCTTCGAGGCCAATGCTGGGAAACGAAATATCATCACATAGAAAGTAGACAGAAGGATTCTCAGAAACTTCTTGGTGATGAGTGCGTTCCACTCACAGACTTGAACGTTCCTCTTGAGAGAACACTTTTGGAACACTCCTTTTGTAGAATCTGCAAGTGTTTATTTGGAGCGCTTTGAGGCCTATGTTGGAAAAGGAAATATCTTCCCATATAAACTAGACAGAAGCATTCTCAGAAACTTCTTTACGATGAGTGCATTCAACTCACAGACTTGAAGCTTCCTTTGGAAAGAGCAGTTTTGAAACACTCTTTTTGTAGAATCTGCAAGTGGATATGTGGAGCGCTTTGAGGCCTCTGCTGGAAAAGGAAATATCTTCACAGAAACACTAGACAGAAGCATTCTCAGAAACGTCTTGGTCATGTGTGCATTGAACTCACAGAGTTGAACCTTCCTTTTGATAGAGAAGTTTGGAAGCACTCTTTTAGTAGAATCTTCAGGTGGATGTATGGAGTGCTTTGAGGCCTATGCTGGAAAAGGAAATCTCTTCACGTAGAAACGAGACAAAGGCATTCTCAGAAAGGTCCCTGTGCCTTGTGCATTCAACTCACAGAGTTCAGCCTTCTTTTTGATAGAGCAGTTTCGAAACACTCTTTTTGTAGAGTCTGCAAGTGGATAATTGGAGCGCTTTGATGCCTATGCTGCAAAAGGAAATATCATTGCATAAAAACTAGATGGAAGCACTCTCACAAACTTCTTTGTGGTGAGTGCATTCAACTCACAGAGTTGAACCTTCGTTTTGATAGACCCGTTTTGAAACACTGTTTTTGTAGTATTCGCAATTGGATATTTGGATTGCGTTGAGGCTGGAGTTGGAAAAGGAAATCTCTTCACGTACAAGCTAGACGGAAGCATTCTCCGAAACTTCTTTGTCACGTGGGGATTGAACTCACAGAGTTGAACCATCCTTTTCGTAGAGGGGTTCTGCAAGACTCTTTTTGTGGAAACTGCAAGTGGATATTTGGTGCGATTGGGGCATCCAGTGGAAAGGATCATACATTACGATGAAAACTAGATTGAACTATTCTCAGAAACTTCTCTGCGACGAGTGCCTTCTACTCACAGAGTCGAACCTTCCTTTTGAGAGAACAGTTTTGAAACACTCTTTCTGTGGACTCTGCAAGGGGATCACTAGGTCGCTTTGATGCCTAGGCTGGAAAAGGAAATATCTTCACACGAAAACAAGACAGAAGCATTCTCAGAAACCTTTTCTGATGTGCGCATTCAACTCACCGAGTTGAACCTTCCTTTTGATAGAGCAGTTTTGAAACACTCTTTTTGTAGAATCTGCAAGTGGAGATTTGGAGTGCTCTGAGTCCTACCCTGGAAAAGGAAATAACTTCACTTAGAACCTAGACGGAAGCATTCTCAGAGACTTCCCTGTGTTTTCTGCATTCAACTCACAGAGTTGAACCTTCCTTTCGATAGAACAGCTTTGAAACGCTCTTTTTGTAGAATCTGCAAGTCGATACTTGGAACGCTCTGAGTCCTAACCTGGAAAAGGAAATAACTTCACTTAGAACCTAGACGGAAGCATTCTCAGAGACTTCCCTGTGCTTTCTGCATTCAACTCACAGAGTTGAACCTTCCTTTTGATAGAACAGCTTTGAAACGCTCTTTTTGTAGAATCTGCAAGTCGATACTTGGAACGCTTTGAGGCCTATGCTGGAAAAGGAAATATCTTCACATAAAAACTAGAGAGAAGCATTCTCAGAAACTCCTTTGTGATCTGCGCATTCAACCCACAGAGTTGAAGCTTCCCTTTGCTATAGCAGTTTTGAAACTCTCTTTGAGTAGAATCTTCCAGGGGATATTCGGTGTGCCGAGAGGCCAACACTGGAAAAGGAAATATCTTCACTTGAAAACTAGACGGAAGCGTTCTCAGAAACTACCCTGTGCTTTATGCATTCAACTCACAGAGAGGACTCTTCCTTTGGAGAGCGCAGTTTTGAAACACTCTTTTTGCAGAATTTGCTAGGGGATGTTTGGGGCTTTTGGAGGCCTATGCTGGAAAAGGAAATATCTTCACGTAAACACTAGACAGAAGCATTCTCAGAAACTTCTTTGTGATGTGCGCATTCAACTCACAGAGTTGAAGCGGCCTTTTGATAGAGCCGTTTGGGAACAGCCTTTTTGTAACATCTGCAAGTGGATATTTGGAGCGATTTGAGGCCTATGATGGAAAGGGAAATATCTTCATATAGAAACTACACAGAAGCCTCCTCAGAAACTTCTGTGTGATGAGTGCATTCAACTCACAGACTTGAACCTTCCTTTTGATAGAGAAGTTTAGAAACACTCTTGCAGAGGCATCTGAATGAGGATCTTGGGAGCGCTTCGAGGCCAATGCTGGGAAACGAAATATCATCACATAGAAACTAGACAGAAGGATTCTCAGAAACTTCTTGGTGATGAGTGCGTTCCACTCACAGACTTGAACGTTCCTCTTGAGAGAACACTTTTGAAACACTCCTTTTGTAGAATCTGCAAGTGTTTATTTGGAGCGCTTTGAGGCCTATGTTGGAAAAGGAAATATCTTCCCATATAAACTAGACAGAAGCATTCTCAGAAACTTCTTTATGATGAGTGCATTCAACTCACAGACTTGAAGCTTCCTTTGGAAAGAGCAGTTTTGAAACACTCTTTTTGTAGAATCTGCAAGTGGATATGTGGAGCGCATTGAGGCCTCTGCTGGAAAAGGGAATATCTTCACAGAAACACTAGACAGAAGCATTCTCAGAAACGTCTTGGTCATGTGTGCATTGAACTCACAGAGTTGAACCTTCCTTTTGATAGAGAAGTTTGGAAGCACTCTTTTAGTAGAATCTTCAGGTGGATGTATGGAGTGCTTTGAGGCCTATGCTGGAAAAGGAAATCTCTTCACGTAGAAACGAGACAAAGGCATTCTCAGAAAGGTCCCTGTGCCTTGTGCATTCAACTCACAGAGTTCAGCCTTCTTTTTGATAGAACAGTTTCGAAACACTCTTTTTGTAGAGTCTGCAAGTGGATAATTGGAGCGCTTTGATGCCTATGCTGCAAAAGGAAATATCATTGCATAAAAACTAGATGGAAGCACTCTCACAAACTTCTTTGTGGTGAGTGCATTCAACTCACAGAGTTGAACCTTCGTTTTGATAGACCCGTTTTGAAACACTGTTTTTGTAGTATTCGCAAGTGGATATTTGGATTGCGTTGAGGCTGGAGTTGGAAAAGGAAATCTCTTCACGTACAAGCTAGACGGAAGCATTCTCCGAAACTTCTTTGTCACGTGGGGATTGAACTCACAGAGTTGAACCTTCCTTTTCGTAGAGGGGTTCTGCAAGACTCTTTTTGTGGAAACTGCAAGTGGATATTTGGTGCGATTGGGGCATCCAGTGGAAAGGATCATACATTACGATGAAAACTAGATTGAACTATTCTCAGAAACTTCTCTGTGACGAGTGCCTTCTACTCACAGAGTCGAACCTTCCTTTTGAGAGAACAGTTTTGAAGCACTCTTTCTGTGGACTCTGCAAGGGGATCACTAGGTCGCTTTGATGCCTAGGCTGGAAAAGGAAATATCTTCACACGAAAACAAGACAGAAGCATTCTCAGAAACATTTTCTGATGTGCGCATTCAACTCACCGAGTTGAACCTTCCTTTTGATAGAGCAGTTTTGAAACACTCTTTTTGTAGAATCTGCAAGTGGAGATTTGGAGTGCTCTGAGTCCTACCCTGGAAAAGGAAATAACTTCACTTAGAAACTAGACGGAAGCATTCTCGGAGACTTCCCTGTGCTTTCTGCACTCCACTCACAGAGTTGAACCTTCCTTTTGATAGAACAGCTTTGAAACGCTCTTTTTGTAGAATCTGCAAGTCGATACTTGGAACGCTTTGAGGCCTATGCTGGAAAAGGAAATATCTTCACATAAAAACTAGAGAGAAGCATTCTCAGAAACTTCTTTGTGATCTGCGCATTCAACCCACAGAGTTGAAGCTTCCCTTTGCTATAGCAGTTTTGAAACTCTCTTTGAGTAGAATCTTCCAGGGGATATTCGGTGTGCCGAGAGGCCAACACTGGAAAAGGAAATATCTTCACTTGAAAACTAGACGGAAGCGTTCTCAGAAACTACCCTGTGCTTGATGCATTCAACTCACAGAGAGGACTCTTCCTTTGGAGAGCGCAGTTTTGAAACACTCTTTTTGCAGAATTTGCTAGGGGATGTTTGGAGCTTTTGGAGGCCTATGCTGGAAAAGGAAATATCTTCACAAACCAACTAGACGGAAGCATTCTCACAAACTTCTTTGTGATGAGTGCCTTCAACTCACAGACTTGAACCTTCCTTTTGAAAGAGCAGTTTTGAAACACTCCTTTTGTAGAATCTGCAAGTGGATATTTGGAGCGTTTGGAGGCCTTTGCTGGGAAATGAAATATCTTCACCTAAAAACTAGACAGAAGCATTCTCAGAAACAACATTGCGATGTGTGCATTCAACTCACAGGGTTGAACCTTCCTTTTGATAGAGCAGTTTTGAAACACACCTTGTGTAGAATCTGCAAGTGGATATTTGGAGCGCTTTGAGGCCTATGCTGGAAAAGGGAATATCTTCACATAAACACTAGACAGAAGCATTCTCAGAAACTTCTTTGTGATGTGCGCATTCAACTCACAGAGTTGAAGCGGCCTTTTGATAGAGCCGTTTGGGAACAGCCCTTTTGTAACATCTGCAAGTGGATATTTGGAGCGATTTGAGGCCTATGATGGAAAGGGAAATATCTTCACATAGAAACTAGACAGAAGCCTCCTCAGAAACTTCTGTGTGATGAGTGCATTCAACTCACAGACTTGAACCTTCCTTTTGATAGAGAAGTTTAGAAACACTCTTGCAGAGGCATCGGAATGAGGATCTTGGGAGCGCTTCGAGGCCAATGCTGGGAAACGAAATATCATCACATAGAAACTAGACAGAAGGATTCTCAGAAACTTCTTGGTGATGAGTGCGTTCCACTCACAGACTTGAACGTTCCTCTTGAGAGAACACTTTTGAAACACTCCTTTTGTAGAATCTGCAAGTGTTTATTTGGAGCGCTTTGAGGCCTATGTTGGAAAAGGAAATATCTTCCCATATAAACTAGACAGAAGCATTCTCAGAAACTTCTTTACGATGAGTGCATTCAACTCACAGACTTGAAGCTTCCTTTGGAAAGAGCAGTTTTGAAACACTCTTTTTGTAGAATCTGCAAGTGGATATGTGGAGCGCTTTGAGGCCTCTGCTGGAAAAGGAAATATCTTCACAGAAACACTAGACAGAAGCATTCTCAGAAACGTCTTGGTCATGTGTGCATTGAACTCACAGAGTTGAACCTTCCTTTTGATAGAGAAGTTTGGAAGCACTCTTTTAGTAGAATCTTCAGGTGGATGTATGGAGTGCTTTGAGGCCTATGCTGGAAAAGGAAATGTCTTCACGTAGAAACGAGACAAAGGCATTCTCAGAAAGGTCCCTGTGCCTTGTGCATTCAACTCACAGAGTTCAGCCTTCTTTTTGATAGAGCAGTTTCGAAACACTCTTTTTGTAGAGTCTGCAAGTGGATAATTGGAGCGCTTTGATGCCTATGCTGCAAAAGGAAATATCATTGCATAAAAACTAGATGGAAGCACTCTCACAAACTTCTTTGTGGTGAGTGCATTCAACTCACAGAGTTGATCCTTCGTTTTGATAGTCCCGTTTTGAAACACTGTTTTTGTAGTATTCGCAAGTGGATATTTGGAGCGCGTTGAGGCTGGAGTTGGAAAAGGAAATCTCTTCACGTACAAGCTAGACGGAAGCATTCTCCGAAACTTCTTTGTCACGTGGGGATTGAACTCACACAGTTGAACCTTCCTTTTCGTAGAGCGGTTCTGCAAGACTCTTTTTGTGGAAACTGCAAGTGGATATTTGGTGCGATTGGGGCATCCAGTGGAAAGGATCATACATTACGATGAAAACTAGATTGAACTATTCTCAGAAACTTCTCTGCGACGAGTGCCTTCTACTCACAGAGTCGAACCTTCCTTTTGAGAGAACAGTTTTGAAACACTCTTTCTGTGGACTCTGCAAGGGGATCACTTTGTCGCTTTGATGCCTAGGCTGGAAAAGGAAATATCTTCACACGAAAACAAGACAGAAGCATTCTCAGAAACCTTTTCTGATGTGCGCATTCAACTCACCGAGTTGAACCTTCCTTTTGATAGAGCAGTTTTGAAACACTCTTTTTGTAGAATCTGCAAGTGGAGATTTGGAGTGCTCTGAGTCCTACCCTGGAAAAGGAAATAACTTCACTTAGAACCTAGACGGAAGCATTCTCAGAGACTTCCCTGTGCTTTCTGCATTCCACTCACAGAGTTGAACCTTCCTTTTGATAGAACAGCTTTGAAACGCTCTTTTTGTAGAATCTGCAAGTCGATACTTGGAACGCTTTGAGGCCTAGGCTGGAAAAGGAAATATCTTCACATAAAAACTAGAGAGAAGCATTCTCAGAAACTTCTTGTGATCTGTGCATTCAACCCACAGAGTTGAAGCTTCCCTTTGCTATAGCAGTTTTGAAACTCTCTTTGAGTAGAATCTTCCAGGGGATATTCGGTGTGCCGAGAGGCCAACACTGGAAAAGGAAATATCTTCACTTGAAAACTAGACGGAAGCGTTCTCAGAAACTACCCTGTGCTTTATGCATTCAACTCACAGAGAGGACTCTTCCTTTGGAGAGCGCAGTTTTGAAACACTCTTTTTGCAGAATTTGCTAGGGGATGTTTGGAGCTTTTGGAGGCCTATGCTGGAAAAGGAAATATCTTCACAAACCAACTAGACGGAAGCATTCTCACAAACTTCTTTGTGATGAGTGCCTTCAACTCACAGACTTGAACCTTCCTTTTGAAAGAGCAGTTTTGAAACACTCCTTTTGTAGAATCTGCAAGTGGATATTTGGAGCGTTTGGAGGCCTTTGCTGGGAAATGAAATATCTTCACCTAAAAACTAGACAGAAGCATTTTCAGAAACATCATTGCGATGTGTGCATTCAACTCACAGGGTTGAACCTTCCTTTTGATAGAGCAGTTTTGAAACACACCTTGTGTAGAATCTGCAAGTGGATATTTGGAGCGCTTTGAGGCCTACGCTGGAAAAGGGAATATCTTCACATAAACACTAGACAGAAGCATTCTCAGAAACTTCTTTGTGATGTGCGCATTCAACTCACAGAGTTGAAGCGGCCTTTTGATAGAGCCGTTTGGGAACAGCCTTTTTGTAACATCTGCAAGTGGATATTTGGAGCGATTTGAGGCCTATGATGGAAAGGGAAATATCTTCACATAGAAACTAGACAGAAGCCTCCTCAGAAACTTCTGTGTGATGAGTGCATTCAACTCACAGACTTGAACCTTCCTTTTGATAGAGAAGTTTAGAAACACTCTTGCAGAGGCATCTGAATGAGGATCTTGGGAGCGCTTCGAGGCCAATGCTGGGAAACGAAATATCATCACATAGAAACTAGACAGAAGGATTCTCAGAAACTTCTTGGTGATGAGTGCGTTCCACTCACAGACTTGAACGTTCCTCTTGAGAGAACACTTTTGAAACACTCCTTTTGTAGAATCTGCAAGTGTTTATTTGGAGCGCTTTGAGGCCTATGTTGGAAAAGGAAATATCTTCCCATATAAACTAGACAGAAGCATTCTCAGAAACTTCTTTACGATGAGTGCATTCAACTCACAGACTTGAAGCTTCCTTTGGAAAGAGCAGTTTTGAAACACTCTTTTTGTAGAATCTGCAAGTGGATATGTGGAGCGCTTTGAGGCCTCTGCTGGAAAAGGAAATATCTTCACAGAAACACTAGACAGAAGCATTCTCAGAAACGTCTTGGTCATGTGTGCATTGAACTCACAGAGTTGAACCTTCCTTTTGATAGAGAAGTTTGGAAGCACTCTTTTAGTAGAATCTTCAGGTGGATGTATGGAGTGCTTTGAGGCCTATGCTGGAAAAGGAAATCTCTTCACGTAGAAACGAGACAAAGGCATTCTCAGAAAGGTCCCTGTGCCTTGTGCATTCAACTCACAGAGTTCAGCCTTCTTTTTGATAGAGCAGTTTCGAAACACTCTTTTTGTAGAGTCTGCAAGTGGATAATTGGAGCGCTTTGATGCCTATGCTGCAAAAGGAAATATCATTGCATAAAAACTAGATGGAAGCACTCTCACAAACTTCTTTGTGGTGAGTGCATTCAACTCACAGAGTTGAACCTTCGTTTTGATAGACCCGTTTTGAAACACTGTTTTTGTAGTATTCGCAATTGGATATTTGGATTGCGTTGAGGCTGGAGTTGGAAAAGGAAATCTCTTCACGTACAAGCTAGACGGAAGCATTCTCCGAAACTTCTTTGTCACGTGGGGATTGAACTCACAGAGTTGAACCTTCCTTTTCGTAGAGGGGTTCTGCAAGACTCTTTTTGTGGAAACTGCAAGTGGATATTTGGTGCGATTGGGGCATCCAGTGGAAAGGATCATACATTACGATGAAAACTAGATTGAACTATTCTCAGAAACTTCTCTGCGACGAGTGCCTTCTACTCACAGAGTCGAACCTTCCTTTTGAGAGAACAGTTTTGAAACACTCTTTCTGTGGACTCTGCAAGGGGATCACTAGGTCGCTTTGATGCCTAGGCTGGAAAAGGAAATATCTTCACACGAAAACAAGACAGAAGCATTCTCAGAAACCTTTTCTGATGTGCGCATTCAACTCACCGAGTTGAACCTTCCTTTTGATAGAGCAGTTTTGAAACACTCTTTTTGTAGAATCTGCAAGTGGAGATTTGGAGTGCTCTGAGTCCTACCCTGGAAAAGGAAATAACTTCACTTAGAACCTAGACGGAAGCATTCTCGGAGACTTCCCTGTGCTTTCTACACTCCACTCACAGAGTTGAACCTTCCTTTTGATAGAACAGCTTTGAAACGCTCTTTTTGTAGAATCTGCAAGTCGATACTTGGAACGCTTTGAGGCCTATGCTGGAAAAGGAAATATCTTCACATAAAAACTAGAGAGAAGCATTCTCAGAAACTTCTTTGTGATCTGCACATGCAACCCACAGAGTTGAAGCTTCCCTTTGCTATAGCAGTTTTGAAACTCTCTTTGAGTAGAATCTTCCAGGGGATATTCGGTGTGCCGAGAGGCCAACACTGGAAAAGGAAATATCTTCACTTGAAAACTAGACGGAAGCGTTCTCAGAAACTACCCTGTGCTTGATGCATTCAACTCACAGAGAGGACTCTTCCTTTGGAGAGCGCAGTTTTGAAACACTCTTTTTGCAGAATTTGCTAGGGGATGTTTGGAGCTTTTGGAGGCCTATGCTGGAAAAGGAAATATCTTCACAAACCAACTAGACGGAAGCATTCTCACAAACTTCTTTGTGATGAGTGCCTTCAACTCACAGACTTGAACCTTCCTTTTGAAAGAGCAGTTTTGAAACACTCCTTTTGTAGAATCTGCAAGTGGATATTTGGAGCGTTTGGAGGCCTTTGCTGGGAAATGAAATATCTTCACCTAAAAACTAGACAGAAGCATTCTCAGAAACAACATTGCGATGTGTGCATTCAACTCACAGGGTTGAACCTTCCTTTTGATAGAGCAGTTTTGAAACACACCTTGTGTAGAATCTGCAAGTGGATATTTGGAGCGCTTTGAGGCCTATGCTGGAAAAGGGAATATCTTCACATAAACACTAGACAGAAGCATTCTCAGAAACTTCTTTGTGATGTGCGCATTCAACTCACAGAGTTGAAGCGGCCTTTTGATAGAGCCGTTTGGGAACAGCCTTTTTGTAACATCTGCAAGTGGATATTTGGAGCGATTTGAGGCCTATGATGGAAAGGGAAATATCTTCACATAGAAACTAGACAGAAGCCTCCTCAGAAACTTCTGTGTGATGAGTGCATTCAACTCACAGACTTGAACCTTCCTTTTGATAGAGAAGTTTAGAAACACTCTTGCAGAGGCATCTGAATGAGGATCTTGGGAGCGCTTCGAGGCCAATGCTGGGAAACGAAATATCATCACATAGAAACTAGACAGAAGGATTCTCAGAAACTTCTTGGTGATGAGTGCGTTCCACTCACAGACTTGAACGTTCCTCTTGAGAGAACACTTTTGAAACACTCCTTTTGTAGAATCTGCAAGTGTTTATTTGGAGCGCTTTGAGGCCTATGTTGGAAAAGGAAATATCTTCCCATATAAACTAGACAGAAGCATTCTCAGAAACTTCTTTACGATGAGTGCATTCAACTCACAGACTTGAAGCTTCCTTTGGAAAGAGCAGTTTTGAAACACTCTTTTTGTAGAATCTGCAAGTGGATATGTGGAGCGCTTTGAGGCCTCTGCTGGAAAAGGAAATATCTTCACAGAAACACTAGACAGAAGCATTCTCAGAAACGTCTTGGTCATGTGTGCATTGAACTCACAGAGTTGAACCTTCCTTTTGATAGAGAAGTTTGGAAGCACTCTTTTAGTAGAATCTTCAGGTGGATGTATGGAGTGCTTTGAGGCCTATGCTGGAAAAGGAAATGTCTTCACGTAGAAACGAGACAAAGGCATTCTCAGAAAGGTCCCTGTGCCTTGTGCATTCAACTCACAGAGTTCAGCCTTCTTTTTGATAGAGCAGTTTCGAAACACTCTTTTTGTAGAGTCTGCAAGTGGATAATTGGAGCGCTTTGATGCCTATGCTGCAAAAGGAAATATCATTGCATAAAAACTAGATGGAAGCACTCTCACAAACTTCTTTGTGGTGAGTGCATTCAACTCACAGAGTTGATCCTTCGTTTTGATAGACCCGTTTTGAAACACTGTTTTTGTAGTATTCGCAAGTGGATATTTGGAGCGCGTTGAGGCTGGAGTTGGAAAAGGAAATCTCTTCACGTACAAGCTAGACGGAAGCATTCTCCGAAACTTCTTTGTCACGTGGGGATTGAACTCACAGAGTTGAACCTTCCTTTTCGTAGAGCGGTTCTGCAAGACTCTTTTTGTGGAAACTGCAAGTGGATATTTGGTGCGATTGGGGCATCCAGTGGAAAGGATCATACATTACGATGAAAACTAGATTGAACTATTCTCAGAAACTTCTCTGCGACGAGTGCCTTCTACTCACAGAGTCGAACCTTCCTTTTGAGAGAACAGTTTTGAAACACTCTTTCTGTGGACTCTGCAAGGGGATCACTTTGTCGCTTTGATGCCTAGGCTGGAAAAGGAAATATCTTCACACGAAAACAAGACAGAAGCATTCTCAGAAACCTTTTCTGATGTGCGCATTCAACTCACCGAGTTGAACCTTCCTTTTGATAGAGCAGTTTTGAAACACTCTTTTTGTAGAATCTGCAAGTGGAGATTTGGAGTGCTCTGAGTCCTACCCTGGAAAAGGAAATAACTTCACTTAGAACCTAGACGGAAGCATTCTCAGAGACTTCCCTGTGCTTTCTGCATTCCACTCACAGAGTTGAACCTTCCTTTTGATAGAACAGCTTTGAAACGCTCTTTTTGTAGAATCTGCAAGTCGATACTTGGAACGCTTTGAGGCCTAGGCTGGAAAAGGAAATATCTTCACATAAAAACTAGAGAGAAGCATTCTCAGAAACTTCTTGTGATCTGTGCATTCAACCCACAGAGTTGAAGCTTCCCTTTGCTATAGCAGTTTTGAAACTCTCTTTGAGTAGAATCTTCCAGGGGATATTCGGTGTGCCGAGAGGCCAACACTGGAAAAGGAAATATCTTCACTTGAAAACTAGACGGAAGCGTTCTCAGAAACTACCCTGTGCTTTATGCATTCAACTCACAGAGAGGACTCTTCCTTTGGAGAGCGCAGTTTTGAAACACTCTTTTTGCAGAATTTGCTAGGGGATGTTTGGAGCTTTTGGAGGCCTATGCTGGAAAAGGAAATATCTTCACAAACCAACTAGACGGAAGCATTCTCACAAACTTCTTTGTGATGAGTGCCTTCAACTCACAGACTTGAACCTTCCTTTTGAAAGAGCAGTTTTGAAACACTCCTTTTGTAGAATCTGCAAGTGGATATTTGGAGCGTTTGGAGGCCTTTGCTGGGAAATGAAATATCTTCACCTAAAAACTAGACAGAAGCATTTTCAGAAACATCATTGCGATGTGTGCATTCAACTCACAGGGTTGAACCTTCCTTTTGATAGAGCAGTTTTGAAACACACCTTGTGTAGAATCTGCAAGTGGATATTTGGAGCGCTTTGAGGCCTACGCTGGAAAAGGGAATATCTTCACATAAACACTAGACAGAAGCATTCTCAGAAACTTCTTTGTGATGTGCGCATTCAACTCACAGAGTTGAAGCGGCCTTTTGATAGAGCCGTTTGGGAACAGCCTTTTTGTAACATCTGCAAGTGGATATTTGGAGCGATTTGAGGCCTATGATGGAAAGGGAAATATCTTCACATAGAAACTAGACAGAAGCCTCCTCAGAAACTTCTGTGTGATGAGTGCATTCAACTCACAGACTTGAACCTTCCTTTTGATAGAGAAGTTTAGAAACACTCTTGCAGAGGCATCTGAATGAGGATCTTGGGAGCGCTTCGAGGCCAATGCTGGGAAACGAAATATCATCACATAGAAACTAGACAGAAGGATTCTCAGAAACTTCTTGGTGATGAGTGCGTTCCACTCACAGACTTGAACGTTCCTCTTGAGAGAACACTTTTGAAACACTCCTTTTGTAGAATCTGCAAGTGTTTATTTGGAGCGCTTTGAGGCCTATGTTGGAAAAGGAAATATCTTCCCATATAAACTAGACAGAAGCATTCTCAGAAACTTCTTTACGATGAGTGCATTCAACTCACAGACTTGAAGCTTCCTTTGGAAAGAGCAGTTTTGAAACACTCTTTTTGTAGAATCTGCAAGTGGATATGTGGAGCGCTTTGAGGCCTCTGCTGGAAAAGGAAATATCTTCACAGAAACACTAGACAGAAGCATTCTCAGAAACGTCTTGGTCATGTGTGCATTGAACTCACAGAGTTGAACCTTCCTTTTGATAGAGAAGTTTGGAAGCACTCTTTTAGTAGAATCTTCAGGTGGATGTATGGAGTGCTTTGAGGCCTATGCTGGAAAAGGAAATCTCTTCACGTAGAAACGAGACAAAGGCATTCTCAGAAAGGTCCCTGTGCCTTGTGCATTCAACTCACAGAGTTCAGCCTTCTTTTTGATAGAGCAGTTTCGAAACACTCTTTTTGTAGAGTCTGCAAGTGGATAATTGGAGCGCTTTGATGCCTATGCTGCAAAAGGAAATATCATTGCATAAAAACTAGATGGAAGCACTCTCACAAACTTCTTTGTGGTGAGTGCATTCAACTCACAGAGTTGAACCTTCGTTTTGATAGACCCGTTTTGAAACACTGTTTTTGTAGTATTCGCAATTGGATATTTGGATTGCGTTGAGGCTGGAGTTGGAAAAGGAAATCTCTTCACGTACAAGCTAGACGGAAGCATTCTCCGAAACTTCTTTGTCACGTGGGGATTGAACTCACAGAGTTGAACCTTCCTTTTCGTAGAGCGGTTCTGCAAGACTCTTTTTGTGGAAACTGCAAGTGGATATTTGGTGCGATTGGGGCATCCAGTGGAAAGGATCATACATTACGATGAAAACTAGATTGAACTATTCTCAGAAACTTCTCTGCGACGAGTGCCTTCTACTCACAGAGTCGAACCTTCCTTTTGAGAGAACAGTTTTGAAACACTCTTTCTGTGGACTCTGCAAGGGGATCACTAGGTCGCTTTGATGCCTAGGCTGGAAAAGGAAATATCTTCACACGAAAACAAGACAGAAGCATTCTCAGAAACCTTTTCTGATGTGCGCATTCAACTCACCGAGTTGAACCTTCCTTTTGATAGAGCAGTTTTGAAACACTCTTTTTGTAGAATCTGCAAGTGGAGATTTGGAGTGCTCTGAGTCCTACCCTGGAAAAGGAAATAACTTCACTTAGAACCTAGACGGAAGCATTCTCGGAGACTTCCCTGTGCTTTCTACACTCCACTCACAGAGTTGAACCTTCCTTTTGATAGAACAGCTTTGAAACGCTCTTTTTGTAGAATCTGCAAGTCGATACTTGGAACGCTTTGAGGCCTATGCTGGAAAAGGAAATATCTTCACATAAAAACTAGAGAGAAGCATTCTCAGAAACTTCTTTGTGATCTGCGCATTCAACCCACAGAGTTGAAGCTTCCCTTTGCTATAGCAGTTTTGAAACTCTCTTTGAGTAGAATCTTCCAGGGGATATTCGGTGTGCCGAGAGGCCAACACTGGAAAAGGAAATATCTTCACTTGAAAACTAGACGGAAGCGTTCTCAGAAACTACCCTGTGCTTGATGCATTCAACTCACAGAGAGGACTCTTCCTTTGGAGAGCGCAGTTTTGAAACACTCTTTTTGCAGAATTTGCTAGGGGATGTTTGGAGCTTTTGGAGGCCTATGCTGGAAAAGGAAATATCTTCACAAACCAACTAGACGGAAGCATTCTCACAAACTTCTTTGTGATGAGTGCCTTCAACTCACAGACTTGAACCTTCCTTTTGAAAGAGCAGTTTTGAAACACTCCTTTTGTAGAATCTGCAAGTGGATATTTGGAGCGTTTGGAGGCCTTTGCTGGGAAATGAAATATCTTCACCTAAAAACTAGACAGAAGCATTCTCAGAAACAACATTGCGATGTGTGCATTCAACTCACAGGGTTGAACCTTCCTTTTGATAGAGCAGTTTTGAAACACACCTTGTGTAGAATCTGCAAGTGGATATTTGGAGCGCTTTGAGGCCTATGCTGGAAAAGGGAATATCTTCACATAAACACTAGACAGAAGCATTCTCAGAAACTTCTTTGTGATGTGCGCATTCAACTCACAGAGTTGAAGCGGCCTTTTGATAGAGCCGTTTGGGAACAGCCTTTTTGTAACATCTGCAAGTGGATATTTGGAGCGATTTGAGGCCTATGATGGAAAGGGAAATATCTTCACATAGAAACTAGACAGAAGCCTCCTCAGAAACTTCTGTGTGATGAGTGCATTCAACTCACAGACTTGAACCTTCCTTTTGATAGAGAAGTTTAGAAACACTCTTGCAGAGGCATCTGAATGAGGATCTTGGGAGCGCTTCGAGGCCAATGCTGGGAAACGAAATATCATCACATAGAAACTAGACAGAAGGATTCTCAGAAACTTCTTGGTGATGAGTGCGTTCCACTCACAGACTTGAACGTTCCTCTTGAGAGAACACTTTTGAAACACTCCTTTTGTAGAATCTGCAAGTGTTTATTTGGAGCGCTTTGAGGCCTATGTTGGAAAAGGAAATATCTTCCCATATAAACTAGACAGAAGCATTCTCAGAAACTTCTTTACGATGAGTGCATTCAACTCACAGACTTGAAGCTTCCTTTGGAAAGAGCAGTTTTGAAACACTCTTTTTGTAGAATCTGCAAGTGGATATGTGGAGCGCTTTGAGGCCTCTGCTGGAAAAGGAAATATCTTCACAGAAACACTAGACAGAAGCATTCTCAGAAACGTCTTGGTCATGTGTGCATTGAACTCACAGAGTTGAACCTTCCTTTTGATAGAGAAGTTTGGAAGCACTCTTTTAGTAGAATCTTCAGGTGGATGTATGGAGTGCTTTGAGGCCTATGCTGGAAAAGGAAATGTCTTCACGTAGAAACGAGACAAAGGCATTCTCAGAAAGGTCCCTGTGCCTTGTGCATTCAACTCACAGAGTTCAGCCTTCTTTTTGATAGAGCAGTTTCGAAACACTCTTTTTGTAGAGTCTGCAAGTGGATAATTGGAGCGCTTTGATGCCTATGCTGCAAAAGGAAATATCATTGCATAAAAACTAGATGGAAGCACTCTCACAAACTTCTTTGTGGTGAGTGCATTCAACTCACAGAGTTGATCCTTCGTTTTGATAGACCCGTTTTGAAACACTGTTTTTGTAGTATTCGCAAGTGGATATTTGGAGCGCGTTGAGGCTGGAGTTGGAAAAGGAAATCTCTTCACGTACAAGCTAGACGGAAGCATTCTCCGAAACTTCTTTGTCACGTGGGGATTGAACTCACAGAGTTGAACCTTCCTTTTCGTAGAGCGGTTCTGCAAGACTCTTTTTGTGGAAACTGCAAGTGGATATTTGGTGCGATTGGGGCATCCAGTGGAAAGGATCATACATTACGATGAAAACTAGATTGAACTATTCTCAGAAACTTCTCTGCGACGAGTGCCTTCTACTCACAGAGTCGAACCTTCCTTTTGAGAGAACAGTTTTGAAACACTCTTTCTGTGGACTCTGCAAGGGGATCACTTTGTCGCTTTGATGCCTAGGCTGGAAAAGGAAATATCTTCACACGAAAACAAGACAGAAGCATTCTCAGAAACCTTTTCTGATGTGCGCATTCAACTCACCGAGTTGAACCTTCCTTTTGATAGAGCAGTTTTGAAACACTCTTTTTGTAGAATCTGCAAGTGGAGATTTGGAGTGCTCTGAGTCCTACCCTGGAAAAGGAAATAACTTCACTTAGAACCTAGACGGAAGCATTCTCAGAGACTTCCCTGTGCTTTCTGCATTCCACTCACAGAGTTGAACCTTCCTTTTGATAGAACAGCTTTGAAACGCTCTTTTTGTAGAATCTGCAAGTCGATACTTGGAACGCTTTGAGGCCTAGGCTGGAAAAGGAAATATCTTCACATAAAAACTAGAGAGAAGCATTCTCAGAAACTTCTTGTGATCTGTGCATTCAACCCACAGAGTTGAAGCTTCCCTTTGCTATAGCAGTTTTGAAACTCTCTTTGAGTAGAATCTTCCAGGGGATATTCGGTGTGCCGAGAGGCCAACACTGGAAAAGGAAATATCTTCACTTGAAAACTAGACGGAAGCGTTCTCAGAAACTACCCTGTGCTTTATGCATTCAACTCACAGAGAGGACTCTTCCTTTGGAGAGCGCAGTTTTGAAACACTCTTTTTGCAGAATTTGCTAGGGGATGTTTGGAGCTTTTGGAGGCCTATGCTGGAAAAGGAAATATCTTCACAAACCAACTAGACGGAAGCATTCTCACAAACTTCTTTGTGATGAGTGCCTTCAACTCACAGACTTGAACCTTCCTTTTGAAAGAGCAGTTTTGAAACACTCCTTTTGTAGAATCTGCAAGTGGATATTTGGAGCGTTTGGAGGCCTTTGCTGGGAAATGAAATATCTTCACCTAAAAACTAGACAGAAGCATTTTCAGAAACATCATTGCGATGTGTGCATTCAACTCACAGGGTTGAACCTTCCTTTTGATAGAGCAGTTTTGAAACACACCTTGTGTAGAATCTGCAAGTGGATATTTGGAGCGCTTTGAGGCCTACGCTGGAAAAGGGAATATCTTCACATAAACACTAGACAGAAGCATTCTCAGAAACTTCTTTGTGATGTGCGCATTCAACTCACAGAGTTGAAGCGGCCTTTTGATAGAGCCGTTTGGGAACAGCCTTTTTGTAACATCTGCAAGTGGATATTTGGAGCGATTTGAGGCCTATGATGGAAAGGGAAATATCTTCACATAGAAACTAGACAGAAGCCTCCTCAGAAACTTCTGTGTGATGAGTGCATTCAACTCACAGACTTGAACCTTCCTTTTGATAGAGAAGTTTAGAAACACTCTTGCAGAGGCATCTGAATGAGGATCTTGGGAGCGCTTCGAGGCCAATGCTGGGAAACGAAATATCATCACATAGAAACTAGACAGAAGGATTCTCAGAAACTTCTTGGTGATGAGTGCGTTCCACTCACAGACTTGAACGTTCCTCTTGAGAGAACACTTTTGAAACACTCCTTTTGTAGAATCTGCAAGTGTTTATTTGGAGCGCTTTGAGGCCTATGTTGGAAAAGGAAATATCTTCCCATATAAACTAGACAGAAGCATTCTCAGAAACTTCTTTACGATGAGTGCATTCAACTCACAGACTTGAAGCTTCCTTTGGAAAGAGCAGTTTTGAAACACTCTTTTTGTAGAATCTGCAAGTGGATATGTGGAGCGCTTTGAGGCCTCTGCTGGAAAAGGAAATATCTTCACAGAAACACTAGACAGAAGCATTCTCAGAAACGTCTTGGTCATGTGTGCATTGAACTCACAGAGTTGAACCTTCCTTTTGATAGAGAAGTTTGGAAGCACTCTTTTAGTAGAATCTTCAGGTGGATGTATGGAGTGCTTTGAGGCCTATGCTGGAAAAGGAAATCTCTTCACGTAGAAACGAGACAAAGGCATTCTCAGAAAGGTCCCTGTGCCTTGTGCATTCAACTCACAGAGTTCAGCCTTCTTTTTGATAGAGCAGTTTCGAAACACTCTTTTTGTAGAGTCTGCAAGTGGATAATTGGAGCGCTTTGATGCCTATGCTGCAAAAGGAAATATCATTGCATAAAAACTAGATGGAAGCACTCTCACAAACTTCTTTGTGGTGAGTGCATTCAACTCACAGAGTTGAACCTTCGTTTTGATAGACCCGTTTTGAAACACTGTTTTTGTAGTATTCGCAATTGGATATTTGGATTGCGTTGAGGCTGGAGTTGGAAAAGGAAATCTCTTCACGTACAAGCTAGACGGAAGCATTCTCCGAAACTTCTTTGTCACGTGGGGATTGAACTCACAGAGTTGAACCTTCCTTTTCGTAGAGCGGTTCTGCAAGACTCTTTTTGTGGAAACTGCAAGTGGATATTTGGTGCGATTGGGGCATCCAGTGGAAAGGATCATACATTACGATGAAAACTAGATTGAACTATTCTCAGAAACTTCTCTGCGACGAGTGCCTTCTACTCACAGAGTCGAACCTTCCTTTTGAGAGAACAGTTTTGAAACACTCTTTCTGTGGACTCTGCAAGGGGATCACTAGGTCGCTTTGATGCCTAGGCTGGAAAAGGAAATATCTTCACACGAAAACAAGACAGAAGCATTCTCAGAAACCTTTTCTGATGTGCGCATTCAACTCACCGAGTTGAACCTTCCTTTTGATAGAGCAGTTTTGAAACACTCTTTTTGTAGAATCTGCAAGTGGAGATTTGGAGTGCTCTGAGTCCTACCCTGGAAAAGGAAATAACTTCACTTAGAACCTAGACGGAAGCATTCTCGGAGACTTCCCTGTGCTTTCTACACTCCACTCACAGAGTTGAACCTTCCTTTTGATAGAACAGCTTTGAAACGCTCTTTTTGTAGAATCTGCAAGTCGATACTTGGAACGCTTTGAGGCCTATGCTGGAAAAGGAAATATCTTCACATAAAAACTAGAGAGAAGCATTCTCAGAAACTTCTTTGTGATCTGCGCATTCAACCCACAGAGTTGAAGCTTCCCTTTGCTATAGCAGTTTTGAAACTCTCTTTGAGTAGAATCTTCCAGGGGATATTCGGTGTGCCGAGAGGCCAACACTGGAAAAGGAAATATCTTCACTTGAAAACTAGACGGAAGCGTTCTCAGAAACTACCCTGTGCTTGATGCATTCAACTCACAGAGAGGACTCTTCCTTTGGAGAGCGCAGTTTTGAAACACTCTTTTTGCAGAATTTGCTAGGGGATGTTTGGAGCTTTTGGAGGCCTATGCTGGAAAAGGAAATATCTTCACAAACCAACTAGACGGAAGCATTCTCACAAACTTCTTTGTGATGAGTGCCTTCAACTCACAGACTTGAACCTTCCTTTTGAAAGAGCAGTTTTGAAACACTCCTTTTGTAGAATCTGCAAGTGGATATTTGGAGCGTTTGGAGGCCTTTGCTGGGAAATGAAATATCTTCACCTAAAAACTAGACAGAAGCATTCTCAGAAACAACATTGCGATGTGTGCATTCAACTCACAGGGTTGAACCTTCCTTTTGATAGAGCAGTTTTGAAACACACCTTGTGTAGAATCTGCAAGTGGATATTTGGAGCGCTTTGAGGCCTATGCTGGAAAAGGGAATATCTTCACATAAACACTAGACAGAAGCATTCTCAGAAACTTCTTTGTGATGTGCGCATTCAACTCACAGAGTTGAAGCGGCCTTTTGATAGAGCCGTTTGGGAACAGCCTTTTTGTAACATCTGCAAGTGGATATTTGGAGCGATTTGAGGCCTATGATGGAAAGGGAAATATCTTCACATAGAAACTAGACAGAAGCCTCCTCAGAAACTTCTGTGTGATGAGTGCATTCAACTCACAGACTTGAACCTTCCTTTTGATAGAGAAGTTTAGAAACACTCTTGCAGAGGCATCTGAATGAGGATCTTGGGAGCGCTTCGAGGCCAATGCTGGGAAACGAAATATCATCACATAGAAACTAGACAGAAGGATTCTCAGAAACTTCTTGGTGATGAGTGCGTTCCACTCACAGACTTGAACGTTCCTCTTGAGAGAACACTTTTGAAACACTCCTTTTGTAGAATCTGCAAGTGTTTATTTGGAGCGCTTTGAGGCCTATGTTGGAAAAGGAAATATCTTCCCATATAAACTAGACAGAAGCATTCTCAGAAACTTCTTTACGATGAGTGCATTCAACTCACAGACTTGAAGCTTCCTTTGGAAAGAGCAGTTTTGAAACACACTTTTTGTAGAATCTGCAAGTGGATATGTGGAGCGCTTTGAGGCCTCTGCTGGAAAAGGAAATATCTTCACAGAAACACTAGACAGAAGCATTCTCAGAAACGTCTTGGTCATGTGTGCATTGAACTCACAGAGTTGAACCTTCCTTTTGATAGAGAAGTTTGGAAGCACTCTTTTAGTAGAATCTTCAGGTGGATGTATGGAGTGCTTTGAGGCCTATGCTGGAAAAGGAAATGTCTTCACGTAGAAACGAGACAAAGGCATTCTCAGAAAGGTCCCTGTGCCTTGTGCATTCAACTCACAGAGTTCAGCCTTCTTTTTGATAGAGCAGTTTCGAAACACTCTTTTTGTAGAGTCTGCAAGTGGATAATTGGAGCGCTTTGATGCCTATGCTGCAAAAGGAAATATCATTGCATAAAAACTAGATGGAAGCACTCTCACAAACTTCTTTGTGGTGAGTGCATTCAACTCACAGAGTTGAACCTTCGTTTTGATAGACCCGTTTTGAAACACTGTTTTTGTAGTATTCGCAAGTGGATATTTGGAGCGCGTTGAGGCTGGAGTTGGAAAAGGAAATCTCTTCACGTACAAGCTAGACGGAAGCATTCTCCGAAACTTCTTTGTCACGTGGGGATTGAACTCACAGAGTTGAACCTTCCTTTTCGTAGAGCGGTTCTGCAAGACTCTTTTTGTGGAAACTGCAAGTGGATATTTGGTGCGATTGGGGCATCCAGTGGAAAGGATCATACATTACGATGAAAACTAGATTGAACTATTCTCAGAAACTTCTCTGCGACGAGTGCCTTCTACTCACAGAGTCGAACCTTCCTTTTGAGAGAACAGTTTTGAAACACTCTTTCTGTGGACTCTGCAAGGGGATCACTTTGTCGCTTTGATGCCTAGGCTGGAAAAGGAAATATCTTCACACGAAAACAAGACAGAAGCATTCTCAGAAACCTTTTCTGATGTGCGCTTTCAACTCACCGAGTTGAACCTTCCTTTTGATAGAGCAGTTTTGAAACACTCTTTTTGTAGAATCTGCAAGTGGAGATTTGGAGTGCTCTGAGTCCTACCCTGGAAAAGGAAATAACTTCACTTAGAACCTAGACGGAAGCATTCTCAGAGACTTCCCTGTGCTTTCTGCATTCCACTCACAGAGTTGAACCTTCCTTTTGATAGAACAGCTTTGAAACGCTCTTTTTGTAGAATCTGCAAGTCGATACTTGGAACGCTTTGAGGCTTAGGCTGGAAAAGGAAATATCTTCACATAAAAACTAGAGAGAAGCATTCTCAGAAACTTCTTTGTGATCTGTGCATTCAACCCACAGAGTTGAAGCTTCCCTTTGCTATAGCAGTTTTGAAACTCTCTTTGAGTAGAATCTTCCAGGGGATATTCGGTGTGCCGAGAGGCCAACACTGGAAAAGGAAATATCTTCACTTGAAAACTAGACGGAAGCGTTCTCAGAAACTACCCTGTGCTTGATGCATTCAACTCACAGAGAGGACTCTTCCTTTGGAGAGCGCAGTTTTGAAACACTCTTTTTGCAGAATTTGCTAGGGGATGTTTGGAGCTTTTGGAGGCCTATGCTGGAAAAGGAAATATCTTCACAAACCAACTAGACGGAAGCATTCTCACAAACTTCTTTGTGATGAGTGCCTTCAACTCACAGACTTGAACCTTCCTTTTGAAAGAGCAGTTTTGAAACACTCCTTTTGTAGAATCTGCAAGTGGATATTTGGAGCGTTTGGAGGCCTTTGCTGGGAAATGAAATATCTTCACCTAAAAACTAGACAGAAGCATTTTCAGAAACATCATTGCGATGTGTGCATTCAACTCACAGGGTTGAACCTTCCTTTTGATAGAGCAGTTTTGAAACACACCTTGTGTAGAATCTGCAAGTGGATATTTGGAGCGCTTTGAGGCCTACGCTGGAAAAGGGAATATCTTCACATAAACACTAGACAGAAGCATTCTCAGAAACTTCTTTGTGATGTGCGCATTCAACTCACAGAGTTGAAGCGGCCTTTTGATAGAGCCGTTTGGGAACAGCCTTTTTGTAACATCTGCAAGTGGATATTTGGAGCGATTTGAGGCCTATGATGGAAAGGGAAATATCTTCACATAGAAACTAGACAGAAGCCTCCTCAGAAACTTCTGTGTGATGAGTGCATTCAACTCACAGACTTGAACCTTCCTTTTGATAGAGAAGTTTAGAAACACTCTTGCAGAGGCATCTGAATGAGGATCTTGGGAGCGCTTCGAGGCCAATGCTGGGAAACGAAATATCATCACATAGAAACTAGACAGAAGGATTCTCAGAAACTTCTTGGTGATGAGTGCGTTCCACTCACAGACTTGAACGTTCCTCTTGAGAGAACACTTTTGAAACACTCCTTTTGTAGAATCTGCAAGTGTTTATTTGGAGCGCTTTGAGGCCTATGTTGGAAAAGGAAATATCTTCCCATATAAACTAGACAGAAGCATTCTCAGAAACTTCTTTATGATGAGTGCATTCAACTCACAGACTTGAAGCTTCCTTTGGAAAGAGCAGTTTTGAAACACTCTTTTTGTAGAATCTGCAAGTGGATATGTGGAGCGCATTGAGGCCTCTGCTGGAAAAGGGAATATCTTCACAGAAACACTAGACAGAAGCATTCTCAGAAACGTCTTGGTCATGTGTGCATTGAACTCACAGAGTTGAACCTTCCTTTTGATAGAGAAGTTTGGAAGCACTCTTTTAGTAGAATCTTCAGGTGGATGTATGGAGTGCTTTGAGGCCTATGCTGGAAAAGGAAATCTCTTCACGTAGAAACGAGACAAAGGCATTCTCAGAAAGGTCCCTGTGCCTTGTGCATTCAACTCACAGAGTTCAGCCTTCTTTTTGATAGAACAGTTTCGAAACACTCTTTTTGTAGAGTCTGCAAGTGGATAATTGGAGCGCTTTGATGCCTATGCTGCAAAAGGAAATATCATTGCATAAAAACTAGATGGAAGCACTCTCACAAACTTCTTTGTGGTGAGTGCATTCAACTCACAGAGTTGAACCTTCGTTTTGATAGACCCGTTTTGAAACACTGTTTTTGTAGTATTCGCAATTGGATATTTGGATTGCGTTGAGGCTGGAGTTGGAAAAGGAAATCTCTTCACGTACAAGCTAGACGGAAGCATTCTCCGAAACTTCTTTGTCACGTGGGGATTGAACTCACAGAGTTGAACCTTCCTTTTCGTAGAGCGGTTCTGCAAGACTCTTTTTGTGGAAACTGCAAGTGGATATTTGGTGCGATTGGGGCATCCAGTGGAAAGGATCATACATTACGATGAAAACTAGATTGAACTATTCTCAGAAACTTCTCTGCGACGAGTGCCTTCTACTCACAGAGTCGAACCTTCCTTTTGAGAGAACAGTTTTGAAACACTCTTTCTGTGGACTCTGCAAGGGGATCACTAGGTCGCTTTGATGCCTAGGCTGGAAAAGGAAATATCTTCACACGAAAACAAGACAGAAGCATTCTCAGAAACCTTTTCTGATGTGCGCATTCAACTCACCGAGTTGAACCTTCCTTTTGATAGAGCAGTTTTGAAACACTCTTTTTGTAGAATCTGCAAGTGGAGATTTGGAGTGCTCTGAGTCCTACCCTGGAAAAGGAAATAACTTCACTTAGAACCTAGACGGAAGCATTCTCGGAGACTTCCCTGTGCTTTCTGCATTCCACTCACAGAGTTGAACCTTCCTTTTGATAGAACAGCTTTGAAACGCTCTTTTTGTAGAATCTGCAAGTCGATACTTGGAACGCTTTGAGGCCTATGCTGGAAAAGGAAATATCTTCACATAAAAACTAGAGAGAAGCATTCTCAGAAACTTCTTTGTGATCTGCGCATTCAACCCACAGAGTTGAAGCTTCCCTTTGCTATAGCAGTTTTGAAACTCTCTTTGAGTAGAATCTTCCAGGGGATATTCGGTGTGCCGAGAGGCCAACACTGGAAAAGGAAATATCTTCACTTGAAAACTAGACGGAAGCGTTCTCAGAAACTACCCTGTGCTTGATGCATTCAACTCACAGAGAGGACTCTTCCTTTGGAGAGCGCAGTTTTGAAACACTCTTTTTGCAGAATTTGCTAGGGGATGTTTGGAGCTTTTGGAGGCCTATGCTGGAAAAGGAAATATCTTCACAAACCAACTAGACGGAAGCATTCTCACAAACTTCTTTGTGATGAGTGCCTTCAACTCACAGACTTGAACCTTCCTTTTGAAAGAGCAGTTTTGAAACACTCCTTTTGTAGAATCTGCAAGTGGATATTTGGAGCGTTTGGAGGCCTTTGCTGGGAAATGAAATATCTTCACCTAAAAACTAGACAGAAGCATTCTCAGAAACATCATTGCGATGTGTGCATTCAACTCACAGGGTTGAACCTTCCTTTTGATAGAGCAGTTTTGAAACACACCTTGTGTAGAATCTGCAAGTGGATATTTGGAGCGCTTTGAGGCCCATGCTGGAAAAGGGAATATCTTCACATAAACACTAGACAGAAGCATTCTCAGAAACGTCTTTGTGATGTGCGCATTCAACTCACAGAGTTGAAGCGGCCTTTTGATAGAGCCGTTTGGGAACAGCCTTTTTGTAACATCTGCAAGTGGATATTTGGAGCCATTTGAGGCCTATGATGGAAAGGGTAATATCTTCACATAGAAACTAGACAGAAGCCTCCTCAGAAACTTCTGTGTGATGAGTGCATTCAACTCACAGACTTGAACCTTCCTTTTGATAGAGAAGTTTAGAAACACTCTTGCAGAGGCATCTGAATGAGGATCTTGGGAGCGCTTCGAGGCCAATGCTGGGAAACGAAATATCATCACATAGAAACTAGACAGAAGGATTCTCAGAAACTTCTTGGTGATGAGTGCGTTCCACTCACAGACTTGAACGTTCCTCTTGAGAGAACACTTTTGAAACACTCCTTTTGTAGAATCTGCAAGTGTTTATTTGGAGCGCTTTGAGGCCTATGTTGGAAAAGGAAATATCTTCCCATATAAACTAGACAGAAGCATTCTCAGAAACTTCTTTACGATGAGTGCATTCAACTCACAGACTTGAAGCTTCCTTTGGAAAGAGCAGTTTTGAAACACTCTTTTTGTAGAATCTGCAAGTGGATATGTGGAGCGCATTGTGGCCTCTGCTGGAAAAGGAAATATCTTCACAGAAACACTAGACAGAAGCATTCTCAGAAACGTCTTGGTCATGTGTGCATTGAACTCACAGAGTTGAACCTTCCTTTTGATAGAGAAGTTTGGAAGCACTCTTTTAGTAGAATCTTCAGGTGGATGTATGGAGTGCTTTGAGGCCTATGCTGGAAAAGGAAATGTCTTCACGTAGAAACGAGACAAAGGCATTCTCAGAAAGGTCCCTGTGCCTTGTGCATTCAACTCACAGAGTTCAGCCTTCTTTTTGATAGAGCAGTTTCGAAACACTCTTTTTGTAGAGTCTGCAAGTGGATAATTGGAGCGCTTTGATGCCTATGCTGCAAAAGGAAATATCATTGCATAAAAACTAGATGGAAGCACTCTCACAAACTTCTTTGTGGTGAGTGCATTCAACTCACAGAGTTGAACCTTCGTTTTGATAGACCCGTTTTGAAACACTGTTTTTGTAGTATTCGCAATTGGATATTTGGATTGCGTTGAGGCTGGAGCTGGAAAAGGAAATCTCTTCACGTACAAGCTAGACGGAAGCATTCTCCGAAACTTCTTTGTCACGTGGGGATTGAACTCACAGAGTTGAACCTTCCTTTTCGTAGAGGGGTTCTGCAAGACTCTTTTTGTGGAAACTGCAAGTGGATATTTGGTGCGATTGGGGCATCCAGTGGAAAGGATCATACATTACGATGAAAACTAGATTGAACTATTCTCAGAAACTTCTCTGCGACGAGTGCCTTCTACTCACAGAGTCGAACCTTCCTTTTGAGAGAACAGTTTTGAAACACTCTTTCTGTGGACTCTGCAAGGGGATCACTAGGTCGCTTTGATGCCTAGGCTGGAAAAGGAAATATCCTCACACGAAAACAAGACAGAAGCATTCTCAGAAACCTTTTCTGATGTGCGCATTCAACTCACCGAGTTGAACCTTCCTTTTGATAGAGCAGTTTTGAAACACTCTTTTTGTAGAATCTGCAAGTGGAGATTTGGAGTGCTCTGAGTCCTACCCTGGAAAAGGAAATAACTTCACTTAGAACCTAGACGGAAGCATTCTCGGAGACTTCCCTGTGCTTTCTGCACTCCACTCACAGAGTTGAACCTTCCTTTTGATAGAACAGCTTTGAAACGCTCTTTTTGTAGAATCTGCAAGTCGATACTTGGAACGCTTTGAGGCCTATGCTGGAAAAGGAAATATCTTCACATAAAAACTAGAGAGAAGCATTCTCAGAAACTTCTTTGTGATCTGCGCATTCAACCCACAGAGTTGAAGCTTCCCTTTGCTATAGCAGTTTTGAAACTCTCTTTGAGTAGAATCTTCCAGGGGATATTCGGTGTGCCGAGAGGCCAACACTGGAAAAGGAAATATCTTCACTTGAAAACTAGACGGAAGCGTTCTCAGAAACTACCCTGTGCTTGATGCATTCAACTCACAGAGAGGACTCTTCCTTTGGAGAGCGCAGTTTTGAAACACTCTTTTTGCAGAATTTGCTAGGGGATGTTTGGAGCTTTTGGAGGCCTATGCTGGAAAAGGAAATATCTTCACAAACCAACTAGACGGAAGCATTCTCACAAACTTCTTTGTGATGAGTGCCTTCAACTCACAGACTTGAACCTTCCTTTTGAAAGAGCAGTTTTGAAACACTCCTTTTGTAGAATCTGCAAGTGGATATTTGGAGCGTTTGGAGGCCTTTGCTGGGAAATGAAATATCTTCACCTAAAAACTAGACAGAAGCATTCTCAGAAACAACATTGCGATGTGTGCATTCAACTCACAGGGTTGAACCTTCCTTTTGATAGAGCAGTTTTGAAACACACCTTGTGTAGAATCTGCAAGTGGATATTTGGAGCGCTTTGAGGCCTATGCTGGAAAAGGGAATATCTTCACATAAACACTAGACAGAAGCATTCTCAGAAACGTCTTTGTGATGTGCGCATTCAACTCACAGAGTTGAAGCGGCCTTTTGATAGAGCCGTTTGGGAACAGCCTTTTTGTAACATCTGCAAGTGGATATTTGGAGCGATTTGAGGCCTATGATGGAAAGGGAAATATCTTCACATAGAAACTAGACAGAAGCCTCCTCAGAAACTTCTGTGTGATGAGTGCATTCAACTCACAGACTTGAACCTTCCTTTTGATAGAGAAGTTTAGAAACACTCTTGCAGAGGCATCTGAATGAGGATCTTGGGAGCGCTTCGAGGCCAATGCTGGGAAACGAAATATCATCACATAGAAACTAGACAGAAGGATTCTCAGAAACTTCTTGGTGATGAGTGCGTTCCACTCACAGACTTGAACGTTCCTCTTGAGAGAACACTTTTGAAACACTCCTTTTGTAGAATCTGCAAGTGTTTATTTGGAGCGCTTTGAGGCCTATGTTGGAAAAGGAAATATCTTCCCATATAAACTAGACAGAAGCATTCTCAGAAACTTCTTTACGATGAGTGCATTCAACTCACAGACTTGAAGCTTCCTTTGGAAAGAGCAGTTTTGAAACACTCTTTTTGTAGAATCTGCAAGTGGATATGTGGAGCGCTTTGAGGCCTCTGCTGGAAAAGGAAATATCTTCACAGAAACACTAGACAGAAGCATTCTCAGAAACGTCTTGGTCATGTGTGCATTGAACTCACAGAGTTGAACCTTCCTTTTGATAGAGAAGTTTGGAAGCACTCTTTTAGTAGAATCTTCAGGTGGATGTATGGAGTGCTTTGAGGCCTATGCTGGAAAAGGAAATCTCTTCACGTAGAAACGAGACAAAGGCATTCTCAGAAAGGTCCCTGTGCCTTGTGCATTCAACTCACAGAGTTCAGCCTTCTTTTTGATAGAGCAGTTTCGAAACACTCTTTTTGTAGAGTCTGCAAGTGGATAATTGGAGCGCTTTGATGCCTATGCTGCAAAAGGAAATATCATTGCATAAAAACTAGATGGAAGCACTCTCACAACCTTCTTTGTGGTGAGTGCATTCAACTCACAGAGTTGAACCTTCGTTTTGATAGACCCGTTTTGAAACACTGTTTTTGTAGTATTCACAAGTGGATATTTGGAGCGCGTTGAGGCTGGAGTTGGAAAAGGAAATCTCTTCACGTACAAGCTAGACGGAAGCATTCTCCGAAACTTCTTTGTCACGTGGGGATTGAACTCACACAGTTGAACCTTCCTTTTCGTAGAGCGGTTCTGCAAGACTCTTTTTGTGGAAACTGCAAGTGGATATTTGGTGCGATTGGGGCATCCAGTGGAAAGGATCATACATTACGATGAAAACTAGATTGAACTATTCTCAGAAACTTCTCTGCGACGAGTGCCTTCTACTCACAGAGTCGAACCTTCCTTTTGAGAGAACAGTTTTGAAACACTCTTTCTGTGGACTCTGCAAGGGGATCACTAGGTCGCTTTGATGCCTAGGCTGGAAAAGGAAATATCTTCACACGAAAACAAGACAGAAGCATTCTCAGAAACCTTTTCTGATGTGCGCATTCAACTCACCGAGTTGAACCTTCCTTTTGATAGAGCAGTTTTGAAACACTCTTTTTGTAGAATCTGCAAGTGGAGATTTGGAGTGCTCTGAGTCCTACCCTGGAAAAGGAAATAACTTCACTTAGAACCTAGACGGAAGCATTCTCGGAGACTTCCCTGTGCTTTCTGCACTCCACTCACAGAGTTGAACCTTCCTTTTGATAGAACAGCTTTGAAACGCTCTTTTTGTAGAATCTGCAAGTCGATACTTGGAACGCTTTGAGGCCTATGCTGGAAAAGGAAATATCTTCACATAAAAACTAGAGAGAAGCATTCTCAGAAACTTCTTTGTGATCTGCGCATTCAACCCACAGAGTTGAAGCTTCCCTTTGCTATAGCAGTTTTGAAACTCTCTTTGAGTAGAATCTTCCAGGGGATATTCGGTGTGCCGAGAGGCCAACACTGGAAAAGGAAATATCTTCACTTGAAAACTAGACGGAAGCGTTCTCAGAAACTACCCTGTGCTTTATGCATTCAACTCACAGAGAGGACTCTTCCTTTGGAGAGCGCAGTTTTGAAACACTCTTTTTGCAGAATTTGCTAGGGGATGTTTGGAGCTTTTGGAGGCCTATGCTGGAAAAGGAAATATCTTCACAAACCAACTAGACGGAAGCATTCTCACAAACTTCTTTGTGATGAGTGCCTTCAACTCACAGACTTGAACCTTCCTTTTGAAAGAGCAGTTTTGAAACACTCCTTTTGTAGAATCTGCAAGTGGATATTTGGAGCGTTTGGAGGCCTTTGCTGGGAAATGAAATATCTTCACCTAAAAACTAGACAGAAGCATTCTCAGAAACAACATTGCGATGTGTGCATTCAACTCACAGGGTTGAACCTTCCTTTTGATAGAGCAGTTTTGAAACACACCTTGTGTAGAATCTGCAAGTGGATATTTGGAGCGCTTTGAGGCCTATGCTGGAAAAGGGAATATCTTCACATAAACACTAGACAGAAGCATTCTCAGAAACTTCTTTGTGATGTGCGCATTCAACTCACAGAGTTGAAGCGGCCTTTTGATAGAGCCGTTTGAGAACAGCCTTTTTGTAACATCTGCAAGTGGATATTTGGAGCGATTTGAGGCCTATGATGGAAAGGGAAATATCTTCACATAGAAACTAGACAGAAGCCTCCTCAGAAACTTCTGTGTGATGAGTGCATTCAACTCACAGACTTGAACCTTCCTTTTGATAGAGAAGTTTAGAAACACTCTTGCAGAGGCATCTGAATGAGGATCTTGGGAGCGCTTCGAGGCCAATGCTGGGAAACGAAATATCATCACATAGAAACTAGACAGAAGGATTCTGAGAAACTTCTTGGTGATGAGTGCGTTCCACTCACAGACTTGAACGTTCCTCTTGAGAGAACACTTTTGAAACACTCCTTTTGTAGAATCTGCAAGTGTTTATTTGGAGCGCTTTGAGGCCTATGTTGGAAAAGGAAATATCTTCCCATATAAACTAGACAGAAGCATTCTCAGAAACTTCTTTACGATGAGTGCATTCAACTCACAGACTTGAAGCTTCCTTTGGAAAGAGCAGTTTTGAAACACTCTTTTTGTAGAATCTGCAAGTGGATATGTGGAGCGCTTTGAGGCCTCTGCTGGAAAAGGAAATATCTTCACAGAAACACTAGACAGAAGCATTCTCAGAAACGTCTTGGTCATGTGTGCATTGAACTCACAGAGTTGAACCTTCCTTTTGATAGAGAAGTTTGGAAGCACTCTTTTAGTAGAATCTTCAGGTGGATGTATGGAGTGCTTTGAGGCCTATGCTGGAAAAGGAAATCTCTTCACGTAGAAACGAGACAAAGGCATTCTCAGAAAGGTCCCTGTGCCTTGTGCATTCAACTCACAGAGTTCAGCCTTCTTTTTGATAGAGCAGTTTCGAAACACTCTTTTTGTAGAGTCTGCAAGTGGATAATTGGAGCGCTTTGATGCCTATGCTGCAAAAGGAAATATCATTGCATAAAAACTAGATGGAAGCACTCTCACAAACTTCTTTGTGGTGAGTGCATTCAACTCACAGAGTTGAACCTTCGTTTTGATAGACCCGTTTTGAAACACTGTTTTTGTAGTATTCACAAGTGGATATTTGGAGCGCGTTGAGGCTGGAGTTGGAAAAGGAAATCTCTTCACGTACAAGCTAGACGGAAGCATTCTCCGAAACTTCTTTGTCACGTGGGGATTGAACTCACACAGTTGAACCTTCCTTTTCGTAGAGCGGTTCTGCAAGACTCTTTTTGTGGAAACTGCAAGTGGATATTTGGTGCGATTGGGGCATCCAGTGGAAAGGATCATACATTACGATGAAAACTAGATTGAACTATTCTCAGAAACTTCTCTGCGACGAGTGCCTTCTACTCACAGAGTCGAACCTTCCTTTTGAGAGAACAGTTTTGAAACACTCTTTCTGTGGACTCTGCAAGGGGATCACTAGGTCGCTTTGATGCCTAGGCTGGAAAAGGAAATATCTTCACACGAAAACAAGACAGAAGCATTCTCAGAAACCTTTTCTGATGTGCGCATTCAACTCACCGAGTTGAACCTTCCTTTTGATAGAGCAGTTTTGAAACACTCTTTTTGTAGAATCTGCAAGTGGAGATTTGGAGTGCTCTGAGTCCTACCCTGGAAAAGGAAATAACTTCACTTAGAACCTAGACGGAAGCATTCTCGGAGACTTCCCTGTGCTTTCTGCACTCCACTCACAGAGTTGAACCTTCCTTTTGATAGAACAGCTTTGAAACGCTCTTTTTGTAGAATCTGCAAGTCGATACTTGGAACGCTTTGAGGCCTATGCTGGAAAAGGAAATATCTTCACATAAAAACTAGAGAGAAGCATTCTCAGAAACTTCTTTGTGATCTGCGCATTCAACCCACAGAGTTGAAGCTTCCCTTTGCTATAGCAGTTTTGAAACTCTCTTTGAGTAGAATCTTCCAGGGGATATTCGGTGTGCCGAGAGGCCAACACTGGAAAAGGAAATATCTTCACTTGAAAACTAGACGGAAGCGTTCTCAGAAACTACCCTGTGCTTGATGCATTCAACTCACAGAGAGGACTCTTCCTTTGGAGAGCGCAGTTTTGAAACACTCTTTTTGCAGAATTTGCTAGGGGATGTTTGGAGCTTTTGGAGGCCTATGCTGGAAAAGGAAATATCTTCACAAACCAACTAGACGGAAGCATTCTCACAAACTTCTTTGTGATGAGTGCCTTCAACTCACAGACTTGAACCTTCCTTTTGAAAGAGCAGTTTTGAAACACTCCTTTTGTAGAATCTGCAAGTGGATATTTGGAGCGTTTGGAGGCCTTTGCTGGGAAATGAAATATCTTCACCTAAAAACTAGACAGAAGCATTCTCAGAAACAACATTGCGATGTGTGCATTCAACTCACAGGGTTGAACCTTCCTTTTGATAGAGCAGTTTTGAAACACACCTTGTGTAGAATCTGCAAGTGGATATTTGGAGCGCTTTGAGGCCTATGCTGGAAAAGGGAATATCTTCACATAAACACTAGACAGAAGCATTCTCAGAAACTTCTTTGTGATGTGCGCATTCAACTCACAGAGTTGAAGCGGCCTTTTGATAGAGCCGTTTGGGAACAGCCCTTTTGTAACATCTGCAAGTGGATATTTGGAGCGATTTGAGGCCTATGATGGAAAGGGAAATATCTTCACATAGAAACTAGACAGAAGCCTCCTCAGAAACTTCTGTGTGATGAGTGCATTCAACTCACAGACTTGAACCTTCCTTTTGATAGAGAAGTTTAGAAACACTCTTGCAGAGGCATCTGAATGAGGATCTTGGGAGCGCTTCGAGGCCAATGCTGGGAAACGAAATATCATCACATAGAAACTAGACAGAAGGATTCTGAGAAACTTCTTGGTGATGAGTGCGTTCCACTCACAGACTTGAACGTTCCTCTTGAGAGAACACTTTTGAAACACTCCTTTTGTAGAATCTGCAAGTGTTTATTTGGAGTGCTTTGAGGCCTATGTTGGAAAAGGAAATATCTTCCCATATAAACTAGACAGAAGCATTCTCAGAAACTTCTTTACGATGAGTGCATTCAACTCACAGACTTGAAGCTTCCTTTGGAAAGAGCAGTTTTGAAACACTCTTTTTGTAGAATCTGCAAGTGGATATGTGGAGCGCTTTGAGGCCTCTGCTGGAAAAGGAAATATCTTCACAGAAACACTAGACAGAAGCATTCTCAGAAACGTCTTGGTCATGTGTGCATTGAACTCACAGAGTTGAACCTTCCTTTTGATAGAGAAGTTTGGAAGCACTCTTTTAGTAGAATCTTCAGGTGGATGTATGGAGTGCTTTGAGGCCTATGCTGGAAAAGGAAATGTCTTCACGTAGAAACGAGACAAAGGCATTCTCAGAAAGGTCCCTGTGCCTTGTGCATTCAACTCACAGAGTTCAGCCTTCTTTTTGATAGAGCAGTTTCGAAACACTCTTTTTGTAGAGTCTGCAAGTGGATAATTGGAGCGCTTTGATGCCTATGCTGCAAAAGGAAATATCATTGCATAAAAACTAGATGGAAGCACTCTCACAAACTTCTTTGTGGTGAGTGCATTCAACTCACAGAGTTGAACCTTCGTTTTGATAGACCCGTTTTGAAACACTGTTTTTGTAGTATTCGCAAGTGGATATTTGGAGCGCGTTGAGGCTGGAGTTGGAAAAGGAAATCTCTTCACGTACAAGCTAGACGGAAGCATTCTCCGAAACTTCTTTGTCATGTGGGGATTGAACTCACAGAGTTGAACCTTCCTTTTCGCAGAGCGGTTCTGCAAGACTCTTTTTGTGGAAACTGCAAGTGGATATTTGGTGCGATTGGGGCATCCAGTGGAAAGGATCATACATTACGATGAAAACTAGATTGAACTATTCTCAGAAACTTCTCTGCGACGAGTGCCTTCTACTCACAGAGTCGAACCTTCCTTTTGAGAGAACAGTTTTGAAACACTCTTTCTGTGGACTCTGCAAGGGGATCACTTTGTCGCTTTGATGCCTAGGCTGGAAAAGGAAATATCTTCACACGAAAACAAGACAGAAGCATTCTCAGAAACCATTTCTGATGTGCGCATTCAACTCACCGAGTTGAACCTTCCTTTTGATAGAGCAGTTTTGAAACACTCTTTTTGTAGAATCTGCAAGTGGAGATTTGGAGTGCTCTGAGTCCTACCCTGGAAAAGGAAATAACTTCACTTAGAACCTAGACGGAAGCATTCTCAGAGACTTCCCTGTGCTTTCTGCATTCCACTCACAGAGATGAACCTTCCTTTTGATAGAACAGCTTTGAAACGCTCTTTTTGTAGAATCTGCAAGTCGATACTTGGAACGCTTTGAGGCCTAGGCTGGAAAAGGAAATATCTTCACATAAAAACTAGAGAGAAGCATTCTCAGAAACTTCTTTGTGATCTGCGCATTCAACCCACAGAGTTGAAGCTTCCCTTTGCTATAGCAGTTTTGAAACTCTCTTTGAGTAGAATCTTCCAGGGGATATTCGGTGTGCCAAGAGGCCAACACTGGAAAAGGAAATATCTTCACTTGAAAACTAGACGGAAGCGTTCTCAGAAACTACCCTGTGCTTTATGCATTCAACTCACAGAGAGGACTCTTCCTTTGGAGAGCGCAGTTTTGAAACACTCTTTTTGCAGAATTTGCTAGGGGATGTTTGGAGCTTTTGGAGGCCTATGCTGGAAAAGGAAATATCTTCACAAACCAACTAGATGGAAGCATTCTCACAAACTTCTTTGTGATGAGTGCCTTCAACTCACAGACTTGAACCTTCCTTTTGAAGGAGCAGTTTTGAAACACTCCTTTTGTAGAATCTGCAAGTGGATATTTGGAGCGTTTTGAGGCCTTTGCTGGGAAATGAAATATCTTCACCTAAAAACTAGACAGAAGCATTCTCAGAAACATCATTGCGATGTGTGCATTCAACTCACAGGGTTGAACCTTCCTTTTGATAGAGCAGTTTTGAAACACACCTTGTGTAGAATCTGCAAGTGGATATTTGGAGCGCTTTGAGGCCTATGCTGGAAAAGGGAATATCTTCACATAAACACTAGACAGAAGCATTCTCAGAAACTTCTTTGTGATGTGCGCATTCAACTCACAGAGTTGAAGCGGCCTTTTGATAGAGCCGTTTGGGAACAGCCTTTTTGTAACATCTGCAAGTGGATATTTGGAGCGATTTGAGGCCTATGATGGAAAGGGAAATATCTTCACATAGAAACTAGACAGAAGCCTCCTCAGAAACTTCTGTGTGATGAGTGCATTCAACTCACAGACTTGAACCTTCCTTTTGATAGAGAAGTTTAGAAACACTCTTGCAGAGGCATCTGAATGAGGATCTTGGGAGCGCTTCGAGGCCAATGCTGGGAAACGAAATATCATCACATAGAAACTAGACAGAAGGATTCTCAGAAACTTCTTGGTGATGAGTGCGTTCCACTCACAGACTTGAACGTTCCTCTTGAGAGAACACTTTTGAAACACTCCTTTTGTAGAATCTGCAAGTGTTTATTTGGAGCGCTTTGAGGCCTATGTTGGAAAAGGAAATATCTTCCCATATAAACTAGACAGAAGCATTCTCAGAAACTTCTTTACGATGAGTGCATTCAACTCACAGACTTGAAGCTTCCTTTGGAAAGAGCAGTTTTGAAACACTCTTTTTGTAGAATCTGCAAGTGGATATGTGGAGCGCTTTGAGGCCTCTGCTGGAAAAGGAAATATCTTCACAGAAACACTAGACAGAAGCATTCTCAGAAACGTCTTGGTCATGTGTGCATTGAACTCACAGAGTTGAACCTTCCTTTTGATAGAGAAGTTTGGAAGCACTCTTTTAGTAGAATCTTCAGGTGGATGTATGGAGTGCTTTGAGGCCTATGCTGGAAAAGGAAATGTCTTCACGTAGAAACGAGACAAAGGCATTCTCAGAAAGGTCCCTGTGCCTTGTGCATTCAACTCACAGAGTTCAGCCTTCTTTTTGATAGAGCAGTTTCGAAACACTCTTTTTGTAGAGTCTGCAAGTGGATAATTGGAGCGCTTTGATGCCTATGCTGCAAAAGGAAATATCATTGCATAAAAACTAGATGGAAGCACTCTCACAAACTTCTTTGTGGTGAGGGCATTCAACTCACAGAGTTGAACCTTCGTTTTGATAGACCCGTTTTGAAACACTGTTTTTGTAGTATTCGCAATTGGATATTTGGATTGCGTTGAGGCTGGAGTTGGAAAAGGAAATCTCTTCACGTACAAGCTAGACGGAAGCATTCTCCGAAACTTCTTTGTCACGTGGGGATTGAACTCACAGAGTTGAACCTTCCTTTTCGTAGAGGGGTTCTGCAAGACTCTTTTTGTGGAAACTGCAAGTGGATATTTGGTGCGATTGGGGCATCCAGTGGAAAGGATCATACATTACGATGAAAACTAGATTGAACTATTCTCAGAAACTTCTCTGCGACGAGTGCCTTCTACTCACAGAGTCGAACCTTCCTTTTGAGAGAACAGTTTTGAAACACTCTTTCTGTGGACTCTGCAAGGGGATCACTAGGTCGCTTTGATGCCTAGGCTGGAAAAGGAAATATCTTCACACGAAAACAAGACAGAAGCATTCTCAGAAACCTTTTCTGATGTGCGCATTCAACTCACCGAGTTGAACCTTCCTTTTGATAGAGCAGTTTTGAAACACTCTTTTTGTAGAATCTGCAAGTGGAGATTTGGAGTGCTCTGAGTCCTACCCTGGAAAAGGAAATAACTTCACTTAGAACCTAGACGGAAGCATTCTCGGAGACTTCCCTGTGCTTTCTGCACTCCACTCACAGAGTTGAACCTTCCTTTTGATAGAACAGCTTTGAAACGCTCTTTTTGTAGAATCTGCAAGTCGATACTTGGAACGCTTTGAGGCCTATGCTGGAAAAGGAAATATCTTCACATAAAAACTAGAGAGAAGCATTCTCAGAAACTTCTTTGTGATCTGCGCATTCAACCCACAGAGTTGAAGCTTCCCTTTGCTATAGCAGTTTTGAAACTCTCTTTGAGTAGAATCTTCCAGGGGATATTCGGTGTGCCGAGAGGCCAACACTGGAAAAGGAAATATCTTCACTTGAAAACTAGACGGAAGCGTTCTCAGAAACTACCCTGTGCTTGATGCATTCAACTCACAGAGAGGACTCTTCCTTTGGAGAGCGCAGTTTTGAAACACTCTTTTTGCAGAATTTGCTAGGGGATGTTTGGAGCTTTTGGAGGCCTATGCTGGAAAAGGAAATATCTTCACAAACCAACTAGACGGAAGCATTCTCACAAACTTCTTTGTGATGAGTGCCTTCAACTCACAGACTTGAACCTTCCTTTTGAAAGAGCAGTTTTGAAACACTCCTTTTGTAGAATCTGCAAGTGGATATTTGGAGCGTTTGGAGGCCTTTGCTGGGAAATGAAATATCTTCACCTAAAAACTAGACAGAAGCATTCTCAGAAACAACATTGCGATGTGTGCATTCAACTCACAGGGTTGAACCTTCCTTTTGATAGAGCAGTTTTGAAACACACCTTGTGTAGAATCTGCAAGTGGATATTTGGAGCGCTTTGAGGCCTATGCTGGAAAAGGGAATATCTTCACATAAACACTAGACAGAAGCATTCTCAGAAACTTCTTTGTGATGTGCGCATTCAACTCACAGAGTTGAAGCGGCCTTTTGATAGAGCCGTTTGGGAACAGCCTTTTTGTAACATCTGCAAGTGGATATTTGGAGCGATTTGAGGCCTATGATGGAAAGGGAAATATCTTCACATAGAAACTAGACAGAAGCCTCCTCAGAAACTTCTGTGTGATGAGTGCATTCAACTCACAGACTTGAACCTTCCTTTTGATAGAGAAGTTTAGAAACACTCTTGCAGAGGCATCTGAATGAGGATCTTGGGAGCGCTTCGAGGCCAATGCTGGGAAACGAAATATCATCACATAGAAACTAGACAGAAGGATTCTGAGAAACTTCTTGGTGATGAGTGCGTTCCACTCACAGACTTGAACGTTCCTCTTGAGAGAACACTTTTGAAACACTCCTTTTGTAGAATCTGCAAGTGTTTATTTGGAGCGCTTTGAGGCCTATGTTGGAAAAGGAAATATCTTCCCATATAAACTAGACAGAAGCATTCTCAGAAACTTCTTTACGATGAGTGCATTCAACTCACAGACTTGAAGCTTCCTTTGGAAAGAGCAGTTTTGAAACACTCTTTTAGTAGAATCTGCAAGTGTATATGTGGAGCGCTTTGAGGCCTCTGCTGGAAAAGGAAATATCTTCACAGAAACACTAGACAGAAGCATTCTCAGAAACGTCTTGGTCATGTGTGCATTGAACTCACAGAGTTGAACCTTCCTTTTGATAGAGAAGTTTGGAAGCACTCTTTTAGTAGAATCTTCAGGTGGATGTATGGAGTGCTTTGAGGCCTATGCTGGAAAAGGAAATGTCTTCACGTAGAAACGAGACAAAGGCATTCTCAGAAAGGTCCCTGTGCCTTGTGCATTCAACTCACAGAGTTCAGCCTTCTTTTTGATAGAGCAGTTTCGAAACACTCTTTTTGTAGAGTCTGCAAGTGGATAATTGGAGCGCTTTGATGCCTATGCTGCAAAAGGAAATATCATTGCATAAAAACTAGATGGAAGCACTCTCACAAACTTCTTTGTGGTGAGTGCATTCAACTCACAGAGTTGAACCTTCGTTTTGATAGACCCGTTTTGAAACACTGTTTTTGTAGTATTCGCAAGTGGATATTTGGAGCGCGTTGAGGCTGGAGTTGGAAAAGGAAATCTCTTCACGTACAAGCTAGACGGAAGCATTCTCCGAAACTTCTTTGTCATGTGGGGATTGAACTCACAGAGTTGAACCTTCCTTTTCGTAGAGCGGTTCTGCAAGACTCTTTTTGTGGAAACTGCAAGTGGATATTTGGTGCGATTGGGGCATCCAGTGGAAAGGATCATACATTACGATGAAAACTAGATTGAACTATTCTCAGAAACTTCTCTGCGACGAGTGCCTTCTACTCACAGAGTCGAACCTTCCTTTTGAGAGAACAGTTTTGAAACACTCTTTCTGTGGACTCTGCAAGGGGATCACTTTGTCGCTTTGATGCCTAGGCTGGAAAAGGAAATATCTTCACACGAAAACAAGACAGAAGCATTCTCAGAAACCATTTCTGATGTGCGCATTCAACTCACCGAGTTGAACCTTCCTTTTGATAGAGCAGTTTTGAAACACTCTTTTTGTAGAATCTGCAAGTGGAGATTTGGAGTGCTCTGAGTCCTACCCTGGAAAAGGAAATAACTTCACTTAGAACCTAGACGGAAGCATTCTCAGAGACTTCCCTGTGCTTTCTGCATTCCACTCACAGAGTTGAACCTTCCTTTTGATAGAACAGCTTTGAAACGCTCTTTTTGTAGAATCTGCAAGTCGATACTTGGAACGCTTTGAGGCCTAGGCTGGAAAAGGAAATATCTTCACATAAAAACTAGAGAGAAGCATTCTCAGAAACTTCTTTGTGATCTGCGCATTCAACCCACAGAGTTGAAGCTTCCCTTTGCTATAGCAGTTTTGAAACTCTCTTTGAGTAGAATCTTCCAGGGGATATTCGGTGTGCCGAGAGGCCAACACTGGAAAAGGAAATATCTTCACTTGAAAACTAGACGGAAGCGTTCTCAGAAACTACCCTGTGCTTTATGCATTCAACTCACAGAGAGGACTCTTCCTTTGGAGAGCGCAGTTTTGAAACACTCTTTTTGCAGAATTTGCTAGGGGATGTTTGGAGCTTTTGGAGGCCTATGCTGGAAAAGGAAATATCTTCACAAACCAACTAGATGGAAGCATTCTCACAAACTTCTTTGTGATGAGTGCCTTCAACTCACAGACTTGAACCTTCCTTTTGAAAGAGCAGTTTTGAAACACTCCTTTTGTAGAATCTGCAAGTGGATATTTGGAGCGTTTTGAGGCCTTTGCTGGGAAATGAAATATCTTCACCTAAAAACTAGACAGAAGCATTCTCAGAAACATCATTGCGATGTGTGCATTCAACTCACAGGGTTGAACCTTCCTTTTGATAGAGCAGTTTTGAAACACACCTTGTGTAGAATCTGCAAGTGGATATTTGGAGCGCTTTGAGGCCTATGCTGGAAAAGGGAATATCTTCACATAAACACTAGACAGAAGCATTCTCAGAAACTTCTTTGTGATGTGCGCATTCAACTCACAGAGTTGAAGCGGCCTTTTGATAGAGCCGTTTGGGAACAGCCTTTTTGTAACATCTGCAAGTGGATATTTGGAGCGATTTGAGGCCTATGATGGAAAGGGAAATATCTTCACATAGAAACTAGACAGAAGCCTCCTCAGAAACTTCTGTGTGATGAGTGCATTCAACTCACAGACTTGAACCTTCCTTTTGATAGAGAAGTTTAGAAACACTCTTGCAGAGGCATCTGAATGAGGATCTTGGGAGCGCTTCGAGGCCAATGCTGGGAAACGAAATATCATCACATAGAAAGTAGACAGAAGGATTCTCAGAAACTTCTTGGTGATGAGTGCGTTCCACTCACAGACTTGAACGTTCCTCTTGAGAGAACACTTTTGAAACACTCCTTTTGTAGAATCTGCAAGTGTTTATTTGGAGCGCTTTGAGGCCTATGTTGGAAAAGGAAATATCTTCCCATATAAACTAGACAGAAGCATTCTCAGAAACTTCTTTACGATGAGTGCATTCAACTCACAGACTTGAAGCTTCCTTTGGAAAGAGCAGTTTTGAAACACTCTTTTTGTAGAATCTGCAAGTGGATATGTGGAGCGCTTTGAGGCCTCTGCTGGAAAAGGAAATATCTTCACAGAAACACTAGACAGAAGCATTCTCAGAAACGTCTTGGTCATGTGTGCATTGAACTCACAGAGTTGAACCTTCCTTTTGATAGAGAAGTTTGGAAGCACTCTTTTAGTAGAATCTTCAGGTGGATGTATGGAGTGCTTTGAGGCCTATGCTGGAAAAGGAAATGTCTTCACGTAGAAACGAGACAAAGGCATTCTCAGAAAGGTCCCTGTGCCTTGTGCATTCAACTCACAGAGTTCAGCCTTCTTTTTGATAGAGCAGTTTCGAAACACTCTTTTTGTAGAGTCTGCAAGTGGATAATTGGAGCGCTTTGATGCCTATGCTGCAAAAGGAAATATCATTGCATAAAAACTAGATGGAAGCACTCTCACAAACTTCTTTGTGGTGAGTGCATTCAACTCACAGAGTTGAACCTTCGTTTTGATAGACCCGTTTTGAAACACTGTTTTTGTAGTATTCGCAATTGGATATTTGGATTGCGTTGAGGCTGGAGTTGGAAAAGGAAATCTCTTCACGTACAAGCTAGACGGAAGCATTCTCCGAAACTTCTTTGTCACGTGGGGATTGAACTCACAGAGTTGAACCATCCTTTTCGTAGAGGGGTTCTGCAAGACTCTTTTTGTGGAAACTGCAAGTGGATATTTGGTGCGATTGGGGCATCCAGTGGAAAGGATCATACATTACGATGAAAACTAGATTGAACTATTCTCAGAAACTTCTCTGCGACGAGTGCCTTCTACTCACAGAGTCGAACCTTCCTTTTGAGAGAACAGTTTTGAAACACTCTTTCTGTGGACTCTGCAAGGGGATCACTAGGTCGCTTTGATGCCTAGGCTGGAAAAGGAAATATCTTCACACGAAAACAAGACAGAAGCATTCTCAGAAACCTTTTCTGATGTGCGCATTCAACTCACCGAGTTGAACCTTCCTTTTGATAGAGCAGTTTTGAAACACTCTTTTTGTAGAATCTGCAAGTGGAGATTTGGAGTGCTCTGAGTCCTACCCTGGAAAAGGAAATAACTTCACTTAGAACCTAGACGGAAGCATTCTCGGAGACTTCCCTGTGCTTTCTGCACTCCACTCACAGAGTTGAACCTTCCTTTTGATAGAACAGCTTTGAAACGCTCTTTTTGTAGAATCTGCAAGTCGATACTTGGAACGCTTTGAGGCCTATGCTGGAAAAGGAAATATCTTCACATAAAAACTAGAGAGAAGCATTCTCAGAAACTTCTTTGTGATCTGCGCATTCAACCCACAGAGTTGAAGCTTCCCTTTGCTATAGCAGTTTTGAAACTCTCTTTGAGTAGAATCTTCCAGGGGATATTCGGTGTGCCGAGAGGCCAACACTGGAAAAGGAAATATCTTCACTTGAAAACTAGACGGAAGCGTTCTCAGAAACTACCCTGTGCTTGATGCATTCAACTCACAGAGAGGACTCTTCCTTTGGAGAGCGCAGTTTTGAAACACTCTTTTTGCAGAATTTGCTAGGGGATGTTTGGAGCTTTTGGAGGCCTATGCTGGAAAAGGAAATATCTTCACAAACCAACTAGACGGAAGCATTCTCACAAACTTCTTTGTGATGAGTGCCTTCAACTCACAGACTTGAACCTTCCTTTTGAAAGAGCAGTTTTGAAACACTCCTTTTGTAGAATCTGCAAGTGGATATTTGGAGCGTTTTGAGGCCTTTGCTGGGAAATGAAATATCTTCACCTAAAAACTAGACAGAAGCATTCTCAGAAACATCATTGCGATGTGTGCATTCAACTCACAGGGTTGAACCTTCCTTTTGATAGAGCAGTTTTGAAACACACCTTGTGTAGAATCTGCAAGTGGATATTTGGAGCGCTTTGAGGCCTATGCTGGAAAAGGGAATATCTTCACATAAACACTAGACAGAAGCATTCTCAGAAACTTCTTTGTGATGTGCGCATTCAACTCACAGAGTTGAAGCGGCCTTTTGATAGAGCCGTTTGGGAACAGCCTTTTTGTAACATCTGCAAGTGGATATTTGGAGCGATTTGAGGCCTATGATGGAAAGGGAAATATCTTCACATAGAAACTAGACAGAAGCCTCCTCAGAAACTTCTGTGTGATGAGTGCATTCAACTCACAGACTTGAACCTTCCTTTTGATAGAGAAGTTTAGAAACACTCTTGCAGAGGCATCTGAATGAGGATCTTGGGAGCGCTTCGAGGCCAATGCTGGGAAATGAAATATCATCACATAGAAAGTAGACAGAAGGATTCTCAGAAACTTCTTGGTGATGAGTGCGTTCCACTCACAGACTTGAACGTTCCTCTTGAGAGAACACTTTTGAAACACTCCTTTTGTAGAATCTGCAAGTGTTTATTTGGAGCGCTTTGAGGCCTATGTTGGAAAAGGAAATATCTTCCCATATAAACTAGACAGAAGCATTCTCAGAAACTTCTTTACGATGAGTGCATTCAACTCACAGACTTGAAGCTTCCTTTGGAAAGAGCAGTTTTGAAACACTCTTTTTGTAGAATCTGCAAGTGGATATGTGGAGCGCTTTGAGGCCTCTGCTGGAAAAGGAAATATCTTCACAGAAACACTAGACAGAAGCATTCTCAGAAACGTCTTGGTCATGTGTGCATTGAACTCACAGAGTTGAACCTTCCTTTTGATAGAGAAGTTTGGAAGCACTCTTTTAGTAGAATCTTCAGGTGGATGTATGGAGTGCTTTGAGGCCTATGCTGGAAAAGGAAATGTCTTCACGTAGAAACGAGACAAAGGCATTCTCAGAAAGGTCCCTGTGCCTTGTGCATTCAACTCACAGAGTTCAGCCTTCTTTTTGATAGAGCAGTTTCGAAACACTCTTTTTGTAGAGTCTGCAAGTGGATAATTGGAGCGCTTTGATGCCTATGCTGCAAAAGGAAATATCATTGCATAAAAACTAGATGGAAGCACTCTCACAAACTTCTTTGTGGTGAGTGCATTCAACTCACAGAGTTGAACCTTCGTTTTGATAGACCCGTTTTGAAACACTGTTTTTGTAGTATTCGCAAGTGGATATTTGGAGCGCGTTGAGGCTGGAGTTGGAAAAGGAAATCTCTTCACGTACAAGCTAGACGGAAGCATACTCCGAAACTTCTTTGTCATGTGGGGATTGAACTCACAGAGTTGAACCTTCCTTTTCGTAGAGCGGTTCTGCAAGACTCTTTTTGTGGAAACTGCAAGTGGATATTTGGTGCGATTGGGGCATCCAGTGGAAAGGATCATACATTACGATGAAAACTAGATTGAACTATTCTCAGAAACTTCTCTGCGACGAGTGCCTTCTACTCACAGAGTCGAACCTTCCTTTTGAGAGAACAGTTTTGAAACACTCTTTCTGTGGACTCTGCAAGGGGATCACTTTGTCGCTTTGATGCCTAGGCTGGAAAAGGAAATATCTTCACACGAAAACAAGACAGAAGCATTCTCAGAAACCATTTCTGATGTGCGCATTCAACTCACCGAGTTGAACCTTCCTTTTGATAGAGCAGTTTTGAAACACTCTTTTTGTAGAATCTGCAAGTGGAGATTTGGAGTGCTCTGAGTCCTACCCTGGAAAAGGAAATAACTTCACTTAGAACCTAGACGGAAGCATTCTCAGAGACTTCCCTGTGCTTTCTGCATTCCACTCACAGAGTTGAACCTTCCTTTTGATAGAACAGCTTTGAAACGCTCTTTTTGTAGAATCTGCAAGTCGATACTTGGAACGCTTTGAGGCCTAGGCTGGAAAAGGAAATATCTTCACATAAAAACTAGAGAGAAGCATTCTCAGAAACTTCTTTGTGATCTGCGCATTCAACCCACAGAGTTGAAGCTTCCCTTTGCTATAGCAGTTTTGAAACTCTCTTTGAGTAGAATCTTCCAGGGGATATTCGGTGTGCCGAGAGGCCAACACTGGAAAAGGAAATATCTTCACTTGAAAACTAGACGGAAGCGTTCTCAGAAACTACCCTGTGCTTTATGCATTCAACTCACAGAGAGGACTCTTCCTTTGGAGAGCGCAGTTTTGAAACACTCTTTTTGCAGAATTTGCTAGGGGATGTTTGGAGCTTTTGGAGGCCTATGCTGGAAAAGGAAATATCTTCACAAACCAACTAGATGGAAGCATTCTCACAAACTTCTTTGTGATGAGTGCCTTCAACTCACAGACTTGAACCTTCCTTTTGAAAGAGCAGTTTTGAAACACTCCTTTTGTAGAATCTGCAAGTGGATATTTGGAGCGTTTTGAGGCCTTTGCTGGGAAATGAAATATCTTCACCTAAAAACTAGACAGAAGCATTCTCAGAAACATCATTGCGATGTGTGCATTCAACTCACAGGGTTGAACCTTCCTTTTGATAGAGCAGTTTTGAAACACACCTTGTGTAGAATCTGCAAGTGGATATTTGGAGCGCTTTGAGGCCTATGCTGGAAAAGGGAATATCTTCACATAAACACTAGACAGAAGCATTCTCAGAAACTTCTTTGTGATGTGCGCATTCAACTCACAGAGTTGAAGCGGCCTTTTGATAGAGCCGTTTGGGAACAGCCTTTTTGTAACATCTGCAAGTGGATATTTGGAGCGATTTGAGGCCTATGATGGAAAGGGAAATATCTTCACATAGAAACTAGACAGAAGCCTCCTCAGAAACTTCTGTGTGATGAGTGCATTCAACTCACAGACTTGAACCTTCCTTTTGATAGAGAAGTTTAGAAACACTCTTGCAGAGGCATCTGAATGAGGATCTTGGGAGCGCTTCGAGGCCAATGCTGGGAAACGAAATATCATCACATAGAAAGTAGACAGAAGGATTCTCAGAAACTTCTTGGTGATGAGTGCGTTCCACTCACAGACTTGAACGTTCCTCTTGAGAGAACACTTTTGGAACACTCCTTTTGTAGAATCTGCAAGTGTTTATTTGGAGCGCTTTGAGGCCTATGTTGGAAAAGGAAATATCTTCCCATATAAACTAGACAGAAGCATTCTCAGAAACTTCTTTACGATGAGTGCATTCAACTCACAGACTTGAAGCTTCCTTTGGAAAGAGCAGTTTTGAAACACTCTTTTTGTAGAATCTGCAAGTGGATATGTGGAACGCATTGAGGCCTCTGCTGGAAAAGGAAATATCTTCACAGAAACACTAGACAGAAGCATTCTCAGAAACGTCTTGGTCATGTGTGCATTGAACTCACAGAGTTGAACCTTCCTTTTGATAGAGAAGTTTGGAAGCACTCTTTTAGTAGAATCTTCAGGTGGATGTATGGAGTGCTTTGAGGCCTATGCTGGAAAAGGAAATCTCTTCACGTAGAAACGAGACAAAGGCATTCTCAGAAAGGTCCCTGTGCCTTGTGCATTCAACTCACAGAGTTCAGCCTTCTTTTTGATAGAGCAGTTTCGAAACACTCTTTTTGTAGAGTCTGCAAGTGGATAATTGGAGCGCTTTGATGCCTATGCTGCAAAAGGAAATATCATTGCATAAAAACTAGATGGAAGCACTCTCACAAACTTCTTTGTGGTGAGTGCATTCAACTCACAGAGTTGAACCTTCGTTTTGATAGACCCGTTTTGAAACACTGTTTTTGTAGTATTCGCAATTGGATATTTGGATTGCGTTGAGGCTGGAGTTGGAAAAGGAAATCTCTTCACGTACAAGCTAGACGGAAGCATTCTCCGAAACTTCTTTGTCACGTGGGGATTGAACTCACAGAGTTGAACCATCCTTTTCGTAGAGGGGTTCTGCAAGACTCTTTTTGTGGAAACTGCAAGTGGATATTTGGTGCGATTGGGGCATCCAGTGGAAAGGATCATACATTACGATGAAAACTAGATTGAACTATTCTCAGAAACTTCTCTGCGACGAGTGCCTTCTACTCACAGAGTCGAACCTTCCTTTTGAGAGAACAGTTTTGAAACACTCTTTCTGTGGACTCTGCAAGGGGATCACTAGGTCGCTTTGATGCCTAGGCTGGAAAAGGAAATATCTTCACACGAAAACAAGACAGAAGCATTCTCAGAAACCTTTTCTGATGTGCGCATTCAACTCACCGAGTTGAACCTTCCTTTTGATAGAGCAGTTTTGAAACACTCTTTTTGTAGAATCTGCAAGTGGAGATTTGGAGTGCTCTGAGTCCTACCCTGGAAAAGGAAATAACTTCACTTAGAACCTAGACGGAAGCATTCTCAGAGACTTCCCTGTGTTTTCTGCATTCAACTCACAGAGTTGAACCTTCCTTTCGATAGAACAGCTTTGAAACGCTCTTTTTGTAGAATCTGCAAGTCGATACTTGGAACGCTCTGAGTCCTAACCTGGAAAAGGAAATAACTTCACTTAGAACCTAGACGGAAGCATTCTCAGAGACTTCCCTGTGCTTTCTGCATTCAACTCACAGAGTTGAACCTTCCTTTTGATAGAACAGCTTTGAAACGCTCTTTTTGTAGAATCTGCAAGTCGATACTTGGAACGCTTTGAGGCCTATGCTGGAAAAGGAAATATCTTCACATAAAAACTAGAGAGAAGCATTCTCAGAAACTCCTTTGTGATCTGCGCATTCAACCCACAGAGTTGAAGCTTCCCTTTGCTATAGCAGTTTTGAAACTCTCTTTGAGTAGAATCTTCCAGGGGATATTCGGTGTGCCGAGAGGCCAACACTGGAAAAGGAAATATCTTCACTTGAAAACTAGACGGAAGCGTTCTCAGAAACTACCCTGTGCTTTATGCATTCAACTCACAGAGAGGACTCTTCCTTTGGAGAGCGCAGTTTTGAAACACTCTTTTTGCAGAATTTGCTAGGGGATGTTTGGGGCTTTTGGAGGCCTATGCTGGAAAAGGAAATATCTTCGCGTAAACACTAGACAGAAGCATTCTCAGAAACTTCTTTGTGATGTGCGCATTCAACTCACAGAGTTGAAGCGGCCTTTTGATAGAGCCGTTTGGGAACTGCCTTTTTGTAACATCTGCAAGTGGATATTTGGAGCGATTTGAGGCCTATGATGGAAAGGGAAATATCTTCATATAGAAACTACACAGAAGCCTCCTCAGAAACTTCTGTGTGATGAGTGCATTCAACTCACAGACTTGAACCTTCCTTTTGATAGAGAAGTTTAGAAACACTCTTGCAGAGGCATCTGAATGAGGATCTTGGGAGCGCTTCGAGGCCAATGCTGGGAAACGAAATATCATCACATAGAAACTAGACAGAAGGATTCTCAGAAACTTCTTGGTGATGAGTGCGTTCCACTCACAGACTTGAACGTTCCTCTTGAGAGAACACTTTTGAAACACTCCTTTTGTAGAATCTGCAAGTGTTTATTTGGAGCGCTTTGAGGCCTATGTTGGAAAAGGAAATATCTTCCCATATAAACTAGACAGAAGCATTCTCAGAAACTTCTTTATGATGAGTGCATTCAACTCACAGACTTGAAGCTTCCTTTGGAAAGAGCAGTTTTGAAACACTCTTTTTGTAGAATCTGCAAGTGGATATGTGGAGCGCATTGAGGCCTCTGCTGGAAAAGGGAATATCTTCACAGAAACACTAGACAGAAGCATTCTCAGAAACGTCTTGGTCATGTGTGCATTGAACTCACAGAGTTGAACCTTCCTTTTGATAGAGAAGTTTGGAAGCACTCTTTTAGTAGAATCTTCAGGTGGATGTATGGAGTGCTTTGAGGCCTATGCTGGAAAAGGAAATCTCTTCACGTAGAAACGAGACAAAGGCATTCTCAGAAAGGTCCCTGTGCCTTGTGCATTCAACTCACAGAGTTCAGCCTTCTTTTTGATAGAACAGTTTCGAAACACTCTTTTTGTAGAGTCTGCAAGTGGATAATTGGAGCGCTTTGATGCCTATGCTGCAAAAGGAAATATCATTGCATAAAAACTAGATGGAAGCACTCTCACAAACTTCTTTGTGGTGAGTGCATTCAACTCACAGAGTTGAACCTTCGTTTTGATAGACCCGTTTTGAAACACTGTTTTTGTAGTATTCGCAAGTGGATATTTGGATTGCGTTGAGGCTGGAGTTGGAAAAGGAAATCTCTTCACGTACAAGCTAGACGGAAGCATTCTCCGAAACTTCTTTGTCACGTGGGGATTGAACTCACAGAGTTGAACCTTCCTTTTCGTAGAGGGGTTCTGCAAGACTCTTTTTGTGGAAACTGCAAGTGGATATTTGGTGCGATTGGGGCATCCAGTGGAAAGGATCATACATTACGATGAAAACTAGATTGAACTATTCTCAGAAACTTCTCTGTGACGAGTGCCTTCTACTCACAGAGTCGAACCTTCCTTTTGAGAGAACAGTTTTGAAGCACTCTTTCTGTGGACTCTGCAAGGGGATCACTAGGTCGCTTTGATGCCTAGGCTGGAAAAGGAAATATCTTCACACGAAAACAAGACAGAAGCATTCTCAGAAACCTTTTCTGATGTGCGCATTCAACTCACCGAGTTGAACCTTCCTTTTGATAGAGCAGTTTTGAAACACTCTTTTTATAGAATCTGCAAGTGGAGATTTGGAGTGCTCTGAGTCCTACCCTGGAAAAGGAAATAACTTCACTTAGAAACTAGACGGAAGCATTCTCGGAGACTTCCCTGTGCTTTCTGCACTCCACTCACAGAGTTGAACCTTCCTTTTGATAGAACAGCTTTGAAACGCTCTTTTTGTAGAATCTGCAAGTCGATACTTGGAACGCTTTGAGGCCTATGCTGGAAAAGGAAATATCTTCACATAAAAACTAGAGAGAAGCATTCTCAGAAACTTCTTTGTGATCTGCGCATTCAACCCACAGAGTTGAAGCTTCCCTTTGCTATAGCAGTTTTGAAACTCTCTTTGAGTAGAATCTTCCAGGGGATATTCGGTGTGCCGAGAGGCCAACACTGGAAAAGGAAATATCTTCACTTGAAAACTAGACGGAAGCGTTCTCAGAAACTACCCTGTGCTTGATGCATTCAACTCACAGAGAGGACTCTTCCTTTGGAGAGCGCAGTTTTGAAACACTCTTTTTGCAGAATTTGCTAGGGGATGTTTGGAGCTTTTGGAGGCCTATGCTGGAAAAGGAAATATCTTCACAAACCAACTAGACGGAAGCATTCTCACAAACTTCTTTGTGATGAGTGCCTTCAACTCACAGACTTGAACCTTCCTTTTGAAAGAGCAGTTTTGAAACACTCCTTTTGTAGAATCTGCAAGTGGATATTTGGAGCGTTTGGAGGCCTTTGCTGGGAAATGAAATATCTTCACCTAAAAACTAGACAGAAGCATTCTCAGAAACAACATTGCGATGTGTGCATTCAACTCACAGGGTTGAACCTTCCTTTTGATAGAGCAGTTTTGAAACACACCTTGTGTAGAATCTGCAAGTGGATATTTGGAGCGCTTTGAGGCCTATGCTGGAAAAGGGAATATCTTCACATAAACACTAGACAGAAGCATTCTCAGAAACTTCTTTGTGATGTGCGCATTCAACTCACAGAGTTGAAGCGGCCTTTTGATAGAGCCGTTTGGGAACAGCCCTTTTGTAACATCTGCAAGTGGATATTTGGAGCGATTTGAGGCCTATGATGGAAAGGGAAATATCTTCACATAGAAACTAGACAGAAGCCTCCTCAGAAACTTCTGTGTGATGAGTGCATTCAACTCACAGACTTGAACCTTCCTTTTGATAGAGAAGTTTAGAAACACTCTTGCAGAGGCATCGGAATGAGGATCTTGGGAGCGCTTCGAGGCCAATGCTGGGAAACGAAATATCATCACATAGAAACTAGACAGAAGGATTCTCAGAAACTTCTTGGTGATGAGTGCGTTCCACTCACAGACTTGAACGTTCCTCTTGAGAGAACACTTTTGAAACACTCCTTTTGTAGAATCTGCAAGTGTTTATTTGGAGCGCTTTGAGGCCTATGTTGGAAAAGGAAATATCTTCCCATATAAACTAGACAGAAGCATTCTCAGAAACTTCTTTACGATGAGTGCATTCAACTCACAGACTTGAAGCTTCCTTTGGAAAGAGCAGTTTTGAAACACTCTTTTTGTAGAATCTGCAAGTGGATATGTGGAGCGCTTTGAGGCCTCTGCTGGAAAAGGAAATATCTTCACAGAAACACTAGACAGAAGCATTCTCAGAAACGTCTTGGTCATGTGTGCATTGAACTCACAGAGTTGAACCTTCCTTTTGATAGAGAAGTTTGGAAGCACTCTTTTAGTAGAATCTTCAGGTGGATGTATGGAGTGCTTTGAGGCCTATGCTGGAAAAGGAAATGTCTTCACGTAGAAACGAGACAAAGGCATTCTCAGAAAGGTCCCTGTGCCTTGTGCATTCAACTCACAGAGTTCAGCCTTCTTTTGGATAGAGCAGTTTCGAAACACTCTTTTTGTAGAGTCTGCAAGTGGATAATTGGAGCGCTTTGATGCCTATGCTGCAAAAGGAAATATCATTGCATAAAAACTAGATGGAAGCACTCTCACAAACTTCTTTGTGGTGAGTGCATTCAACTCACAGAGTTGATCCTTCGTTTTGATAGACCCGTTTTGAAACACTGTTTTTGTAGTATTCGCAAGTGGATATTTGGAGCGCGTTGAGGCTGGAGTTGGAAAAGGAAATCTCTTCACGTACAAGCTAGACGGAAGCATTCTCCGAAACTTCTTTGTCACGTGGGGATTGAACTCACAGAGTTGAACCTTCCTTTTCGTAGAGCGGTTCTGCAAGACTCTTTTTGTGGAAACTGCAAGTGGATATTTGGTGCGATTGGGGCATCCAGTGGAAAGGATCATACATTACGATGAAAACTAGATTGAACTATTCTCAGAAACTTCTCTGCGACGAGTGCCTTCTACTCACAGAGTCGAACCTTCCTTTTGAGAGAACAGTTTTGAAACACTCTTTCTGTGGACTCTGCAAGGGGATCACTTTGTCGCTTTGATGCCTAGGCTGGAAAAGGAAATATCTTCACACGAAAACAAGACAGAAGCATTCTCAGAAACCTTTTCTGATGTGCGCATTCAACTCACCGAGTTGAACCTTCCTTTTGATAGAGCAGTTTTGAAACACTCTTTTTGTAGAATCTGCAAGTGGAGATTTGGAGTGCTCTGAGTCCTACCCTGGAAAAGGAAATAACTTCACTTAGAACCTAGACGGAAGCATTCTCAGAGACTTCCCTGTGCTTTCTGCATTCCACTCACAGAGTTGAACCTTCCTTTTGATAGAACAGCTTTGAAACGCTCTTTTTGTAGAATCTGCAAGTCGATACTTGGAACGCTTTGAGGCCTAGGCTGGAAAAGGAAATATCTTCACATAAAAACTAGAGAGAAGCATTCTCAGAAACTTCTTGTGATCTGTGCATTCAACCCACAGAGTTGAAGCTTCCCTTTGCTATAGCAGTTTTGAAACTCTCTTTGAGTAGAATCTTCCAGGGGATATTCGGTGTGCCGAGAGGCCAACACTGGAAAAGGAAATATCTTCACTTGAAAACTAGACGGAAGCGTTCTCAGAAACTACCCTGTGCTTTATGCATTCAACTCACAGAGAGGACTCTTCCTTTGGAGAGCGCAGTTTTGAAACACTCTTTTTGCAGAATTTGCTAGGGGATGTTTGGAGCTTTTGGAGGCCTATGCTGGAAAAGGAAATATCTTCACAAACCAACTAGACGGAAGCATTCTCACAAACTTCTTTGTGATGAGTGCCTTCAACTCACAGACTTGAACCTTCCTTTTGAAAGAGCAGTTTTGAAACACTCCTTTTGTAGATTCTGCAAGTGGATATTTGGAGCGTTTGGAGGCCTTTGCTGGGAAATGAAATATCTTCACCTAAAAACTAGACAGAAGCATTCTCGGAAACAACATTGCGATGTGTGCATTCAACTCACAGGGTTGAACCTTCCTTTTGATAGAGCAGTTTTGAAACACACCTTGTGTAGAATCTGCAAGTGGATATTTGGAGCGCTTTGAGGCCTATGCTGGAAAAGGGAATATCTTCACATAAACACTAGACAGAAGCATTCTCAGAAACTTCTTTGTGATGTGCGCATTCAACTCACAGAGTTGAAGCGGCCTTTTGATAGAGCCGTTTGGGAACAGCCTTTTTGTAACATCTGCAAGTGGATATTTGGAGCGATTTGAGGCCTATGATGGAAAGGGAAATATCTTCACATAGAAACTAGACAGAAGCCTCCTCAGAAACTTCTGTGTGATGAGTGCATTCAACTCACAGACTTGAACCTTCCTTTTGATAGAGAAGTTTAGAAACACTCTTGCAGAGGCATCTGAATGAGGATCTTGGGAGCGCTTCGAGGCCAATGCTGGGAAACGAAATATCATCACATAGAAACTAGACAGAAGGATTCTCAGAAACTTCTTGGTGATGAGTGCGTTCCACTCACAGACTTGAACGTTCCTCTTGAGAGAACACTTTTGAAACACTCCTTTTGTAGAATCTGCAAGTGTTTATTTGGAGCGCTTTGAGGCCTATGTTGGAAAAGGAAATATCTTCCCATATAAACTAGACAGAAGCATTCTCAGAAACTTCTTTACGATGAGTGCATTCAACTCACAGACTTGAAGCTTCCTTTGGAAAGAGCAGTTTTGAAACACTCTTTTTGTAGAATCTGCAAGTGGATATGTGGAGCGCTTTGAGGCCTCTGCTGGAAAAGGAAATATCTTCACAGAAACACTAGACAGAAGCATTCTCAGAAACGTCTTGGTCATGTGTGCATTGAACTCACAGAGTTGAACCTTCCTTTTGATAGAGAAGTTTGGAAGCACTCTTTTAGTAGAATCTTCAGGTGGATGTATGGAGTGCTTTGAGGCCTATGCTGGAAAAGGAAATCTCTTCACGTAGAAACGAGACAAAGGCATTCTCAGAAAGGTCCCTGTGCCTTGTGCATTCAACTCACAGAGTTCAGCCTTCTTTTTGATAGAGCAGTTTCGAAACACTCTTTTTGTAGAGTCTGCAAGTGGATAATTGGAGCGCTTTGATGCCTATGCTGCAAAAGGAAATATCATTGCATAAAAACTAGATGGAAGCACTCTCACAAACTTCTTTGTGGTGAGTGCATTCAACTCACAGAGTTGAACCTTCGTTTTGATAGACCCGTTTTGAAACACTGTTTTTGTAGTATTCGCAAGTGGATATTTGGAGCGCGTTGAGGCTGGAGTTGGAAAAGGAAATCTCTTCACGTACAAGCTAGACGGAAGCATTCTCCGAAACTTCTTTGTCACGTGGGGATTGAACTCACAGAGTTGAACCTTCCTTTTCGTAGAGGGGTTCTGCAAGACTCTTTTTGTGGAAACTGCAAGTGGATATTTGGTGCGATTGGGGCATCCAGTGGAAAGGATCATACATTACGATGAAAACTAGATTGAACTATTCTCAGAAACTTCTCTGCGACGAGTGCCTTCTACTCACAGAGTCGAACCTTCCTTTTGAGAGAACAGTTTTGAAACACTCTTTCTGTGGACTCTGCAAGGGGATCACTTTGTCGCTTTGATGCCTAGGCTGGAAAAGGAAATATCTTCACACGAAAACAAGACAGAAGCATTCTCAGAAACCTTTTCTGATGTGCGCATTCAACTCACCGAGTTGAACCTTCCTTTTGATAGAGCAGTTTTGAAACACTCTTTTTGTAGAATCTGCAAGTGGAGATTTGGAGTGCTCTGAGTCCTACCCTGGAAAAGGAAATAACTTCACTTAGAACCTAGACGGAAGCATTCTCAGAGACTTCCCTGTGCTTTCTGCATTCCACTCACAGAGTTGAACCTTCCTTTTGATAGAACAGCTTTGAAACGCTCTTTTTGTAGAATCTGCAAGTCGATACTTGGAACGCTTTGAGGCTTAGGCTGGAAAAGGAAATATCTTCACATAAAAACTAGAGAGAAGCATTCTCAGAAACTTCTTTGTGATCTGTGCATTCAACCCACAGAGTTGAAGCTTCCCTTTGCTATAGCAGTTTTGAAACTCTCTTTGAGTAGAATCTTCCAGGGGATATTCGGTGTGCCGAGAGGCCAACACTGGAAAAGGAAATATCTTCACTTGAAAACTAGACGGAAGCGTTCTCAGAAACTACCCTGTGCTTTATGCATTCAACTCACAGAGAGGACTCTTCCTTTGGAGAGCGCAGTTTTGAAACACTCTTTTTGCAGAATTTGCTAGGGGATGTTTGGAGCTTTTGGAGGCCTATGCTGGAAAAGGAAATATCTTCACAAACCAACTAGACGGAAGCATTCTCACAAACTTCTTTGTGATGAGTGCCTTCAACTCACAGACTTGAACCTTCCTTTTGAAAGAGCAGTTTTGAAACACTCCTTTTGTAGAATCTGCAAGTGGATATTTGGAGCGTTTGGAGGCCTTTGCTGGGAAATGAAATATCTTCACCTAAAAACTAGACAGAAGCATTTTCAGAAACATCATTGCGATGTGTGCATTCAACTCACAGGGTTGAACCTTCCTTTTGATAGAGCAGTTTTGAAACACACCTTGTGTAGAATCTGCAAGTGGATATTTGGAGCGCTTTGAGGCCTACGCTGGAAAAGGGAATATCTTCACATAAACACTAGACAGAAGCATTCTCAGAAACTTCTTTGTGATGTGCGCATTCAACTCACAGAGTTGAAGCGGCCTTTTGATAGAGCCGTTTGGGAACAGCCTTTTTGTAACATCTGCAAGTGGATATTTGGAGCGATTTGAGGCCTATGATGGAAAGGGAAATATCTTCACATAGAAACTAGACAGAAGCCTCCTCAGAAACTTCTGTGTGATGAGTGCATTCAACTCACAGACTTGAACCTTCCTTTTGATAGAGAAGTTTAGAAACACTCTTGCAGAGGCATCTGAATGAGGATCTTGGGAGCGCTTCGAGGCCAATGCTGGGAAACGAAATATCATCACATAGAAACTAGACAGAAGGATTCTCAGAAACTTCTTGGTGATGAGTGCGTTCCACTCACAGACTTGAACGTTCCTCTTGAGAGAACACTTTTGAAACACTCCTTTTGTAGAATCTGGAAGTGTTTATTTGGAGCGCTTTGAGGCCTATGTTGGAAAAGGAAATATCTTCCCATATAAACTAGACAGAAGCATTCTCAGAAACTTCTTTATGATGAGTGCATTCAACTCACAGACTTGAAGCTTCCTTTGGAAAGAGCAGTTTTGAAACACTCTTTTTGTAGAATCTGCAAGTGGATATGTGGAGCGCATTGAGGCCTCTGCTGGAAAAGGGAATATCTTCACAGAAACACTAGACAGAAGCATTCTCAGAAACGTCTTGGTCATGTGTGCATTGAACTCACAGAGTTGAACCTTCCTTTTGATAGAGAAGTTTGGAAGCACTCTTTTAGTAGAATCTTCAGGTGGATGTATGGAGTGCTTTGAGGCCTATGCTGGAAAAGGAAATCTCTTCACGTAGAAACGAGACAAAGGCATTCTCAGAAAGGTCCCTGTGCCTTGTGCATTCAACTCACAGAGTTCAGCCTTCTTTTTGATAGAACAGTTTCGAAACACTCTTTTTGTAGAGTCTGCAAGTGGATAATTGGAGCGCTTTGATGCCTATGCTGCAAAAGGAAATATCATTGCATAAAAACTAGATGGAAGCACTCTCACAAACTTCTTTGTGGTGAGTGCATTCAACTCACAGAGTTGAACCTTCGTTTTGATAGACCCGTTTTGAAACACTGTTTTTGTAGTATTCGCAATTGGATATTTGGATTGCGTTGAGGCTGGAGTTGGAAAAGGAAATCTCTTCACGTACAAGCTAGACGGAAGCATTCTCCGAAACTTCTTTGTCACGTGGGGATTGAACTCACAGAGTTGAACCTTCCTTTTCGTAGAGGGGTTCTGCAAGACTCTTTTTGTGGAAACTGCAAGTGGATATTTGGTGCGATTGGGGCATCCAGTGGAAAGGATCATACATTACGATGAAAACTAGATTGAACTATTCTCAGAAACTTCTCTGCGACGAGTGCCTTCTACTCACAGAGTCGAACCTTCCTTTTGAGAGAACAGTTTTGAAGCACTCTTTCTGTGGACTCTGCAAGGGGATCACTAGGTCGCTTTGATGCCTAGGCTGGAAAAGGAAATATCTTCACACGAAAACAAGACAGAAGCATTCTCAGAAACCTTTTCTGATGTGCGCATTCAACTCACCGAGTTGAACCTTCCTTTTGATAGAGCAGTTTTGAAACACTCTTTTTGTAGAATCTGCAAGTGGAGATTTGGAGTGCTCTGAGTCCTACCCTGGAAAAGGAAATAACTTCACTTAGAAACTAGACGGAAGCATTCTCGGAGACTTCCCTGTGCTTTCTGCACTCCACTCACAGAGTTGAACCTTCCTTTTGATAGAACAGCTTTGAAACGCTCTTTTTGTAGAATCTGCAAGTCGATACTTGGAACGCTTTGAGGCCTATGCTGGAAAAGGAAATATCTTCACATAAAAACTAGAGAGAAGCATTCTCAGAAACTTCTTTGTGATCTGCGCATTCAACCCACAGAGTTGAAGCTTCCCTTTGCTATAGCAGTTTTGAAACTCTCTTTGAGTAGAATCTTCCAGGGGATATTCTGTGTGCCGAGAGGCCAACACTGGAAAAGGAAATATCTTCACTTGAAAACTAGACGGAAGCGTTCTCAGAAACTACCCTGTGCTTGATGCATTCAACTCACAGAGAGGACTCTTCCTTTGGAGAGCGCAGTTTTGAAACACTCTTTTTGCAGAATTTGCTAGGGGATGTTTGGAGCTTTTGGAGGCCTATGCTGGAAAAGGAAATATCTTCACAAACCAACTAGACGGAAGCATTCTCACAAACTTCTTTGTGATGAGTGCCTTCAACTCACAGACTTGAACCTTCCTTTTGAAAGAGCAGTTTTGAAACACTCCTTTTGTAGAATCTGCAAGTGGATATTTGGAGCGTTTGGAGGCCTTTGCTGGGAAATGAAATATCTTCACCTAAAAACTAGACAGAAGCATTCTCAGAAACAACATTGCGATGTGTGCATTCAACTCACAGGGTTGAACCTTCCTTTTGATAGAGCAGTTTTGAAACACACCTTGTGTAGAATCTGCAAGTGGATATTTGGAGCGCTTTGAGGCCTATGCTGGAAAAGGGAATATCTTCACATAAACACTAGACAGAAGCATTCTCAGAAACTTCTTTGTGATGTGCGCATTCAACTCACAGAGTTGAAGCGGCCTTTTGATAGAGCCGTTTGGGAACAGCCTTTTTGTAACATCTGCAAGTGGATATTTGGAGCGATTTGAGGCCTATGATGGAAAGGGAAATATCTTCACATAGAAACTAGACAGAAGCCTCCTCAGAAACTTCTGTGTGATGAGTGCATTCAACTCACAGACTTGAACCTTCCTTTTGATAGAGAAGTTTAGAAACACTCTTGCAGAGGCATCTGAATGAGGATCTTGGGAGCGCTTCGAGGCCAATGCTGGGAAACGAAATATCATCACATAGAAACTAGACAGAAGGATTCTCAGAAACTTCTTGGTGATGAGTGCGTTCCACTCACAGACTTGAACGTTCCTCTTGAGAGAACACTTTTGAAACACTCCTTTTGTAGAATCTGCAAGTGTTTATTTGGAGCGCTTTGAGGCCTATGTTGGAAAAGGAAATATCTTCCCATATAAACTAGACAGAAGCATTCTCAGAAACTTCTTTACGATGAGTGCATTCAACTCACAGACTTGAAGCTTCCTTTGGAAAGAGCAGTTTTGAAACACTCTTTTTGTAGAATCTGCAAGTGGATATGTGGAGCGCTTTGAGGCCTCTGCTGGAAAAGGAAATATCTTCACAGAAACACTAGACAGAAGCATTCTCAGAAACGTCTTGGTCATGTGTGCATTGAACTCACAGAGTTGAACCTTCCTTTTGATAGAGAAGTTTGGAAGCACTCTTTTAGTAGAATCTTCAGGTGGATGTATGGAGTGCTTTGAGGCCTATGCTGGAAAAGGAAATCTCTTCACGTAGAAACGAGACAAAGGCATTCTCAGAAAGGTCCCTGTGCCTTGTGCATTCAACTCACAGGGTTCAGCCTTCTTTTTGATAGAGCAGTTTCGAAACACTCTTTTTGTAGAGTCTGCAAGTGGATAATTGGAGCGCTTTGATGCCTATGCTGCAAAAGGAAATATCATTGCATAAAAACTAGATGGAAGCACTCTCACAAACTTCTTTGTGGTGAGTGCATTCAACTCACAGAGTTGAACCTTCGTTTTGATAGACCCGTTTTGAAACACTGTTTTTGTAGTATTCGCAAGTGGATATTTGGAGCGCGTTGAGGCTGGAGTTGGAAAAGGAAATCTCTTCACGTACAAGCTAGACGGAAGCATTCTCCGAAACTTCTTTGTCACGTGGGGATTGAACTCACAGAGTTGAACCTTCCTTTTCGTAGAGGGGTTCTGCAAGACTCTTTTTGTGGAAACTGCAAGTGGATATTTGGTGCGATTGGGGCATCCAGTGGAAAGGATCATACATTACGATGAAAACTAGATTGAACTATTCTCAGAAACTTCTCTGCGACGAGTGCCTTCTACTCACAGAGTCGAACCTTCCTTTTGAGAGAACAGTTTTGAAACACTCTTTCTGTGGACTCTGCAAGGGGATCACTTTGTCGCTTTGATGCCTAGGCTGGAAAAGGAAATATCTTCACACGAAAACAAGACAGAAGCATTCTCAGAAACCTTTTCTGATGTGCGCATTCAACTCACCGAGTTGAACCTTCCTTTTGATAGAGCAGTTTTGAAACACTCTTTTTGTAGAATCTGCAAGTGGAGATTTGGAGTGCTCTGAGTCCTACCCTGGAAAAGGAAATAACTTCACTTAGAACCTAGACGGAAGCATTCTCAGAGACTTCCCTGTGCTTTCTGCATTCCACTCACAGAGTTGAACCTTCCTTTTGATAGAACAGCTTTGAAACGCTCTTTTTGTAGAATCTGCAAGTCGATACTTGGAACGCTTTGAGGCTTAGGCTGGAAAAGGAAATATCTTCACATAAAAACTAGAGAGAAGCATTCTCAGAAACTTCTTTGTGATCTGTGCATTCAACCCACAGAGTTGAAGCTTCCCTTTGCTATAGCAGTTTTGAAACTCTCTTTGAGTAGAATCTTCCAGGGGATATTCGGTGTGCCGAGAGGCCAACACTGGAAAAGGAAATATCTTCACTTGAAAACTAGACGGAAGCGTTCTCAGAAACTACCCTGTGCTTTATGCATTCAACTCACAGAGAGGACTCTTCCTTTGGAGAGCGCAGTTTTGAAACACTCTTTTTGCAGAATTTGCTAGGGGATGTTTGGAGCTTTTGGAGGCCTATGCTGGAAAAGGAAATATCTTCACAAACCAACTAGACGGAAGCATTCTCACAAACTTCTTTGTGATGAGTGCCTTCAACTCACAGACTTGAACCTTCCTTTTGAAAGAGCAGTTTTGAAACACTCCTTTTGTAGAATCTGCAAGTGGATATTTGGAGCGTTTGGAGGCCTTTGCTGGGAAATGAAATATCTTCACCTAAAAACTAGACAGAAGCATTTTCAGAAACATCATTGCGATGTGTGCATTCAACTCACAGGGTTGAACCTTCCTTTTGATAGAGCAGTTTTGAAACACACCTTGTGTAGAATCTGCAAGTGGATATTTGGAGCGCTTTGAGGCCTACGCTGGAAAAGGGAATATCTTCACATAAACACTAGACAGAAGCATTCTCAGAAACTTCTTTGTGATGTGCGCATTCAACTCACAGAGTTGAAGCGGCCTTTTGATAGAGCCGTTTGGGAACAGCCTTTTTGTAACATCTGCAAGTGGATATTTGGAGCGATTTGAGGCCTATGATGGAAAGGGAAATATCTTCACATAGAAACTAGACAGAAGCCTCCTCAGAAACTTCTGTGTGATGAGTGCATTCAACTCACAGACTTGAACCTTCCTTTTGATAGAGAAGTTTAGAAACACTCTTGCAGAGGCATCTGAATGAGGATCTTGGGAGCGCTTCGAGGCCAATGCTGGGAAACGAAATATCATCACATAGAAACTAGACAGAAGGATTCTCAGAAACTTCTTGGTGATGAGTGCGTTCCACTCACAGACTTGAACGTTCCTCTTGAGAGAACACTTTTGAAACACTCCTTTTGTAGAATCTGCAAGTGTTTATTTGGAGCGCTTTGAGGCCTATGTTGGAAAAGGAAATATCTTCCCATATAAACTAGACAGAAGCATTCTCAGAAACTTCTTTATGATGAGTGCATTCAACTCACAGACTTGAAGCTTCCTTTGGAAAGAGCAGTTTTGAAACACTCTTTTTGTAGAATCTGCAAGTGGATATGTGGAGCGCATTGAGGCCTCTGCTGGAAAAGGGAATATCTTCACAGAAACACTAGACAGAAGCATTCTCAGAAACGTCTTGGTCATGTGTGCATTGAACTCACAGAGTTGAACCTTCCTTTTGATAGAGAAGTTTGGAAGCACTCTTTTAGTAGAATCTTCAGGTGGATGTATGGAGTGCTTTGAGGCCTATGCTGGAAAAGGAAATCTCTTCACGTAGAAACGAGACAAAGGCATTCTCAGAAAGGTCCCTGTGCCTTGTGCATTCAACTCACAGAGTTCAGCCTTCTTTTTGATAGAACAGTTTCGAAACACTCTTTTTGTAGAGTCTGCAAGTGGATAATTGGAGCGCTTTGATGCCTATGCTGCAAAAGGAAATATCATTGCATAAAAACTAGATGGAAGCACTCTCACAAACTTCTTTGTGGTGAGTGCATTCAACTCACAGAGTTGAACCTTCGTTTTGATAGACCCGTTTTGAAACACTGTTTTTGTAGTATTCGCAATTGGATATTTGGATTGCGTTGAGGCTGGAGTTGGAAAAGGAAATCTCTTCACGTACAAGCTAGACGGAAGCATTCTCCGAAACTTCTTTGTCACGTGGGGATTGAACTCACAGAGTTGAACCTTCCTTTTCGTAGAGGGGTTCTGCAAGACTCTTTTTGTGGAAACTGCAAGTGGATATTTGGTGCGATTGGGGCATCCAGTGGAAAGGATCATACATTACGATGAAAACTAGATTGAACTATTCTCAGAAACTTCTCTGCGACGAGTGCCTTCTACTCACAGAGTCGAACCTTCCTTTTGAGAGAACAGTTTTGAAGCACTCTTTCTGTGGACTCTGCAAGGGGATCACTAGGTCGCTTTGATGCCTAGGCTGGAAAAGGAAATATCTTCACACGAAAACAAGACAGAAGCATTCTCAGAAACCTTTTCTGATGTGCGCATTCAACTCACCGAGTTGAACCTTCCTTTTGATAGAGCAGTTTTGAAACACTCTTTTTGTAGAATCTGCAAGTGGAGATTTGGAGTGCTCTGAGTCCTACCCTGGAAAAGGAAATAACTTCACTTAGAAACTAGACGGAAGCATTCTCGGAGACTTCCCTGTGCTTTCTGCACTCCACTCACAGAGTTGAACCTTCCTTTTGATAGAACAGCTTTGAAACGCTCTTTTTGTAGAATCTGCAAGTCGATACTTGGAACGCTTTGAGGCCTATGCTGGAAAAGGAAATATCTTCACATAAAAACTAGAGAGAAGCATTCTCAGAAACTTCTTTGTGATCTGCGCATTCAACCCACAGAGTTGAAGCTTCCCTTTGCTATAGCAGTTTTGAAACTCTCTTTGAGTAGAATCTTCCAGGGGATATTCTGTGTGCCGAGAGGCCAACACTGGAAAAGGAAATATCTTCACTTGAAAACTAGACGGAAGCGTTCTCAGAAACTACCCTGTGCTTGATGCATTCAACTCACAGAGAGGACTCTTCCTTTGGAGAGCGCAGTTTTGAAACACTCTTTTTGCAGAATTTGCTAGGGGATGTTTGGAGCTTTTGGAGGCCTATGCTGGAAAAGGAAATATCTTCACAAACCAACTAGACGGAAGCATTCTCACAAACTTCTTTGTGATGAGTGCCTTCAACTCACAGACTTGAACCTTCCTTTTGAAAGAGCAGTTTTGAAACACTCCTTTTGTAGAATCTGCAAGTGGATATTTGGAGCGTTTGGAGGCCTTTGCTGGGAAATGAAATATCTTCACCTAAAAACTAGACAGAAGCATTCTCAGAAACAACATTGCGATGTGTGCATTCAACTCACAGGGTTGAACCTTCCTTTTGATAGAGCAGTTTTGAAACACACCTTGTGTAGAATCTGCAAGTGGATATTTGGAGCGCTTTGAGGCCTATGCTGGAAAAGGGAATATCTTCACATAAACACTAGACAGAAGCATTCTCAGAAACTTCTTTGTGATGTGCGGATTCAACTCACAGAGTTGAAGCGGCCTTTTGATAGAGCCGTTTGGGAACAGCCTTTTTGTAACATCTGCAAGTGGATATTTGGAGCGATTTGAGGCCTATGATGGAAAGGGAAATATCTTCACATAGAAACTAGACAGAAGCCTCCTCAGAAACTTCTGTGTGATGAGTGCATTCAACTCACAGACTTGAACCTTCCTTTTGATAGAGAAGTTTAGAAACACTCTTGCAGAGGCATCTGAATGAGGATCTTGGGAGCGCTTCGAGGCCAATGCTGGGAAACGAAATATCATCACATAGAAACTAGACAGAAGGATTCTCAGAAACTTCTTGGTGATGAGTGCGTTCCACTCACAGACTTGAACGTTCCTCTTGAGAGAACACTTTTGAAACACTCCTTTTGTAGAATCTGCAAGTGTTTATTTGGAGCGCTTTGAGGCCTATGTTGGAAAAGGAAATATCTTCCCATATAAACTAGACAGAAGCATTCTCAGAAACTTCTTTACGATGAGTGCATTCAACTCACAGACTTGAAGCTTCCTTTGGAAAGAGCAGTTTTGAAACACTCTTTTTGTAGAATCTGCAAGTGGATATGTGGAGCGCTTTGAGGCCTCTGCTGGAAAAGGAAATATCTTCACAGAAACACTAGACAGAAGCATTCTCAGAAACGTCTTGGTCATGTGTGCATTGAACTCACAGAGTTGAACCTTCCTTTTGATAGAGAAGTTTGGAAGCACTCTTTTAGTAGAATCTTCAGGTGGATGTATGGAGTGCTTTGAGGCCTATGCTGGAAAAGGAAATCTCTTCACGTAGAAACGAGACAAAGGCATTCTCAGAAAGGTCCCTGTGCCTTGTGCATTCAACTCACAGGGTTCAGCCTTCTTTTTGATAGAGCAGTTTCGAAACACTCTTTTTGTAGAGTCTGCAAGTGGATAATTGGAGCGCTTTGATGCCTATGCTGCAAAAGGAAATATCATTGCATAAAAACTAGATGGAAGCACTCTCACAAACTTCTTTGTGGTGAGTGCATTCAACTCACAGAGTTGAACCTTCGTTTTGATAGACCCGTTTTGAAACACTGTTTTTGTAGTATTCGCAAGTGGATATTTGGAGCGCGTTGAGGCTGGAGTTGGAAAAGGAAATCTCTTCACGTACAAGCTAGACGGAAGCATTCTCCGAAACTTCTTTGTCATGTGGGGATTGAACTCACAGAGTTGAACCTTCCTTTTCGTAGAGCGGTTCTGCAAGACTCTTTTTGTGGAAACTGCAAGTGGATATTTGGTGCGATTGGGGCATCCAGTGGAAAGGATCATACATTACGATGAAAACTAGATTGAACTATTCTCAGAAACTTCTCTGCGACGAGTGCCTTCTACTCACAGAGTCGAACCTTCCTTTTGAGAGAACAGTTTTGAAACACTCTTTCTGTGGACTCTGCAAGGGGATCACTTTGTCGCTTTGATGCCTAGGCTGGAAAAGGAAATATCTTCACACGAAAACAAGACAGAAGCATTCTCAGAAACCTTTTCTGATGTGCGCATTCAACTCACCGAGTTGAACCTTCCTTTTGATAGAGCAGTTTTGAAACACTCTTTTTGTAGAATCTGCAAGTGGAGATTTGGAGTGCTCTGAGTCCTACCCTGGAAAAGGAAATAACTTCACTTAGAACCTAGACGGAAGCATTCTCAGAGACTTCCCTGTGCTTTCTGCATTCCACTCACAGAGTTGAACCTTCCTTTTGATAGAACAGCTTTGAAACGCTCTTTTTGTAGAATCTGCAAGTCGATACTTGGAACGCTTTGAGGCCTAGGCTGGAAAAGGAAATATCTTCACATAAAAACTAGAGAGAAGCATTCTCAGAAACTTCTTTGTGATCTGCGCATTCAACCCACAGAGTTGAAGCTTCCCTTTGCTATAGCAGTTTTGAAACTCTCTTTGAGTAGAATCTTCCAGGGGATATTCGGTGTGCCGAGAGGCCAACACTGGAAAAGGAAATATCTTCACTTGAAAACTAGACGGAAGCGTTCTCAGAAACTACCCTGTGCTTGATGCATTCAACTCACAGAGAGGACTCTTCCTTTGGAGAGCGCACTTTTGAAACACTCTTTTTGCAGAATTTGCTAGGGGATGTTTGGAGCTTTTGGAGGCCTATGCTGGAAAAGGAAATATCTTCACAAACCAACTAGACGGAAGCATTCTCACAAACTTCTTTGTGATGAGTGCCTTCAACTCACAGACTTGAACCTTCCTTTTGAAAGAGCAGTTTTGAAACACTCCTTTTGTAGAATCTGCAAGTGGATATTTGGAGCGTTTGGAGGCCTTTGCTGGGAAATGAAATATCTTCACCTAAAAACTAGACAGAAGCATTCTCAGAAACATCATTGCGATGTGTGCATTCAACTCACAGGGTTGAACCTTGCTTTTGATAGAGCAGTTTCGAAACACACCTTGTGTAGAATCTGCAAGTGGATATTTGGAGCGCTTTGAGGCCTATGCTGGAAAAGGGAATATCTTCACATAAACACTAGACAGAAGCATTCTCAGAAACTTCTTTGTGATGTGCGCATTCAACTCACAGAGTTGAAGCGGCCTTTTGATAGAGCCGTTTGGGAACAGCCTTTTTGTAACATCTGCAAGTGGATATTTGGAGCGATTTGAGGCCTATGATGGAAAGGGAAATATCTTCACATAGAAACTAGACAGAAGCCTCCTCAGAAACTTCTGTGTGATGAGTGCATTCAACTCACAGACTTGAACCTTCCTTTTGATAGAGAAGTTTAGAAACACTCTTGCAGAGGCATCTGAATGAGGATCTTGGGAGCGCTTCGAGGCCAATGCTGGGAAACGAAATATCATCACATAGAAACTAGACAGAAGGATTCTCAGAAACTTCTTGGTGATGAGTGCGTTCCACTCACAGACTTGAACGTTCCTCTTGAGAGAACACTTTTGAAACACTCCTTTTGTAGAATCTGCAAGTGTTTATTTGGAGCGCTTTGAGGCCTATGTTGGAAAAGGAAATATCTTCCCATATAAACTAGACAGAAGCATTCTCAGAAACTTCTTTACGATGAGTGCATTCAACTCACAGACTTGAAGCTTCCTTTGGAAAGAGCAGTTTTGAAACACTCTTTTTGTAGAATCTGCAAGTGGATATGTGGAGCGCTTTGAGGCCTCTGCTGGAAAAGGAAATATCTTCACAGAAACACTAGACAGAAGCATTCTCAGAAACGTCTTGGTCATGTGTGCATTGAACTCACAGAGTTGAACCTTCCTTTTGATAGAGAAGTTTGGAAGCACTCTTTTAGTAGAATCTTCAGGTGGATGTATGGAGTGCTTTGAGGCCTATGCTGGAAAAGGAAATCTCTTCACGTAGAAACGAGACAAAGGCATTCTCAGAAAGGTCCCTGTGCCTTGTGCATTCAACTCACAGGGTTCAGCCTTCTTTTTGATAGAGCAGTTTCGAAACACTCTTTTTGTAGAGTCTGCAAGTGGATAATTGGAGCGCTTTGATGCCTATGCTGCAAAAGGAAATATCATTGCATAAAAACTAGATGGAAGCACTCTCACAAACTTCTTTGTGGTGAGTGCATTCAACTCACAGAGTTGAACCTTCGTTTTGATAGACCCGTTTTGAAACACTGTTTTTGTAGTATTCGCAAGTGGATATTTGGAGCGCGTTGAGGCTGGAGTTGGAAAAGGAAATCTCTTCACGTACAAGCTAGACGGAAGCATTCTCCGAAACTTCTTTGTCATGTGGGGATTGAACTCACAGAGTTGAACCTTCCTTTTCGTAGAGCGGTTCTGCAAGACTCTTTTTGTGGAAACTGCAAGTGGATATTTGGTGCGATTGGGGCATCCAGTGGAAAGGATCATACATTACGATGAAAACTAGATTGAACTATTCTCAGAAACTTCTCTGCGACGAGTGCCTTCTACTCACAGAGTCGAACCTTCCTTTTGAGAGAACAGTTTTGAAACACTCTTTCTGTGGACTCTGCAAGGGGATCACTTTGTCGCTTTGATGCCTAGGCTGGAAAAGGAAATATCTTCACACGAAAACAAGACAGAAGCATTCTCAGAAACCTTTTCTGATGTGCGCATTCAACTCACCGAGTTGAACCTTCCTTTTGATAGAGCAGTTTTGAAACACTCTTTTTGTAGAATCTGCAAGTGGAGATTTGGAGTGCTCTGAGTCCTACCCTGGAAAAGGAAATAACTTCACTTAGAACCTAGACGGAAGCATTCTCAGAGACTTCCCTGTGCTTTCTGCATTCCACTCACAGAGTTGAACCTTCCTTTTGATAGAACAGCTTTGAAACGCTCTTTTTGTAGAATCTGCAAGTCGATACTTGGAACGCTTTGAGGCCTAGGCTGGAAAAGGAAATATCTTCACATAAAAACTAGAGAGAAGCATTCTCAGAAACTTCTTTGTGATCTGCGCATTCAACCCACAGAGTTGAAGCTTCCCTTTGCTATAGCAGTTTTGAAACTCTCTTTGAGTAGAATCTTCCAGGGGATATTCGGTGTGCCGAGAGGCCAACACTGGAAAAGGAAATATCTTCACTTGAAAACTAGACGGAAGCGTTCTCAGAAACTACCCTGTGCTTGATGCATTCAACTCACAGAGAGGACTCTTCCTTTGGAGAGCGCACTTTTGAAACACTCTTTTTGCAGAATTTGCTAGGGGATGTTTGGAGCTTTTGGAGGCCTATGCTGGAAAAGGAAATATCTTCACAAACCAACTAGACGGAAGCATTCTCACAAACTTCTTTGTGATGAGTGCCTTCAACTCACAGACTTGAACCTTCCTTTTGAAAGAGCAGTTTTGAAACACTCCTTTTGTAGAATCTGCAAGTGGATATTTGGAGCGTTTGGAGGCCTTTGCTGGGAAATGAAATATCTTCACCTAAAAACTAGACAGAAGCATTCTCAGAAACATCATTGCGATGTGTGCATTCAACTCACAGGGTTGAACCTTGCTTTTGATAGAGCAGTTTCGAAACACACCTTGTGTAGAATCTGCAAGTGGATATTTGGAGCGCTTTGAGGCCTATGCTGGAAAAGGGAATATCTTCACATAAACACTAGACAGAAGCATTCTCAGAAACTTCTTTGTGATGTGCGCATTCAACTCACAGAGTTGAAGCGGCCTTTTGATAGAGCCGTTTGGGAACAGCCTTTTTGTAACATCTGCAAGTGGATATTTGGAGCGATTTGAGGCCTATGATGGAAAGGGAAATATCTTCACATAGAAACTAGACAGAAGCCTCCTCAGAAACTTCTGTGTGATGAGTGCATTCAACTCACAGACTTGAACCTTCCTTTTGATAGAGAAGTTTAGAAACACTCTTGCAGAGGCATCTGAATGAGGATCTTGGGAGCGCTTCGAGGCCAATGCTGGGAAACGAAATATCATCACATAGAAACTAGACAGAAGGATTCTCAGAAACTTCTTGGTGATGAGTGCGTTCCACTCACAGACTTGAACGTTCCTCTTGAGAGAACACTTTTGAAACACTCCTTTTGTAGAATCTGCAAGTGTTTATTTGGAGCGCTTTGAGGCCTATGTTGGAAAAGGAAATATCTTCCCATATAAACTAGACAGAAGCATTCTCAGAAACTTCTTTACGATGAGTGCATTCAACTCACAGACTTGAAGCTTCCTTTGGAAAGAGCAGTTTTGAAACACTCTTTTTGTAGAATCTGCAAGTGGATATGTGGAGCGCTTTGAGGCCTCTGCTGGAAAAGGAAATATCTTCACAGAAACACTAGACAGAAGCATTCTCAGAAACGTCTTGGTCATGTGTGCATTGAACTCACAGAGTTGAACCTTCCTTTTGATAGAGAAGTTTGGAAGCACTCTTTTAGTAGAATCTTCAGGTGGATGTATGGAGTGCTTTGAGGCCTATGCTGGAAAAGGAAATCTCTTCACGTAGAAACGAGACAAAGGCATTCTCAGAAAGGTCCCTGTGCCTTGTGCATTCAACTCACAGGGTTCAGCCTTCTTTTTGATAGAGCAGTTTCGAAACACTCTTTTTGTAGAGTCTGCAAGTGGATAATTGGAGCGCTTTGATGCCTATGCTGCAAAAGGAAATATCATTGCATAAAAACTAGATGGAAGCACTCTCACAAACTTCTTTGTGGTGAGTGCATTCAACTCACAGAGTTGAACCTTCGTTTTGATAGACCCGTTTTGAAACACTGTTTTTGTAGTATTCGCAAGTGGATATTTGGAGCGCGTTGAGGCTGGAGTTGGAAAAGGAAATCTCTTCACGTACAAGCTAGACGGAAGCATTCTCCGAAACTTCTTTGTCATGTGGGGATTGAACTCACAGAGTTGAACCTTCCTTTTCGTAGAGCGGTTCTGCAAGACTCTTTTTGTGGAAACTGCAAGTGGATATTTGGTGCGATTGGGGCATCCAGTGGAAAGGATCATACATTACGATGAAAACTAGATTGAACTATTCTCAGAAACTTCTCTGCGACGAGTGCCTTCTACTCACAGAGTCGAACCTTCCTTTTGAGAGAACAGTTTTGAAACACTCTTTCTGTGGACTCTGCAAGGGGATCACTTTGTCGCTTTGATGCCTAGGCTGGAAAAGGAAATATCTTCACACGAAAACAAGACAGAAGCATTCTCAGAAACCTTTTCTGATGTGCGCATTCAACTCACCGAGTTGAACCTTCCTTTTGATAGAGCAGTTTTGAAACACTCTTTTTGTAGAATCTGCAAGTGGAGATTTGGAGTGCTCTGAGTCCTACCCTGGAAAAGGAAATAACTTCACTTAGAACCTAGACGGAAGCATTCTCAGAGACTTCCCTGTGCTTTCTGCATTCCACTCACAGAGTTGAACCTTCCTTTTGATAGAACAGCTTTGAAACGCTCTTTTTGTAGAATCTGCAAGTCGATACTTGGAACGCTTTGAGGCCTAGGCTGGAAAAGGAAATATCTTCACATAAAAACTAGAGAGAAGCATTCTCAGAAACTTCTTTGTGATCTGCGCATTCAACCCACAGAGTTGAAGCTTCCCTTTGCTATAGCAGTTTTGAAACTCTCTTTGAGTAGAATCTTCCAGGGGATATTCGGTGTGCCGAGAGGCCAACACTGGAAAAGGAAATATCTTCACTTGAAAACTAGACGGAAGCGTTCTCAGAAACTACCCTGTGCTTGATGCATTCAACTCACAGAGAGGACTCTTCCTTTGGAGAGCGCACTTTTGAAACACTCTTTTTGCAGAATTTGCTAGGGGATGTTTGGAGCTTTTGGAGGCCTATGCTGGAAAAGGAAATATCTTCACAAACCAACTAGACGGAAGCATTCTCACAAACTTCTTTGTGATGAGTGCCTTCAACTCACAGACTTGAACCTTCCTTTTGAAAGAGCAGTTTTGAAACACTCCTTTTGTAGAATCTGCAAGTGGATATTTGGAGCGTTTGGAGGCCTTTGCTGGGAAATGAAATATCTTCACCTAAAAACTAGACAGAAGCATTCTCAGAAACATCATTGCGATGTGTGCATTCAACTCACAGGGTTGAACCTTGCTTTTGATAGAGCAGTTTCGAAACACACCTTGTGTAGAATCTGCAAGTGGATATTTGGAGCGCTTTGAGGCCTATGCTGGAAAAGGGAATATCTTCACATAAACACTAGACAGAAGCATTCTCAGAAACTTCTTTGTGATGTGCGCATTCAACTCACAGAGTTGAAGCGGCCTTTTGATAGAGCCGTTTGGGAACAGCCTTTTTGTAACATCTGCAAGTGGATATTTGGAGCGATTTGAGGCCTATGATGGAAAGGGAAATATCTTCACATAGAAACTAGACAGAAGCCTCCTCAGAAACTTCTGTGTGATGAGTGCATTCAACTCACAGACTTGAACCTTCCTTTTGATAGAGAAGTTTAGAAACACTCTTGCAGAGGCATCTGAATGAGGATCTTGGGAGCGCTTCGAGGCCAATGCTGGGAAACGAAATATCATCACATAGAAACTAGACAGAAGGATTCTCAGAAACTTCTTGGTGATGAGTGCGTTCCACTCACAGACTTGAACGTTCCTCTTGAGAGAACACTTTTGAAACACTCCTTTTGTAGAATCTGCAAGTGTTTATTTGGAGCGCTTTGAGGCCTATGTTGGAAAAGGAAATATCTTCCCATATAAACTAGACAGAAGCATTCTCAGAAACTTCTTTACGATGAGTGCATTCAACTCACAGACTTGAAGCTTCCTTTGGAAAGAGCAGTTTTGAAACACTCTTTTTGTAGAATCTGCAAGTGGATATGTGGAGCGCTTTGAGGCCTCTGCTGGAAAAGGAAATATCTTCACAGAAACACTAGACAGAAGCATTCTCAGAAACGTCTTGGTCATGTGTGCATTGAACTCACAGAGTTGAACCTTCCTTTTGATAGAGAAGTTTGGAAGCACTCTTTTAGTAGAATCTTCAGGTGGATGTATGGAGTGCTTTGAGGCCTATGCTGGAAAAGGAAATCTCTTCACGTAGAAACGAGACAAAGGCATTCTCAGAAAGGTCCCTGTGCCTTGTGCATTCAACTCACAGGGTTCAGCCTTCTTTTTGATAGAGCAGTTTCGAAACACTCTTTTTGTAGAGTCTGCAAGTGGATAATTGGAGCGCTTTGATGCCTATGCTGCAAAAGGAAATATCATTGCATAAAAACTAGATGGAAGCACTCTCACAAACTTCTTTGTGGTGAGTGCATTCAACTCACAGAGTTGAACCTTCGTTTTGATAGACCCGTTTTGAAACACTGTTTTTGTAGTATGCGCAAGTGGATATTTGGAGCGCGTTGAGGCTGGAGTTGGAAAAGGAAATCTCTTCACGTACAAGCTTGACGGAAGCATTCTCCGAAACTTCTTTGTCACGTGGGGATTGAACTCACAGAGTTGAACCTTCCTTTTCGTAGAGCGGTTCTGCAAGACTCTTTTTGTGGAGACTGCAAGTGGATATTTGGTGCGATTGGGGCATCCAGTGGAAAGGATCATACATTACGATGAAAACTAGATTGAACTATTCTCAGAAACTTCTCTGCGACGAGTGCCTTCTACTCACAGAGTCGAACCTTCCTTTTGAGAGAACAGTTTTGAAACACTCTTTCTGTGGACTCTGCAAGGGGATCACTAGGTCGCTTTGATGCCTAGGCTGGAAAAGGAAATATCTTCACACGAAAACAAGACAGAAGCATTCTCAGAAACCTTTTCTGATGTGCGCATTCAACTCACCGAGTTGAACCTTCCTTTTCATAGAGCAGTTTTGAAACACTCTTTTTGTAGAATCTGCAAGTGGAGATTTGGAGTGCTCTGAGTCCTACCCTGGAAAAGGAAATAACTTCACTTAGAACCTAGACGGAAGCATTCTCAGAGACTTCCCTGTGTTTTCTGCATTCAACTCACAGAGTTGAACCTTCCTTTCGATAGAACAGCTTTGAAACGCTCTTTTTGTAGAATCTGCAAGTCGATACTTGGAACGCTCTGAGTCCTACCCTGGAAAAGGAAATAACTTCACTTAGAACCTAGACGGAAGCATTCTCAGAGACTTCCCTGTGCTTTCTGCATTCAACTCACAGAGTTGAACCTTCCTTTTGATAGAACAGCTTTGAAACGCTCTTTTTGTAGAATCTGCAAGTCGATACTTGGAACGCTTTGAGGCCTATGCTGGAAAAGGAAATATCTTCACATAAAAACTAGAGAGAAGCATTCTCAGAAACTCCTTTGTGATCTGCGCATTCAACCCACAGAGTTGAAGCTTCCCTTTGTTATAGCAGTTTTGAAACTCTCTTTGAGTAGAATCTTCCAGGGGATATTCGGTGTGCCAAGAGGCCAACACTGGAAAAGGAAATATCTTCACTTGAAAACTAGACGGAAGCGTTCTCAGAAACCTCCCTGTGCTTTATGCATTCAACTCACAGAGAGGACTCTTCCTTTGGAGAGCGCAGTTTTGAAACACTCTTTTTGCAGAATTTGCTAGGGGATGTTTGGTGCTTTTGGAGGCCTATGCTGGAAAAGGAAATATCTTCACATAAACACTAGACAGAAGCATTCTCAGAAACTTCTTTGTGATGTGCGCATTCAACTCACAGAGTTGAAGCGGCCTTTTGATAGAGCCGTTTGGGAACAGCCTTTTTGTAACATCTGCAAGTGGATATTTGGAGCGATTTGAGGCCTATGATGGAAAGGGAAATATCTTCACATAGAAACTAGACAGAAGCCTCCTCAGAAACTTCTGTGTGATGAGTGCATTCAACTCACAGACTTGAACCTTCCTTTTGATAGAGAAGTTTAGAAACACTCTTGCAGAGGCATCTGAATGAGGATCTTGGGAGCGCTTCGAGGCCAATGCTGGGAAACGAAATATCATCACATAGAAACTAGACAGAAGGATTCTCAGAAACTTCTTGGTGATGAGTGCGTTCCACTCACAGACTTGAACGTTCCTCTTGAAAGAACACTTTTGAAACACTCCTTTTGTAGAATCTGCAAGTGTTTATTTGGAGCGCTTTGAGGCCTATGTTGGAAAAGGAAATATCTTCCCATATAAACTAGACAGAAGCATTCTCAGAAACTTCTTTACGATGAGTGCATTCAACTCACAGACTTGAAGCTTCCTTTGGAAAGAGCAGTTTTGAAACACTCTTTTTGTAGAATCTGCAAGTGGATATGTGGAGCGCTTTGAGGCCTCTGCTGGAAAAGGAAATATCTTCACAGAAACACTAGACAGAAGCATTCTCAGAAACGTCTTGGTCATGTGTGCATTAAACTCACAGAGTTGAACCTTCCTTTTGATAGAGAAGTTTGGAAGCACTCTTTTAGTAGAATCTTCAGGTGGATGTATGGAGTGCTTTGAGGCCTATGCTGGAGAAGGAAATGTCTTCACGTAGAAACGAGACAAAGGCATTCTCAGAAAGGTCCCTGTGCCTTGTGCATTCAACTCACAGAGTTCAGCCTTCTTTTTGATAGAGCAGTTTCGAAACACTCTTTTTGTAGAGTCTGCAAGTGGATAATTGGAGCGCTTTGATGCCTATGCTGCAAAAGGAAATATCATTGCATAACAACTAGATGGAAGCACTCTCACAAACTTCTTTGTGGTGAGTGCATTCAACTCACAGAGTTGAACCTTCGTTTTGATAGACCCGTTTTGAAACACTGTTTTTGTAGTATTCGCAAGTGGATATTTGGAGCGCGTTGAGGCTGGAGATGGAAAAGGAAATCTCTTCACGTACAAGCTAGACGGAAGCATTCTCCGAAACTTCTTTGTCACGTGGGGATTGAACTCACAGAGTTGAACCTTCCTTTTCATAGAGCGGTTCTGCAAGACTCTTTTTGTGGAAACTGCAAGTGGATATTTGGTGCGATTGGGGCATCCAGTGGAAAGGATCATACATTACGATGAAAACTAGATTGAACTATTCTCAGAAACTTCTCTGCGACGAGTGCCTTCTACTCACAGAGTCGAACCTTCCTTTCGAGAGAACAGTTTTGAAACACTCTTTCTGTGGACTCTGCAAGGGGATCACTAGGTCGCTTTGATGCCTAGGCTGGAAAAGGAAATATCTTCACACGAAAACAAGACAGAAGCATTCTCAGAAACCTTTTCTGATGTGCGCATTCAACTCACCGAGTTGAACCTTCCTTTTGATAGAGCAGTTTTGAAACACTCTTTTTGTAGAATCTGCAAGTGGAGATTTGGAGTGCTCTGAGTCCTACCCTGGAAAAGGAAATAACTTCACTTAGAACCTAGACGGAAGCATTCTCAGAGACTTCCCTGTGTTTTCTGCATTCAACTCACAGAGTTGAACCTGCCTTTCGATAGAACAGCTTTGAAACGCTCTTTTTGTAGAATCTGCAAGTCGATACTTGGAACGCTCTGAGTCCTACCCTGGAAAAGGAAATAACTTCACTTAGAACCTAGACGGAAGCATTCTCAGAGACTTCCCTGTGCTTTCTGCATTCAACTCACAGAGTTGAACCTTCCTTTTGATAGAACAGCTTTGAAACGCTCTTTTTGTAGAATCTGCAAGTCGATACTTGGAACGCTTTGAGGCCTATGCTGGAAAAGGAAATATCTTCACATAAAAACTAGAGAGAAGCATTCTCAGAAACTCCTTTGTGATCTGCGCATTCAACCCACAGAGTTGAAGCTTCCCTTTGCTATAGCAGTTTTGAAACTCTCTTTGAGTAGAATCTTCCAGGGGATATTCGGTGTGCCGAGAGGCCAACACTGGAAAAGGAAATATCTTCACTTGAAAACTAGACGGAAGCGTTCTCAGAAACTACCCTGTGCTTTATGCATTCAACTCACAGAGAGGACTCTTCCTTTGGAGAGCGCAGTTTTGAAACACTCTTTTTGCAGAATTTGCTAGGGGATGTTTGGTGCTTTTGGAGGCCTATGCTGGAAAAGGAAATATCTTCACATAAACACTAGACAGAAGCATTCTCAGAAACTTCTTTGTGATGTGCGCATTCAACTCACAGAGTTGAAGCGGCCTTTTGATAGAGCCGTTTGGGAACAGCCTTTTTGTAACATCTGCAAGTGGATATTTGGAGCGATTTGAGGCCTATGATGGAAAGGGAAATATCTTCACATAGAAACTAGACAGAAGCCTCCTCAGAAACTTCTGTGTGATGAGTGCATTCAACTCACAGACTTGAACCTTCCTTTTGATAGAGAAGTTTTGAAACACTCTTGCAGAGGCATCTGAATGAGGATCTTGGGAGCGCTTCGAGGCCAATGCTGGGAAACGAAATATCATCACATAGAAACTAGACAGAAGGATTCTCAGAAACTTCTTGGTGATGAGTGCGTTCCACTCACAGACTTGAACGTTCCTCTTGAGAGAACACTTTTGAAACACTCCTTTTGTAGAATCTGCAAGTGTTTATTTGGAGCGCTTTGAGGCCTATGTTGGAAAAGGAAATATCTTCCCATATAAACTAGACAGAAGCATTCTCAGAAACTTCTTTACGATGAGTGCATTCAACTCACAGACTTGAAGCTTCCTTTGGAAAGAGCAGTTTTGAAACACTCTTTTTGTAGAATCTGCAAGTGGATATGTGGAGCGCTTTGAGGCCTCTGCTGGAAAAGGAAATATCTTCACAGAAACACTAGACAGAAGCATTCTCAGAAACGTCTTGGTCATGTGTGCATTGAACTCACAGAGTTGAACCTTCCTTTTGATAGAGAAGTTTGGAAGCACTCTTTTAGTAGAATCTTCAGGTGGATGTATGGAGTGCTTTGAGGCCTATGCTGGAAAAGGAAATCTCTTCACGTAGAAACGAGACAAAGGCATTCTCAGAAAGGTCCCTGTGCCTTGTGCATTCAACTCACAGAGTTCAGCCTTCTTTTTGATAGAGCAGTTTCGAAACACTCTTTTTGTAGAGTCTGCAAGTGGATAATTGGAGCGCTTTGATGCCTATGCTGCAAAAGGAAATATCATTGCATAAAAACTAGATGGAAGCACTCTCACAAACTTCTTTGTGGTGAGTGCATTCAACTCACAGAGTTGAACCTTCGTTTTGATAGACCCGTTTTGAAACACTGTTTTTGTAGTATTCGCAATTGGATATTTGGATTGCGTTGAGGCTGGAGTTGGAAAAGGAAATCTCTTCACGTACAAGCTAGACGGAAGCATTCTCCGAAACTTCTTTGTCACGTGGGGATTGAACTCACAGAGTTGAACCTTCCTTTTCATAGAGCGGTTCTGCAAGACTCTTTTTGTGGAAACTGCAAGTGGATATTTGGTGCGATTGGGGCATCCAGTGGAAAGGATCATACATTACGATGAAAACTAGATTGAACTATTCTCAGAAACTTCTCTGCGACGAGTGCCTTCTACTCACAGAGTCGAACCTTCCTTTCGAGAGAACAGTTTTGAAACACTCTTTCTGTGGACTCTGCAAGGGGATCACTAGGTCGCTTTGATGCCTAGGCTGGAAAAGGAAATATCTTCACACGAAAACAAGACAGAAGCATTCTCAGAAACCATTTCTGATGTGCGCATTCAACTCACCGAGTTGAACCTTCCTTTTGATAGAGCAGTTTTGAAACACTCTTTTTGTAGAATCTGCAAGTGGAGATTTGGAGTGCTCTGAGTCCTACCCTGGAAAAGGAAATAACTTCACTTAGAACCTAGACGGAAGCATTCTCAGAGACTTCCCTGTGCTTTCTGCATTCCACTCACAGAGTTGAACCTTCCTTTTGATAGAACAGCTTTGAAACGCTCTTTTTGTAGAATCTGCAAGTCGATACTTGGAACGCTTTGAGGCCTATGCTGGAAAAGGAAATATCTTCACATAAAAACTAGAGAGAAGCATTCTCAGAAACTTCTTTGTGATCTGCGCATTCAACCCACAGAGTTGAAGCTTCCCTTTGCTATAGCAGTTTTGAAACTCTCTTGAGTAGGAACTTCCAGGGGATATTCGGTGTGCCGAGAGGCCAACACTGGAAAAGGAAATATCTTCACTTGAAAACTAGACGGAAGCGTTCTCAGGAACTACCCTGTGCTTGATGCATTCAACTCACAGAGAGGACTCTTCCTTTGGAGAGCGCAGTTTTGAAACACTCTTTTTGCAGAATTTGCTAGGGGATGTTTGGAGCTTTTGGAGGCCTATGCTGGAAAAGGAAATATCTTCACAAACCAACTAGACGGAAGCATTCTCACAAACTTCTTTGTGATGAGTGCCTTCAACTCACAGACTTGAACCTTCCTTTTGAAAGAGCAGTTTTGAAACACTCCTTTTGTAGAATCTGCAAGTGGATATTTGGAGCGTTTGGAGGCCTTTGCTGGGAAATGAAATATCTTCACCTAAAAACTAGACAGAAGCATTCTCAGAAACATCATTGCGATGTGTGCATTCAACTCACAGGGTTGAACCTTGCTTTTGATAGAGCAGTTTCGAAACACACCTTGTGTAGAATCTGCAAGTGGATATTTGGAGCGCTTTGAGGCCTATGCTGGAAAAGGGAATATCTTCACATAAACACTAGACAGAAGCATTCTCAGAAACTTCTTTGTGATGTGCGCATTCAACTCACAGAGTTGAAGCGGCCTTTTGATAGAGCCGTTTGGGAACAGCCTTTTTGTAACATCTGCAAGTGGATATTTGGAGCGATTTGAGGCCTATGATGGAAAGGGAAATATCTTCACATAGAAACTAGACAGAAGCCTCCTCAGAAACTTCTGTGTGATGAGTGCATTCAACTCACAGACTTGAACCTTCCTTTTGATAGAGAAGTTTAGAAACACTCTTGCAGAGGCATCTGAATGAGGATCTTGGGAGCGCTTCGAGGCCAATGCTGGGAAACGAAATATCATCACATAGAAACTAGACAGAAGGATTCTCAGAAACTTCTTGGTGATGAGTGCGTTCCACTCACAGACTTGAACGTTCCTCTTGAGAGAACACTTTTGAAACACTCCTTTTGTAGAATCTGCAAGTGTTTATTTGGAGCGCTTTGAGGCCTATGTTGGAAAAGGAAATATCTTCCCATATAAACTAGACAGAAGCATTCTCAGAAACTTCTTTACGATGAGTGCATTCAACTCACAGACTTGAAGCTTCCTTTGGAAAGAGCAGTTTTGAAACACTCTTTTTGTAGAATCTGCAAGTGGATATGTGGAGCGCTTTGAGGCCTCTGCTGGAAAAGGAAATATCTTCACAGAAACACTAGACAGAAGCATTCTCAGAAACGTCTTGGTCATGTGTGCATTGAACTCACAGAGTTGAACCTTCCTTTTGATAGAGAAGTTTGGAAGCACTCTTTTAGTAGAATCTTCAGGTGGATGTATGGAGTGCTTTGAGGCCTATGCTGGAAAAGGAAATCTCTTCACGTAGAAACGAGACAAAGGCATTCTCAGAAAGGTCCCTGTGCCTTGTGCATTCAACTCACAGGGTTCAGCCTTCTTTTTGATAGAGCAGTTTCGAAACACTCTTTTTGTAGAGTCTGCAAGTGGATAATTGGAGCGCTTTGATGCCTATGCTGCAAAAGGAAATATCATTGCATAAAAACTAGATGGAAGCACTCTCACAAACTTCTTTGTGGTGAGTGCATTCAACTCACAGAGTTGAACCTTCGTTTTGATAGACCCGTTTTGAAACACTGTTTTTGTAGTATTCGCAAGTGGATATTTGGAGCGCGTTGAGGCTGGAGTTGGAAAAGGAAATCTCTTCACGTACAAGCTAGACGGAAGCATTCTCCGAAACTTCTTTGTCATGTGGGGATTGAACTCACAGAGTTGAACCTTCCTTTTCATAGAGCGGTTCTGCAAGACTCTTTTTGTGGAAACTGCAAGTGGATATTTGGTGCGATTGGGGCATCCAGTGGAAAGGATCATACATTACGATGAAAACTAGATTGAACTATTCTCAGAAACTTCTCTGCGACGAGTGCCTTCTACTCACAGAGTCGAACCTTCCTTTTGAGAGAACAGTTTTGAAACACTCTTTCTGTGGACTCTGCAAGGGGATCACTTTGTCGCTTTGATGCCTAGGCTGGAAAAGGAAATATCTTCACACGAAAACAAGACAGAAGCATTCTCAGAAACCTTTTCTGATGTGCGCATTCAACTCACCGAGTTGAACCTTCCTTTTGATAGAGCAGTTTTGAAACACTCTTTTTGTAGAATCTGCAAGTGGAGATTTGGAGTGCTCTGAGTCCTACCCTGGAAAAGGAAATAACTTCACTTAGAACCTAGACGGAAGCATTCTCAGAGACTTCCCTGTGCTTTCTGCATTCCACTCACAGAGTTGAACCTTCCTTTTGATAGAACAGCTTTGAAACGCTCTTTTTGTAGAATCTGCAAGTCGATACTTGGAACGCTTTGAGGCCTAGGCTGGAAAAGGAAATATCTTCACATAAAAACTAGAGAGAAGCATTCTCAGAAACTTCTTTGTGATCTGCGCATTCAACCCACAGAGTTGAAGCTTCCCTTTGCTATAGCAGTTTTGAAACTCTCTTTGAGTAGAATCTTCCAGGGGATATTCGGTGTGCCGAGAGGCCAACACTGGAAAAGGAAATATCTTCACTTGAAAACTAGACGGAAGCGTTCTCAGAAACTACCCTGTGCTTGATGCATTCAACTCACAGAGAGGACTCTTCCTTTGGAGAGCGCAGTTTTGAAACACTCTTTTTGCAGAATTTGCTAGGGGATGTTTGGAGCTTTTGGAGGCCTATGCTGGAAAAGGAAATATCTTCACAAACCAACTAGACGGAAGCATTCTCACAAACTTCTTTGTGATGAGTGCCTTCAACTCACAGACTTGAACCTTCCTTTTGAAAGAGCAGTTTTGAAACACTCCTTTTGTAGAATCTGCAAGTGGATATTTGGAGCGTTTGGAGGCCTTTGCTGGGAAATGAAATATCTTCACCTAAAAACTAGACAGAAGCATTCTCAGAAACATCATTGCGATGTGTGCATTCAACTCACAGGGTTGAACCTTGCTTTTGATAGAGCAGTTTCGAAACACACCTTGTGTAGAATCTGCAAGTGGATATTTGGAGCGCTTTGAGGCCTATGCTGGAAAAGGGAATATCTTCACATAAACACTAGACAGAAGCATTCTCAGAAACTTCTTTGTGATGTGCGCATTCAACTCACAGAGTTGAAGCGGCCTTTTGATAGAGCCGTTTGGGAACAGCCTTTTTGTAACATCTGCAAGTGGATATTTGGAGCGATTTGAGGCCTATGATGGAAAGGGAAATATCTTCACATAGAAACTAGACAGAAGCCTCCTCAGAAACTTCTGTGTGATGAGTGCATTCAACTCACAGACTTGAACCTTCCTTTTGATAGAGAAGTTTAGAAACACTCTTGCAGAGGCATCTGAATGAGGATCTTGGGAGCGCTTCGAGGCCAATGCTGGGAAACGAAATATCATCACATAGAAACTAGACAGAAGGATTCTCAGAAACTTCTTGGTGATGAGTGCGTTCCACTCACAGACTTGAACGTTCCTCTTGAGAGAACACTTTTGAAACACTCCTTTTGTAGAATCTGCAAGTGTTTATTTGGAGCGCTTTGAGGCCTATGTTGGAAAAGGAAATATCTTCCCATATAAACTAGACAGAAGCATTCTCAGAAACTTCTTTACGATGAGTGCATTCAACTCACAGACTTGAAGCTTCCTTTGGAAAGAGCAGTTTTGAAACACTCTTTTTGTAGAATCTGCAAGTGGATATGTGGAGCGCTTTGAGGCCTCTGCTGGAAAAGGAAATATCTTCACAGAAACACTAGACAGAAGCATTCTCAGAAACGTCTTGGTCATGTGTGCATTGAACTCACAGAGTTGAACCTTCCTTTTGATAGAGAAGTTTGGAAGCACTCTTTTAGTAGAATCTTCAGGTGGATGTATGGAGTGCTTTGAGGCCTATGCTGGAAAAGGAAATCTCTTCACGTAGAAACGAGACAAAGGCATTCTCAGAAAGGTCCCTGTGCCTTGTGCATTCAACTCACAGGGTTCAGCCTTCTTTTTGATAGAGCAGTTTCGAAACACTCTTTTTGTAGAGTCTGCAAGTGGATAATTGGAGCGCTTTGATGCCTATGCTGCAAAAGGAAATATCATTGCATAAAAACTAGATGGAAGCACTCTCACAAACTTCTTTGTGGTGAGTGCATTCAACTCACAGAGTTGAACCTTCGTTTTGATAGACCCGTTTTGAAACACTGTTTTTGTAGTATTCGCAAGTGGATATTTGGAGCGCGTTGAGGCTGGAGTTGGAAAAGGAAATCTCTTCACGTACAAGCTAGACGGAAGCATTCTCCGAAACTTCTTTGTCATGTGGGGATTGAACTCACAGAGTTGAACCTTCCTTTTCGTAGAGCGGTTCTGCAAGACTCTTTTTGTGGAAACTGCAAGTGGATATTTGGTGCGATTGGGGCATCCAGTGGAAAGGATCATACATTACGATGAAAACTAGATTGAACTATTCTCAGAAACTTCTCTGCGACGAGTGCCTTCTACTCACAGAGTCGAACCTTCCTTTTGAGAGAACAGTTTTGAAACACTCTTTCTGTGGACTCTGCAAGGGGATCACTTTGTCGCTTTGATGCCTAGGCTGGAAAAGGAAATATCTTCACACGAAAACAAGACAGAAGCATTCTCAGAAACCTTTTCTGATGTGCGCATTCAACTCACCGAGTTGAACCTTCCTTTTGATAGAGCAGTTTTGAAACACTCTTTTTGTAGAATCTGCAAGTGGAGATTTGGAGTGCTCTGAGTCCTACCCTGGAAAAGGAAATAACTTCACTTAGAACCTAGACGGAAGCATTCTCAGAGACTTCCCTGTGCTTTCTGCATTCCACTCACAGAGTTGAACCTTCCTTTTGATAGAACAGCTTTGAAACGCTCTTTTTGTAGAATCTGCAAGTCGATACTTGGAACGCTTTGAGGCCTAGGCTGGAAAAGGAAATATCTTCACATAAAAACTAGAGAGAAGCATTCTCAGAAACTTCTTTGTGATCTGCGCATTCAACCCACAGAGTTGAAGCTTCCCTTTGCTATAGCAGTTTTGAAACTCTCTTTGAGTAGAATCTTCCAGGGGATATTCGGTGTGCCGAGAGGCCAACACTGGAAAAGGAAATATCTTCACTTGAAAACTAGACGGAAGCGTTCTCAGAAACTACCCTGTGCTTGATGCATTCAACTCACAGAGAGGACTCTTCCTTTGGAGAGCGCAGTTTTGAAACACTCTTTTTGCAGAATTTGCTAGGGGATGTTTGGAGCTTTTGGAGGCCTATGCTGGAAAAGGAAATATCTTCACAAACCAACTAGACGGAAGCATTCTCACAAACTTCTTTGTGATGAGTGCCTTCAACTCACAGACTTGAACCTTCCTTTTGAAAGAGCAGTTTTGAAACACTCCTTTTGTAGAATCTGCAAGTGGATATTTGGAGCGTTTGGAGGCCTTTGCTGGGAAATGAAATATCTTCACCTAAAAACTAGACAGAAGCATTCTCAGAAACATCATTGCGATGTGTGCATTCAACTCACAGGGTTGAACCTTGCTTTTGATAGAGCAGTTTCGAAACACACCTTGTGTAGAATCTGCAAGTGGATATTTGGAGCGCTTTGAGGCCTATGCTGGAAAAGGGAATATCTTCACATAAACACTAGACAGAAGCATTCTCAGAAACTTCTTTGTGATGTGCGCATTCAACTCACAGAGTTGAAGCGGCCTTTTGATAGAGCCGTTTGGGAACAGCCTTTTTGTAACATCTGCAAGTGGATATTTGGAGCGATTTGAGGCCTATGATGGAAAGGGAAATATCTTCACATAGAAACTAGACAGAAGCCTCCTCAGAAACTTCTGTGTGATGAGTGCATTCAACTCACAGACTTGAACCTTCCTTTTGATAGAGAAGTTTAGAAACACTCTTGCAGAGGCATCTGAATGAGGATCTTGGGAGCGCTTCGAGGCCAATGCTGGGAAACGAAATATCATCACATAGAAACTAGACAGAAGGATTCTCAGAAACTTCTTGGTGATGAGTGCGTTCCACTCACAGACTTGAACGTTCCTCTTGAGAGAACACTTTTGAAACACTCCTTTTGTAGAATCTGCAAGTGTTTATTTGGAGCGCTTTGAGGCCTATGTTGGAAAAGGAAATATCTTCCCATATAAACTAGACAGAAGCATTCTCAGAAACTTCTTTACGATGAGTGCATTCAACTCACAGACTTGAAGCTTCCTTTGGAAAGAGCAGTTTTGAAACACTCTTTTTGTAGAATCTGCAAGTGGATATGTGGAGCGCTTTGAGGCCTCTGCTGGAAAAGGAAATATCTTCACAGAAACACTAGACAGAAGCATTCTCAGAAACGTCTTGGTCATGTGTGCATTGAACTCACAGAGTTGAACCTTCCTTTTGATAGAGAAGTTTGGAAGCACTCTTTTAGTAGAATCTTCAGGTGGATGTATGGAGTGCTTTGAGGCCTATGCTGGAAAAGGAAATCTCTTCACGTAGAAACGAGACAAAGGCATTCTCAGAAAGGTCCCTGTGCCTTGTGCATTCAACTCACAGGGTTCAGCCTTCTTTTTGATAGAGCAGTTTCGAAACACTCTTTTTGTAGAGTCTGCAAGTGGATAATTGGAGCGCTTTGATGCCTATGCTGCAAAAGGAAATATCATTGCATAAAAACTAGATGGAAGCACTCTCACAAACTTCTTTGTGGTGAGTGCATTCAACTCACAGAGTTGAACCTTCGTTTTGATAGACCCGTTTTGAAACACTGTTTTTGTAGTATTCGCAAGTGGATATTTGGAGCGCGTTGAGGCTGGAGTTGGAAAAGGAAATCTCTTCACGTACAAGCTAGACGGAAGCATTCTCCGAAACTTCTTTGTCATGTGGGGATTGAACTCACAGAGTTGAACCTTCCTTTTCGTAGAGCGGTTCTGCAAGACTCTTTTTGTGGAAACTGCAAGTGGATATTTGGTGCGATTGGGGCATCCAGTGGAAAGGATCATACATTACGATGAAAACTAGATTGAACTATTCTCAGAAACTTCTCTGCGACGAGTGCCTTCTACTCACAGAGTCGAACCTTCCTTTTGAGAGAACAGTTTTGAAACACTCTTTCTGTGGACTCTGCAAGGGGATCACTTTGTCGCTTTGATGCCTAGGCTGGAAAAGGAAATATCTTCACACGAAAACAAGACAGAAGCATTCTCAGAAACCTTTTCTGATGTGCGCATTCAACTCACCGAGTTGAACCTTCCTTTTGATAGAGCAGTTTTGAAACACTCTTTTTGTAGAATCTGCAAGTGGAGATTTGGAGTGCTCTGAGTCCTACCCTGGAAAAGGAAATAACTTCACTTAGAACCTAGACGGAAGCATTCTCAGAGACTTCCCTGTGCTTTCTGCATTCCACTCACAGAGTTGAACCTTCCTTTTGATAGAACAGCTTTGAAACGCTCTTTTTGTAGAATCTGCAAGTCGATACTTGGAACGCTTTGAGGCCTAGGCTGGAAAAGGAAATATCTTCACATAAAAACTAGAGAGAAGCATTCTCAGAAACTTCTTTGTGATCTGCGCATTCAACCCACAGAGTTGAAGCTTCCCTTTGCTATAGCAGTTTTGAAACTCTCTTTGAGTAGAATCTTCCAGGGGATATTCGGTGTGCCGAGAGGCCAACACTGGAAAAGGAAATATCTTCACTTGAAAACTAGACGGAAGCGTTCTCAGAAACTACCCTGTGCTTGATGCATTCAACTCACAGAGAGGACTCTTCCTTTGGAGAGCGCAGTTTTGAAACACTCTTTTTGCAGAATTTGCTAGGGGATGTTTGGAGCTTTTGGAGGCCTATGCTGGAAAAGGAAATATCTTCACAAACCAACTAGACGGAAGCATTCTCACAAACTTCTTTGTGATGAGTGCCTTCAACTCACAGACTTGAACCTTCCTTTTGAAAGAGCAGTTTTGAAACACTCCTTTTGTAGAATCTGCAAGTGGATATTTGGAGCGTTTGGAGGCCTTTGCTGGGAAATGAAATATCTTCACCTAAAAACTAGACAGAAGCATTCTCAGAAACATCATTGCGATGTGTGCATTCAACTCACAGGGTTGAACCTTGCTTTTGATAGAGCAGTTTCGAAACACACCTTGTGTAGAATCTGCAAGTGGATATTTGGAGCGCTTTGAGGCCTATGCTGGAAAAGGGAATATCTTCACATAAACACTAGACAGAAGCATTCTCAGAAACTTCTTTGTGATGTGCGCATTCAACTCACAGAGTTGAAGCGGCCTTTTGATAGAGCCGTTTGGGAACAGCCTTTTTGTAACATCTGCAAGTGGATATTTGGAGCGATTTGAGGCCTATGATGGAAAGGGAAATATCTTCACATAGAAACTAGACAGAAGCCTCCTCAGAAACTTCTGTGTGATGAGTGCATTCAACTCACAGACTTGAACCTTCCTTTTGATAGAGAAGTTTAGAAACACTCTTGCAGAGGCATCTGAATGAGGATCTTGGGAGCGCTTCGAGGCCAATGCTGGGAAACGAAATATCATCACATAGAAACTAGACAGAAGGATTCTCAGAAACTTCTTGGTGATGAGTGCGTTCCACTCACAGACTTGAACGTTCCTCTTGAGAGAACACTTTTGAAACACTCCTTTTGTAGAATCTGCAAGTGTTTATTTGGAGCGCTTTGAGGCCTATGTTGGAAAAGGAAATATCTTCCCATATAAACTAGACAGAAGCATTCTCAGAAACTTCTTTACGATGAGTGCATTCAACTCACAGACTTGAAGCTTCCTTTGGAAAGAGCAGTTTTGAAACACTCTTTTTGTAGAATCTGCAAGTGGATATGTGGAGCGCTTTGAGGCCTCTGCTGGAAAAGGAAATATCTTCACAGAAACACTAGACAGAAGCATTCTCAGAAACGTCTTGGTCATGTGTGCATTGAACTCACAGAGTTGAACCTTCCTTTTGATAGAGAAGTTTGGAAGCACTCTTTTAGTAGAATCTTCAGGTGGATGTATGGAGTGCTTTGAGGCCTATGCTGGAAAAGGAAATCTCTTCACGTAGAAACGAGACAAAGGCATTCTCAGAAAGGTCCCTGTGCCTTGTGCATTCAACTCACAGGGTTCAGCCTTCTTTTTGATAGAGCAGTTTCGAAACACTCTTTTTGTAGAGTCTGCAAGTGGATAATTGGAGCGCTTTGATGCCTATGCTGCAAAAGGAAATATCATTGCATAAAAACTAGATGGAAGCACTCTCACAAACTTCTTTGTGGTGAGTGCATTCAACTCACAGAGTTGAACCTTCGTTTTGATAGACCCGTTTTGAAACACTGTTTTTGTAGTATGCGCAAGTGGATATTTGGAGCGCGTTGAGGCTGGAGTTGGAAAAGGAAATCTCTTCACGTACAAGCTTGACGGAAGCATTCTCCGAAACTTCTTTGTCACGTGGGGATTGAACTCACAGAGTTGAACCTTCCTTTTCGTAGAGCGGTTCTGCAAGACTCTTTTTGTGGAAACTGCAAGTGGATATTTGGTGCGATTGGGGCATCCAGTGGAAAGGATCATACATTACGATGAAAACTAGATTGAACTATTCTCAGAAACTTCTCTGCGACGAGTGCCTTCTACTCACAGAGTCGAACCTTCCTTTTGAGAGAACAGTTTTGAAACACTCTTTCTGTGGACTCTGCAAGGGGATCACTAGGTCGCTTTGATGCCTAGGCTGGAAAAGGAAATATCTTCACACGAAAACAAGACAGAAGCATTCTCAGAAACCTTTTCTGATGTGCGCATTCAACTCACCGAGTTGAACCTTCCTTTTCATAGAGCAGTTTTGAAACACTCTTTTTGTAGAATCTGCAAGTGGAGATTTGGAGTGCTCTGAGTCCTACCCTGGAAAAGGAAATAACTTCACTTAGAACCTAGACGGAAGCATTCTCAGAGACTTCCCTGTGTTTTCTGCATTCAACTCACAGAGTTGAACCTTCCTTTCGATAGAACAGCTTTGAAACGCTCTTTTTGTAGAATCTGCAAGTCGATACTTGGAACGCTCTGAGTCCTACCCTGGAAAAGGAAATAACTTCACTTAGAACCTAGACGGAAGCATTCTCAGAGACTTCCCTGTGCTTTCTGCATTCAACTCACAGAGTTGAACCTTCCTTTTGATAGAACAGCTTTGAAACGCTCTTTTTGTAGAATCTGCAAGTCGATACTTGGAACGCTTTGAGGCCTATGCTGGAAAAGGAAATATCTTCACATAAAAACTAGAGAGAAGCATTCTCAGAAACTCCTTTGTGATCTGCGCATTCAACCCACAGAGTTGAAGCTTCCCTTTGTTATAGCAGTTTTGAAACTCTCTTTGAGTAGAATCTTCCAGGGGATATTCGGTGTGCCAAGAGGCCAACACTGGAAAAGGAAATATCTTCACTTGAAAACTAGACGGAAGCGTTCTCAGAAACCTCCCTGTGCTTTATGCATTCAACTCACAGAGAGGACTCTTCCTTTGGAGAGCGCAGTTTTGAAACACTCTTTTTGCAGAATTTGCTAGGGGATGTTTGGTGCTTTTGGAGGCCTATGCTGGAAAAGGAAATATCTTCACATAAACACTAGACAGAAGCATTCTCAGAAACTTCTTTGTGATGTGCGCATTCAACTCACAGAGTTGAAGCGGCCTTTTGATAGAGCCGTTTGGGAACAGCCTTTTTGTAACATCTGCAAGTGGATATTTGGAGCGATTTGAGGCCTATGATGGAAAGGGAAATATCTTCACATAGAAACTAGACAGAAGCCTCCTCAGAAACTTCTGTGTGATGAGTGCATTCAACTCACAGACTTGAACCTTCCTTTTGATAGAGAAGTTTAGAAACACTCTTGCAGAGGCATCTGAATGAGGATCTTGGGAGCGCTTCGAGGCCAATGCTGGGAAACGAAATATCATCACATAGAAACTAGACAGAAGGATTCTCAGAAACTTCTTGGTGATGAGTGCGTTCCACTCACAGACTTGAACGTTCCTCTTGAAAGAACACTTTTGAAACACTCCTTTTGTAGAATCTGCAAGTGTTTATTTGGAGCGCTTTGAGGCCTATGTTGGAAAAGGAAATATCTTCCCATATAAACTAGACAGAAGCATTCTCAGAAACTTCTTTACGATGAGTGCATTCAACTCACAGACTTGAAGCTTCCTTTGGAAAGAGCAGTTTTGAAACACTCTTTTTGTAGAATCTGCAAGTGGATATGTGGAGCGCTTTGAGGCCTCTGCTGGAAAAGGAAATATCTTCACAGAAACACTAGACAGAAGCATTCTCAGAAACGTCTTGGTCATGTGTGCATTGAACTCACAGAGTTGAACCTTCCTTTTGATAGAGAAGTTTGGAAGCACTCTTTTAGTAGAATCTTCAGGTGGATGTATGGAGTGCTTTGAGGCCTATGCTGGAGAAGGAAATGTCTTCACGTAGAAACGAGACAAAGGCATTCTCAGAAAGGTCCCTGTGCCTTGTGCATTCAACTCACAGAGTTCAGCCTTCTTTTTGATAGAGCAGTTTCGAAACACTCTTTTTGTAGAGTCTGCAAGTGGATAATTGGAGCGCTTTGATGCCTATGCTGCAAAAGGAAATATCATTGCATAACAACTAGATGGAAGCACTCTCACAAACTTCTTTGTGGTGAGTGCATTCAACTCACAGAGTTGAACCTTCGTTTTGATAGACCCGTTTTGAAACACTGTTTTTGTAGTATTCGCAAGTGGATATTTGGAGCGCGTTGAGGCTGGAGATGGAAAAGGAAATCTCTTCACGTACAAGCTAGACGGAAGCATTCTCCGAAACTTCTTTGTCACGTGGGGATTGAACTCACAGAGTTGAACCTTCCTTTTCATAGAGCGGTTCTGCAAGACTCTTTTTGTGGAAACTGCAAGTGGATATTTGGTGCGATTGGGGCATCCAGTGGAAAGGATCATACATTACGATGAAAACTAGATTGAACTATTCTCAGAAACTTCTCTGTGACGAGTGCCTTCTACTCACAGAGTCGAACCTTCCTTTCGAGAGAACAGTTTTGAAACACTCTTTCTGTGGACTCTGCAAGGGGATCACTAGGTCGCTTTGATGCCTAGGCTGGAAAAGGAAATATCTTCACACGAAAACAAGACAGAAGCATTCTCAGAAACCTTTTCTGATGTGCGCATTCAACTCACCGAGTTGAACCTTCCTTTTGATAGAGCAGTTTTGAAACACTCTTTTTGTAGAATCTGCAAGTGGAGATTTGGAGTGCTCTGAGTCCTACCCTGGAAAAGGAAATAACTTCACTTAGAACCTAGACGGAAGCATTCTCAGAGACTTCCCTGTGTTTTCTGCATTCAACTCACAGAGTTGAACCTGCCTTTCGATAGAACAGCTTTGAAACGCTCTTTTTGTAGAATCTGCAAGTCGATACTTGGAACGCTCTGAGTCCTACCCTGGAAAAGGAAATAACTTCACTTAGAACCTAGACGGAAGCATTCTCAGAGACTTCCCTGTGCTTTCTGCATTCAACTCACAGAGTTGAACCTTCCTTTTGATAGAACAGCTTTGAAACGCTCTTTTTGTAGAATCTGCAAGTCGATACTTGGAACGCTTTGAGGCCTATGCTGGAAAAGGAAATATCTTCACATAAAAACTAGAGAGAAGCATTCTCAGAAACTCCTTTGTGATCTGCGCATTCAACCCACAGAGTTGAAGCTTCCCTTTGCTATAGCAGTTTTGAAACTCTCTTTGAGTAGAATCTTCCAGGGGATATTCGGTGTGCCGAGAGGCCAACACTGGAAAAGGAAATATCTTCACTTGAAAACTAGACGGAAGCGTTCTCAGAAACTACCCTGTGCTTTATGCATTCAACTCACAGAGAGGACTCTTCCTTTGGAGAGCGCAGTTTTGAAACACTCTTTTTGCAGAATTTGCTAGGGGATGTTTGGTGCTTTTGGAGGCCTATGCTGGAAAAGGAAATATCTTCACATAAACACTAGACAGAAGCATTCTCAGAAACTTCTTTGTGATGTGCGCATTCAACTCACAGAGTTGAAGCGGCCTTTTGATAGAGCCGTTTGGGAACAGCCTTTTTGTAACATCTGCAAGTGGATATTTGGAGCGATTTGAGGCCTATGATGGAAAGGGAAATATCTTCACATAGAAACTAGACAGAAGCCTCCTCAGAAACTTCTGTGTGATGAGTGCATTCAACTCACAGACTTGAACCTTCCTTTTGATAGAGAAGTTTTGAAACACTCTTGCAGAGGCATCTGAATGAGGATCTTGGGAGCGCTTCGAGGCCAATGCTGGGAAACGAAATATCATCACATAGAAACTAGACAGAAGGATTCTCAGAAACTTCTTGGTGATGAGTGCGTTCCACTCACAGACTTGAACGTTCCTCTTGAGAGAACACTTTTGAAACACTCCTTTTGTAGAATCTGCAAGTGTTTATTTGGAGCGCTTTGAGGCCTATGTTGGAAAAGGAAATATCTTCCCATATAAACTAGACAGAAGCATTCTCAGAAACTTCTTTACGATGAGTGCATTCAACTCACAGACTTGAAGCTTCCTTTGGAAAGAGCAGTTTTGAAACACTCTTTTTGTAGAATCTGCAAGTGGATATGTGGAGCGCTTTGAGGCCTCTGCTGGAAAAGGAAATATCTTCACAGAAACACTAGACAGAAGCATTCTCAGAAACGTCTTGGTCATGTGTGCATTGAACTCACAGAGTTGAACCTTCCTTTTGATAGAGAAGTTTGGAAGCACTCTTTTAGTAGAATCTTCAGGTGGATGTATGGAGTGCTTTGAGGCCTATGCTGGAGAAGGAAATGTCTTCACGTAGAAACGAGACAAAGGCATTCTCAGAAAGGTCCCTGTGCCTTGTGCATTCAACTCACAGAGTTCAGCCTTCTTTTTGATAGAGCAGTTTCGAAACACTCTTTTTGTAGAGTCTGCAAGTGGATAATTGGAGCGCTTTGATGCCTATGCTGCAAAAGGAAATATCATTGCATAACAACTAGATGGAAGCACTCTCACAAACTTCTTTGTGGTGAGTGCATTCAACTCACAGAGTTGAACCTTCGTTTTGATAGACCCGTTTTGAAACACTGTTTTTGTAGTATTCGCAAGTGGATATTTGGAGCGCGTTGAGGCTGGAGATGGAAAAGGAAATCTCTTCACGTACAAGCTAGACGGAAGCATTCTCCGAAACTTCTTTGTCACGTGGGGATTGAACTCACAGAGTTGAACCTTCCTTTTCATAGAGCGGTTCTGCAAGACTCTTTTTGTGGAAACTGCAAGTGGATATTTGGTGCGATTGGGGCATCCAGTGGAAAGGATCATACATTACGATGAAAACTAGATTGAACTATTCTCAGAAACTTCTCTGTGACGAGTGCCTTCTACTCACAGAGTCGAACCTTCCTTTCGAGAGAACAGTTTTGAAACACTCTTTCTGTGGACTCTGCAAGGGGATCACTAGGTCGCTTTGATGCCTAGGCTGGAAAAGGAAATATCTTCACACGAAAACAAGACAGAAGCATTCTCAGAAACCTTTTCTGATGTGCGCATTCAACTCACCGAGTTGAACCTTCCTTTTGATAGAGCAGTTTTGAAACACTCTTTTTGTAGAATCTGCAAGTGGAGATTTGGAGTGCTCTGAGTCCTACCCTGGAAAAGGAAATAACTTCACTTAGAACCTAGACGGAAGCATTCTCAGAGACTTCCCTGTGTTTTCTGCATTCAACTCACAGAGTTGAACCTGCCTTTCGATAGAACAGCTTTGAAACGCTCTTTTTGTAGAATCTGCAAGTCGATACTTGGAACGCTCTGAGTCCTACCCTGGAAAAGGAAATAACTTCACTTAGAACCTAGACGGAAGCATTCTCAGAGACTTCCCTGTGCTTTCTGCATTCAACTCACAGAGTTGAACCTTCCTTTTGATAGAACAGCTTTGAAACGCTCTTTTTGTAGAATCTGCAAGTCGATACTTGGAACGCTTTGAGGCCTATGCTGGAAAAGGAAATATCTTCACATAAAAACTAGAGAGAAGCATTCTCAGAAACTCCTTTGTGATCTGCGCATTCAACCCACAGAGTTGAAGCTTCCCTTTGCTATAGCAGTTTTGAAACTCTCTTTGAGTAGAATCTTCCAGGGGATATTCGGTGTGCCGAGAGGCCAACACTGGAAAAGGAAATATCTTCACTTGAAAACTAGACGGAAGCGTTCTCAGAAACTACCCTGTGCTTTATGCATTCAACTCACAGAGAGGACTCTTCCTTTGGAGAGCGCAGTTTTGAAACACTCTTTTTGCAGAATTTGCTAGGGGATGTTTGGTGCTTTTGGAGGCCTATGCTGGAAAAGGAAATATCTTCACATAAACACTAGACAGAAGCATTCTCAGAAACTTCTTTGTGATGTGCGCATTCAACTCACAGAGTTGAAGCGGCCTTTTGATAGAGCCGTTTGGGAACAGCCTTTTTGTAACATCTGCAAGTGGATATTTGGAGCGATTTGAGGCCTATGATGGAAAGGGAAATATCTTCACATAGAAACTAGACAGAAGCCTCCTCAGAAACTTCTGTGTGATGAGTGCATTCAACTCACAGACTTGAACCTTCCTTTTGATAGAGAAGTTTTGAAACACTCTTGCAGAGGCATCTGAATGAGGATCTTGGGAGCGCTTCGAGGCCAATGCTGGGAAACGAAATATCATCACATAGAAACTAGACAGAAGGATTCTCAGAAACTTCTTGGTGATGAGTGCGTTCCACTCACAGACTTGAACGTTCCTCTTGAGAGAACACTTTTGAAACACTCCTTTTGTAGAATCTGCAAGTGTTTATTTGGAGCGCTTTGAGGCCTATGTTGGAAAAGGAAATATCTTCCCATATAAACTAGACAGAAGCATTCTCAGAAACTTCTTTACGATGAGTGCATTCAACTCACAGACTTGAAGCTTCCTTTGGAAAGAGCAGTTTTGAAACACTCTTTTTGTAGAATCTGCAAGTGGATATGTGGAGCGCTTTGAGGCCTCTGCTGGAAAAGGAAATATCTTCACAGAAACACTAGACAGAAGCATTCTCAGAAACGTCTTGGTCATGTGTGCATTGAACTCACAGAGTTGAACCTTCCTTTTGATAGAGAAGTTTGGAAGCACTCTTTTAGTAGAATCTTCAGGTGGATGTATGGAGTGCTTTGAGGCCTATGCTGGAAAAGGAAATCTCTTCACGTAGAAACGAGACAAAGGCATTCTCAGAAAGGTCCCTGTGCCTTGTGCATTCAACTCACAGAGTTCAGCCTTCTTTTTGATAGAGCAGTTTCGAAACACTCTTTTTGTAGAGTCTGCAAGTGGATAATTGGAGCGCTTTGATGCCTATGCTGCAAAAGGAAATATCATTGCATAAAAACTAGATGGAAGCACTCTCACAAACTTCTTTGTGGTGAGTGCATTCAACTCACAGAGTTGAACCTTCGTTTTGATAGACCCGTTTTGAAACACTGTTTTTGTAGTATTCGCAAGTGGATATTTGGAGCGCGTTGAGGCTGGAGTTGGAAAAGGAAATCTCTTCACGTACAAGCTAGACGGAAGCATTCTCCGAAACTTCTTTGTCACGTGGGGATTGAACTCACAGAGTTGAACCTTCCTTTTCATAGAGCGGTTCTGCAAGACTCTTTTTGTGGAAACTGCAAGTGGATATTTGGTGCGATTGGGGCATCCAGTGGAAAGGATCATACATTACGATGAAAACTAGATTGAACTATTCTCAGAAACTTCTCTGCGACGAGTGCCTTCTACTCACAGAGTCGAACCTTCCTTTCGAGAGAACAGTTTTGAAACACTCTTTCTGTGGACTCTGCAAGGGGATCACTAGGTCGCTTTGATGCCTAGGCTGGAAAAGGAAATATCTTCACACGAAAACAAGACAGAAGCATTCTCAGAAACCATTTCTGATGTGCGCATTCAACTCACCGAGTTGAACCTTCCTTTTGATAGAGCAGTTTTGAAACACTCTTTTTGTAGAATCTGCAAGTGGAGATTTGGAGTGCTCTGAGTCCTACCCTGGAAAAGGAAATAACTTCACTTAGAACCTAGACGGAAGCATTCTCAGAGACTTCCCTGTGCTTTCTGCATTCCACTCACAGAGTTGAACCTTCCTTTTGATAGAACAGCTTTGAAACGCTCTTTTTGTAGAATCTGCAAGTCGATACTTGGAACGCTTTGAGGCCTATGCTGGAAAAGGAAATATCTTCACATAAAAACTAGAGAGAAGCATTCTCAGAAACTTCTTTGTGATCTGCGCATTCAACCCACAGAGTTGAAGCTTCCCTTTGCTATAGCAGTTTTGAAACTCTCTTGAGTAGGAACTTCCAGGGGATATTCGGTGTGCCGAGAGGCCAACACTGGAAAAGGAAATATCTTCACTTGAAAACTAGACGGAAGCGTTCTCAGGAACTACCCTGTGCTTGATGCATTCAACTCACAGAGAGGACTCTTCCTTTGGAGAGCGCAGTTTTGAAACACTCTTTTTGCAGAATTTGCTAGGGGATGTTTGGAGCTTTTGGAGGCCTATGCTGGAAAAGGAAATATCTTCACAAACCAACTAGACGGAAGCATTCTCACAAACTTCTTTGTGATGAGTGCCTTCAACTCAAAGACTTGAACCTTCCTTTTGAAAGAGCAGTTTTGAAACACTCCTTTTGTAGAATCTGCAAGTGGATATTTGGAGCGTTTGGAGGCCTTTGCTGGGAAATGAAATATCTTCACCTAAAAACTAGACAGAAGCATTCTCAGAAACATCATTGCGATGTGTGCATTCAACTCACAGGGTTGAACCTTCCTTTTGATAGAGCAGTTTTGAAACACACCTTGTGTAGAATCTGCAAGTGGATATTTGGAGCGCTTTGAGGCCTATGCTGGAAAAGGGAATATCTTCACATAAACTCTAGACAGAAGCATTCTCAGAAACGTCTTTGTGATGTGCGCATTCAACTCACAGAGTTGAAGCGGCCTTTTGATAGAGCCGTTTGGGAACAGCCTTTTTGTAACATCTGCAAGTGGATATTTGGAGCTATTTGAGGCCTATGATGGAAAGGGAAATATCTTCACATAGAAACTAGACAGAAGCCTCCTCAGAAACTTCTGTGTGATGAGTGCATTCAACTCACAGACTTGAACCTTCCTTTTGATAGAGAAGTTTAGAAACACTCTTGCAGAGGCATCTGAATGAGGATCTTGGGAGCGCTTCGAGGCCAATGCTGGGAAACGAAATATCATCACATAGAAACTAGACAGAAGGATTCTCAGAAACTTCTTGGTGATGAGTGCGTTCCACTCACAGACTTGAACGTTCCTCTTGAGAGAACACTTTTGAAACACTCCTTTTGTAGAATCTGCAAGTGTTTATTTGGAGCGCTTTGAGGCCTATGTTGGAAAAGGAAATATCTTCCCATATAAACTAGACAGAAGCATTCTCAGAAACTTCTTTACGATGAGTGCATTCAACTCACAGACTTGAAGCTTCCTTTGGAAAGAGCAGTTTTGAAACACTCTTTTTGTAGAATCTGCAAGTGGATATGTGGAGCGCTTTGAGGCCTCTGCTGGAAAAGGAAATATCTTCACAGAAACACTAGACAGAAGCATTCTCAGAAACGTCTTGGTCATGTGTGCATTGAACTCACAGAGTTGAACCTTCCTTTTGGTAGAGAAGTTTGGAAGCACTCTTTTAGTAGAATCTTCAGGTGGATGTATGGAGTGCTTTGAGGCCTATGCTGGAAAAGGAAATCTCTTCACGTAGAAACGAGACAAAGGCATTCTCAGAAAGGTCCCTGTGCCTTGTGCATTCAACTCACAGAGTTCAGCCTTCTTTTTGATAGAGCAGTTTCGAAACACTCTTTTTGTAGAGTCTGCAAGTGGATAATTGGAGCGCTTTGATGCCTATGCTGCAAAAGGAAATATCATTGCATAAAAACTAGATGGAAGCACTCTCACAAACTTCTTTGTGGTGAGTGCATTCAACTCACAGAGTTGAACCTTCGTTTTGATAGACCCGTTTTGAAACACTGTTTTTGTAGTATTCGCAAGTGGATATTTGGAGCGCGTTGAGGCTGGAGTTGGAAAAGGAAATCTCTTCACGTACAAGCTAGACGGAAGCATTCTCCGAAACTTCTTTGTCACGTGGGGATTGAACTCACAGAGTTGAACCTTCCTTTTCGTAGAGCGGTTCTGCAAGACTCTTTTTGTGGAAACTGCAAGTGGATATTTGGTGCGATTGGGGCATCCAGTGGTAAGGATCATACATTACGATGAAAACTAGATTGAACTATTCTCAGAAACTTCTCTGCGACGAGTGCCTTCTACTCACAGAGTCGAACCTTCCTTTCGAGAGAACAGTTTTGAAACACTCTTTCTGTGGACTCTGCAAGGGGATCACTAGGTCGCTTTGATGCCTAGGCTGGAAAAGGAAATATCTTCACACGAAAACAAGACAGAAGCATTCTCAGAAACGTTTTCTGATGTGCGCATTCAACTCACCGAGTTGAACCTTCCTTTTCATAGAGCAGTTTTGAAACACTCTTTTTGTAGAATCTGCAAGTGGAGATTTGGAGTGCTCTGAGTCCTACCCTGGAAAAGGAAATAACTTCACTTAGAACCTAGACGGAAGCATTCTCGGAGACTTCCCTGTGCTTTCTGCATTCAACTCACAGAGTTGAACCTTCCTTTCGATAGAACAGCTTTGAAACGCTCTTTTTGTAGAATCTGCAAGTCGATACTTGGAACGCTCTGAGTCCTACCCTGGAAAAGGAAATAACTTCACTTAGAACCTAGACGGAAGCATTCTCAGAGACTTCCCTGTGCTTTCTGCGTTCAACTCACAGAGTTGAACCTTCCTTTTGATAGAACAGCTTTGAAACGCTCTTTTTGTAGAATCTGCAAGTCGATACTTGGAACGCTTTGAGGCCTATGCTGGAAAAGGAAATATCTTCACATAAAAACTAGAGAGAAGCATTCTCAGAAACTCCTTTGTGATCTGCGCATTCAACCCACAGAGTTGAAGCTTCCCTTTGCTATAGCAGTTTTGAAACTCTCTTTGAGTAGAATCTTCCAGGGGATATTCGGTGTGCCGAGAGGCCAACACTGGAAAAGGAAATATCTTCACTTGAAAACTAGACAGAAGCGTTCTCAGAAACTACCCTGTGCTTTATGCATTCAATTCACAGAGAGGACTCTTCCTTTGGAGAGCGCAGTTTTGAAACACTCTTTTTGCAGAATTTGCTAGGGGATGTTTGGGGCTTTTGGAGGCCTATGCTGGAAAAGGAAATATCTTCACATAAACACTAGACAGAAGCATTCTCAGAAACTTCTTTGTGATGTGCGCATTCAACTCACAGAGTTGAAGCGGCCTTTTGATAGAGCCGTTTGGGAACAGCCTTTTTGTAACATCTGCAAGTGGATATTTGGAGCGATTTGAGGCCTATGATGGAAAGGGAAATATCTTCACATAGAAACTAGACAGAAGCCTCCTCAGAAACTTCTGTGTGATGAGTGCATTCAACTCACAGACTTGAACCTTCCTTTTGATAGAGAAGTTTAGAAACACTCTTGCAGAGGCATCTGAATGAGGATCTTGGGAGCGCTTCGAGGCCAATGCTGGGAAACGAAATATCATCACATAGAAACTAGACAGAAGGATTCTCAGAAACTTCTTGGTGATGAGTGCGTTCCACTCACAGACTTGAACGTTCCTCTTGAGAGAACACTTTTGAAACACTCCTTTTGTAGAATCTGCAAGTGTTTATTTGGAGCGCTTTGAGGCCTATGTTGGAAAAGGAAATATCTTCCCATATAAACTAGACAGAAGCATTCTCAGAAACTTCTTTACGATGAGTGCATTCAACTCACAGACTTGAAGCTTCCTTTGGAAAGAGCAGTTTTGAAACACTCTTTTTGTAGAATCTGCAAGTGGATATGTGGAGCGCTTTGAGGCCTCTGCTGGAAAAGGAAATATCTTCACAGAAACACTAGACAGAAGCATTCTCAGAAACGTCTTGGTCATGTGTGCATTGAACTCACAGAGTTGAACCTTCCTTTTGATAGAGAAGTTTGGAAGCACTCTTTTAGTAGAATCTTCAGGTGGATGTATGGAGTGCTTTGAGGCCTATGCTGGAAAAGGAAATGTCTTCACGTAGAAACGAGACAAAGGCATTCTCAGAAAGGTCCCTGTGCCTTGTGCATTCAACTCACAGAGTTCAGCCTTCTTTTTGATAGAGCAGTTTCGAAACACTCTTTTTGTAGAGTCTGCAAGTGGATAATTGGAGCGCTTTGATGCCTATGCTGCAAAAGGAAATATCATTGCATAAAAACTAGATGGAAGCACTCTCACAAACTTCTTTGTGGTGAGTGCATTCAACTCACAGAGTTGAACCTTCGTTTTGATAGACCCGTTTTGAAACACTGTTTTTGTAGTATTCGCAAGTGGATATTTGGAGCGCGTTGAGGCTGGAGTTGGAAAAGGAAATCTCTTCACGTACAAGCTAGACGGAAGCATTCTCCGAAACTTCTTTGTCACGTGGGGATTGAACTCACAGAGTTGAACCTTCCTTTTCGTAGAGCGGTTCTGCAAGACTCTTTTTGTGGAATCTGCAAGTGGATATTTGGTGCGATTGGGGCATCCAGTGGAAAGGATCATACATTACGATGAAAACTAGATTGAACTATTCTCAGAAACTTCTCTGCGACGAGTGCCTTCTACTCACAGAGTCGAACCTTCCTTTCGAGAGAACAGTTTTGAAACACTCTTTCTGTGGACTCTGCAAGGGGATCACTAGGTCGCTTTGATGCCTAGGCTGGAAAAGGAAATATCTTCACACGAAAACAAGACAGAAGCATTCTCAGAAACGTTTTCTGATGTGCGCATTCAACTCACCGAGTTGAACCTTCCTTTTCATAGAGCAGTTTTGAAACACTCTTTTTGTAGAATCTGCAAGTGGAGATTTGGAGTGCTCTGAGTCCTACCCTGGAAAAGGAAATAACTTCACTTAGAACCTAGACGGAAGCATTCTCGGAGACTTCCCTGTGCTTTCTGCATTCAACTCACAGAGTTGAACCTTCCTTTCGATAGAACAGCTTTGAAACGCTCTTTTTGTAGAATCTGCAAGTCGATACTTGGAACGCTCTGAGTCCTACCCTGGAAAAGGAAATAACTTCACTTAGAACCTAGACGGAAGCATTCTCAGAGACTTCCCTGTGCTTTCTGCGTTCAACTCACAGAGTTGAACCTTCCTTTTGATAGAACAGCTTTGAAACGCTCTTTTTGTAGAATCTGCAAGTCGATACTTGGAACGCTTTGAGGCCTATGCTGGAAAAGGAAATATCTTCACATAAAAACTAGAGAGAAACATTCTCAGAAACTCCTTTGTGATCTGCGCATTCAACCCACAGAGTTGAAGCTTCCCTTTGCTATAGCAGTTTTGAAACTCTCTTTGAGTAGAATCTTCCAGGGGATATTCGGTGTGCCGAGAGGCCAACACTGGAAAAGGAAATATCTTCACTTGAAAACTAGACAGAAGCGTTCTCAGAAACTACCCTGTGCTTTATGCATTCAATTCACAGAGAGGACTCTTCCTTTGGAGAGCGCAGTTTTGAAACACTCTTTTTGCAGAATTTGCTAGGGGATGTTTGGGGCTTTTGGAGGCCTATGCTGGAAAAGGAAATATCTTCACATAAACACTAGACAGAAGCATTCTCAGAAACTTCTTTGTGATGTGCGCATTCAACTCACAGAGTTGAAGCGGCCTTTTGATAGAGCCGTTTGGGAACAGCCTTTTTGTAACATCTGCAAGTGGATATTTGGAGCGATTTGAGGCCTATGATGGAAAGGGAAATATCTTCACATAGAAACTAGACAGAAGCCTCCTCAGAAACTTCTGTGTGATGAGTGCATTCAACTCACAGACTTGAACCTTCCTTTTGATAGAGAAGTTTAGAAACACTCTTGCAGAGGCATCTGAATGAGGATCTTGGGAGCGCTTCGAGGCCAATGCTGGGAAACGAAATATCATCACATAGAAACTAGACAGAAGGATTCTCAGAAACTTCTTGGTGATGAGTGCGTTCCACTCACAGACTTGAACGTTCCTCTTGAGAGAACACTTTTGAAACACTCCTTTTGTAGAATCTGCAAGTGTTTATTTGGAGCGCTTTGAGGCCTATGTTGGAAAAGGAAATATCTTCCCATATAAACTAGACAGAAGCATTCTCAGAAACTTCTTTACGATGAGTGCATTCAACTCACAGACTTGAAGCTTCCTTTGGAAAGAGCAGTTTTGAAACACTCTTTTTGTAGAATCTGCAAGTGGATATGTGGAGCGCTTTGAGGCCTCTGCTGGAAAAGGAAATATCTTCACAGAAACACTAGACAGAAGCATTCTCAGAAACGTCTTGGTCATGTGTGCATTGAACTCACAGAGTTGAACCTTCCTTTTGATAGAGAAGTTTGGAAGCACTCTTTTAGTAGAATCTTCAGGTGGATGTATGGAGTGCTTTGAGGCCTATGCTGGAAAAGGAAATGTCTTCACGTAGAAACGAGACAAAGGCATTCTCAGAAAGGTCCCTGTGCCTTGTGCATTCAACTCACAGAGTTCAGCCTTCTTTTTGATAGAGCAGTTTCGAAACACTCTTTTTGTAGAGTCTGCAAGTGGATAATTGGAGCGCTTTGATGCCTATGCTGCAAAAGGAAATATCATTGCATAAAAACTAGATGGAAGCACTCTCACAAACTTCTTTGTGGTGAGTGCATTCAACTCACAGAGTTGAACCTTCGTTTTGATAGACCCGTTTTGAAACACTGTTTTTGTAGTATTCGCAAGTGGATATTTGGAGCGCGTTGAGGCTGGAGTTGGAAAAGGAAATCTCTTCACGTACAAGCTAGACGGAAGCATTCTCCGAAACTTCTTTGTCACGTGGGGATTGAACTCACAGAGTTGAACCTTCCTTTTCGTAGAGCGGTTCTGCAAGACTCTTTTTGTGGAATCTGCAAGTGGATATTTGGTGCGATTGGGGCATCCAGTGGAAAGGATCATACATTACGATGAAAACTAGATTGAACTATTCTCAGAAACTTCTCTGCGACGAGTGCCTTCTACTCACAGAGTCGAACCTTCCTTTCGAGAGAACAGTTTTGAAACACTCTTTCTGTGGACTCTGCAAGGGGATCACTAGGTCGCTTTGATGCCTAGGCTGGAAAAGGAAATATCTTCACACGAAAACAAGACAGAAGCATTCTCAGAAACCATTTCTGATGTGCGCATTCAACTCACCGAGTTGAACCTTCCTTTTCATAGAGCAGTTTTGAAACACTCTTTTTGTAGAATCTGCAAGTGGAGATTTGGAGTGCTCTGAGTCCTACCCTGGAAAAGGAAATAACTTCACTTAGAACCTAGACGGAAGCATTCTCAGAGACTTCCCTGTGCTTTCTGCATTCAACTCACAGAGTTGAACCTTCCTTTTGATAGAACAGCTTTGAAACGCTCTTTTTGTAGAATCTGCAAGTCGATACTTGGAACGCTTTGAGGCCTATGCTGGAAAAGGAAATATCTTCACATAAAAACTAGAGAGAAGCATTCTCAGAAACTTCTTTGTGATCTGCGCATTCAACCCACAGAGTTGAAGCTTCCCTTTGCTATAGCAGTTTTGAAACTCTCTTTGAGTAGAATCTTCCAGGGGATATTCGGTGTGCCGAGAGGCCAACACTGGAAAAGGAAATATCTTCACTTGAAAACTAGACGGAAGCGTTCTCAGAAACTACCCTGTGCTTGATGCATTCAACTCACAGAGAGGACTCTTCCTTTGGAGAGCGCAGTTTTGAAACACTCTTTTTGCAGAATTTGCTAGGGGATGTTTGGAGCTTTTGGAGGCCTATGCTGGAAAAGGAAATATCTTCACAAACCAACTAGACGGAAGCATTCTCACAAACTTCTTTGTGATGAGTGCCTTCAACTCACAGACTTGAACCTTCCTTTTGAAAGAGCAGTTTTGAAACACTCCTTTTGTAGAATCTGCAAGTGGATATTTGGAGCGTTTGGAGGCCTTTGCTGGGAAATGAAATATCTTCACCTAAAAACTAGACAGAAGCATTCTCAGAAGCATCATTGCGATGTGTGCATTCAACTCACAGGGTTGAACCTTCCTTTTGATAGAGCAGTTTTGAAACACACCTTGTGTAGAATCTGCAAGTGGATATTTGGAGCACTTTGAGGCCTATGCTGGAAAAGGGAATATCTTCACATAAACACTAGACAGAAGCATTCTCAGAAACTTCTTTGTGATGTGCGCATTCAACTCACAGAGTTGAAGCGGCCTTTTGATAGAGCCGTTTGGGAACAGCCTTTTTGTAACATCTGCAAGTGGATAATTGGAGCGATTTGAGGCCTATGATGGAAAGGGAAATATCTTCACATAGAAACTAGACAGAAGCCTCCTCAGAAACTTCTGTGTGATGAGTGCATTCAACTCACAGACTTGAACCTTCCTTTTGATAGAGAAGTTTAGAAACACTCTTGCAGAGGCATCTGAATGAGGATCTTGGGAGCGCTTCGAGGCCAATGCTGGGAAACGAAATATCATCACATAGAAACTAGACAGAAGGATTCTCAGAAACTTCTTGGTGATGAGTGCGTTCCACTCACAGACTTGAACGTTCCTCTTGAGAGAACACTTTTGAAACACTCCTTTTGTAGAATCTGCAAGTGTTTATTTGGAGCGCTTTGAAGCCTATGTTGGAAAAGGAAATATCTTCCCATATAAACTAGACAGAAGCATTCTCAGAAACTTCTTTACGATGAGTGCATTCAACTCACAGACTTGAAGCTTCCTTTGGAAAGAGCAGTTTTGAAACACTCTTTTTGTAGAATCTGCAAGTGGATATGTGGAGCGCTTTGAGGCCTCTGCTGGAAAAGGAAATATCTTCACAGAAACACTAGACAGAAGCATTCTCAGAAACGTCTTGGTCATGTGTGCATTGAACTCACAGAGTTGAACCTTCCTTTTGATAGAGAAGTTTGGAAGCACTCTTTTAGTAGAATCTTCAGGTGGATGTATGGAGTGCTTTGAGGCCTATGCTGGAAAAGGAAATGTCTTCACGTAGAAACGAGACAAAGGCATTCTCAGAAAGGTCCCTGTGCCTTGTGCATTCAACTCACAGAGTTCAGCCTTCTTTTCGATAGAGCAGTTTCGAAACACTCTTTTTGTAGAGTCTGCAAGTGGATAATTGGAGCGCTTTGATGCCTATGCTGCAAAAGGAAATATCATTGCATAAAAACTAGATGGAAGCACTCTCACAAACTTCTTTGTGGTGAGTGCATTCAACTCACAGAGTTGAACCTTCGTTTTGATAGACCCGTTTTGAAACACTGTTTTTGTAGTATTCGCAAGTGGATATTTGGAGCGCGTTGAGGCTGGAGTTGGAAAAGGAAATCTCTTCACGTACAAGCTAGACGGAAGCATTCTCCGAAACTTCTTTGTCACGTGGGGATTGAACTCACAGAGTTGAACCTTCCTTTTCGTAGAGCGGTTCTGCAAGACTCTTTTTGTGGAAACTGCAAGTGGATATTTGGTGCGATTGGGGCATCCAGTGGAAAGGATCATACATTACGATGAAAACTAGATTGAACTATTCTCAGAAACTTCTCTGCGACGAGTGCCTTCTACTCACAGAGTCGAACCTTCCTTTCGAGAGAACAGTTTTGAAACACTCTTTCTGTGGACTCTGCAAGGGGATCACTAGGTCGCTTTGATGCCTAGGCTGGAAAAGGAAATATCTTCACACGAAAACAAGACAGAAGCATTCTCAGAAACCATTTCTGATGTGCGCATTCAACTCACTGAGTTGAACCTTCCTTTTCATAGAGCAGTTTTGAAACACTCTTTTTGTAGAATCTGCAAGTGGAGATTTGGAGTGCTCTGAGTCCTACCCTGGAAAAGGAAATAACTTCACTTAGAACCTAGACGGAAGCATTCTCAGAGACTTCCCTGTGCTTTCTGCATTCAACTCACAGAGTTGAACCTTCCTTTTGATAGAACAGCTTTGAAACGCTCTTTTTGTAGAATCTGCAAGTCGATACTTGGAACGCTTTGAGGCCTATGCTGGAAAAGGAAATATCTTCACATAAAAACTAGAGAGAAGCATTCTCAGAAACTTCTTTGTGATCTGCGCATTCAACCCACAGAGTTGAAGCTTCCCTTTGCTATAGCAGTTTTGAAACTCTCTTGAGTAGAATCTTCCAGGGGATATTCGGTGTGCCGAGAGGCCAACACTGGAAAAGGAAATATCTTCACTTGAAAACTAGACGGAAGCGTTCTCAGAAACTACCCTGTGCTTGATGCATTCAACTCACAGAGAGGACTCTTCCTTTGGAGAGCGCAGTTTTGAAACACTCTTTTTGCAGAATTTGCTAGGGGATGTTTGGAGCTTTTGGAGGCCTATGTTGGAAAAGGAAATATCTTCACAAACCAACTAGACGGAAGCATTCTCACAAACTTCTTTGTGATGAGTGCCTTCAACTCACAGACTTGAACCTTCCTTTTGAAAGAGCAGTTTTGAAACACTCCTTTTGTAGAATCTGCAAGTGGATATTTGGAGCGTTTGGAGGCCTTTGCTGGGAAATGAAATATCTTCACCTAAAAACTAGACAGAAGCATTCTCAGAAGCATCATTGCGATGTGTGCATTCAACTCACAGGGTTGAACCTTGCTTTTGATAGAGCAGTTTCGAAACACACCTTGTGTAGAATCTGCAAGTGGATATTTGGAGCGCTTTGAGGCCTATGCTGGAAAAGGGAATATCTTCACATAAACACTAGACAGAAGCATTCTCAGAAACTTCTTTGTGATGTGCGCATTCAACTCACAGAGTTGAAGCGGCCTTTTGATAGAGCCGTTTGGGAACAGCCTTTTTGTAACATCTGCAAGTGGATATTTGGAGCGATTTGAGGCCTATGATGGAAAGGGAAATATCTTCACATAGAAACTAGACAGAAGCCTCCTCAGAAACTTCTGTGTGATGAGTGCATTCAACTCACAGACTTGAACCTTCCTTTTGATAGAGAAGTTTAGAAACACTCTTGCAGAGGCATCTGAATGAGGATCTTGGGAGCGCTTCGAGGCCAATGCTGGGAAACGAAATATCATCACATAGAAACTAGACAGAAGGATTCTCAGAAACTTCTTGGTGATGAGTGCGTTCCACTCACAGACTTGAACGTTCCTCTTGAGAGAACACTTTTGAAACACTCCTTTTGTAGAATCTGCAAGTGTTTATTTGGAGCGCTTTGAGGCCTATGTTGGAAAAGGAAATATCTTCCCATATAAACTAGACAGAAGCATTCTCAGAAACTTCTTTACGATGAGTGCATTCAACTCACAGACTTGAAGCTTCCTTTGGAAAGAGCAGTTTTGAAACACTCTTTTTGTAGAATCTGCAAGTGGATATGTGGAGCGCTTTGAGGCCTCTGCTGGAAAAGGAAATATCTTCACAGAAACACTAGACAGAAGCATTCTCAGAAACGTCTTGGTCATGTGTGCATTGAACTCACAGAGTTGAACCTTCCTTTTGATAGAGAAGTTTGGAAGCACTCTTTTAGTAGAATCTTCAGGTGGATGTATGGAGTGCTTTGAGGCCTATGCTGGAAAAGGAAATCTCTTCACGTAGAAACGAGACAAAGGCATTCTCAGAAAGGTCCCTGTGCCTTGTGCATTCAACTCACAGAGTTCAGCCTTCTTTTTGATAGAGCAGTTTCGAAACACTCTTTTTGTAGAGTCTGCAAGTGGATAATTGGAGCGCTTTGATGCCTATGCTGCAAAAGGAAATATCATTGCATAAAAACTAGATGGAAGCACTCTCACAAACTTCTTTGTGGTGAGTGCATTCAACTCACAGAGTTGAACCTTCGTTTTGATAGACCCGTTTTGAAACACTGTTTTTGTAGTATGCGCAAGTGGATATTTGGAGCGCGTTGAGGCTGGAGTTGGAAAAGGAAATCTCTTCACGTACAAGCTTGACGGAAGCATTCTCCGAAACTTCTTTGTCACGTGGGGATTGAACTCACAGAGTTGAACCTTCCTTTTCGTAGAGAGGTTCTGCAAGACTCTTTTTGTGGAAACTGCAAGTGGATATTTGGTGCGATTGGGGCATCCAGTGGAAAGGATCATACATTACGATGAAAACTAGATTGAACTATTCTCAGAAACTTCTCTGCGACGAGTGCCTTCTACTCACAGAGTCGAACCTTCCTTTTGAGAGAACAGTTTTGAAACACTCTTTCTGTGGACTCTGCAAGGGGATCACTAGGTCGCTTTGATGCCTAGGCTGGAAAAGGAAATATCTTCACACGAAAACAAGACAGAAGCATTCTCAGAAACCTTTTCTGATGTGCGCAATCAACTCACCGAGTTGAACCTTCCTTTTGATAGAGCAGTTTTGAAACACTCTTTTTGTAGAATCTGCAAGTGGAGATTTGGAGTGCTCTGAGTCCTACCCTGGAAAAGGAAATAACTTCACTTAGAACCTAGACGGAAGCATTCTCAGAGACTTCCCTGTGTTTTCTGCATTCAACTCACAGAGTTGAACCTTCCTTTCGATAGAACAGCTTTGAAACGCTCTTTTTGTAGAATCTGCAAGTCGATACTTGGAACGCTCTGAGTCCTACCCTGGAAAAGGAAATAACTTCACTTAGAACCTAGACGGAAGCATTCTCAGAGACTTCCCTGTGCTTTCTGCATTCAACTCACAGAGTTGAACCTTCCTTTTGATAGAACAGCTTTGAAACGCTCTTTTTGTAGAATCTGCAAGTCGATACTTGGAACGCTTTGAGGCCTATGCTGGAAAAGGAAATATCTTCACATAAAAACTAGAGAGAAGCATTCTCAGAAACTCCTTTGTGATCTGCGCATTCAACCCACAGAGTTGAAGCTTCCCTTTGCTATAGCAGTTTTGAAACTCTCTTTGAGTAGAATCTTCCAGGGGATATTCGGTGTGCCGAGAGGCCAACACTGGAAAAGGAAATATCTTCACTTGAAAACTAGACGGAAGCGTTCTCAGAAACTACCCTGTGCTTTATGCATTCAACTCACAGAGAGGACTCTTCCTTTGGAGAGCGCAGTTTTGAAACACTCTTTTTGCAGAATTTGCTAGGGGATGTTTGGGGCTTTTGGAGGCCTATGCTGGAAAAGGAAATATCTTCACATAAACACTAGACAGAAGCATTCTCAGAAACTTCTTTGTGATGTGCGCATTCAACTCACAGAGTTGAAGCGGCCTTTTGATAGAGCCGTTTGGGAACAGCCTTTTTGTAACATCTGCAAGTGGATATTTGGAGCGATTTGAGGCCTATGATGGAAAGGGAAATATCTTCACATAGAAACTAGACAGAAGCCTCCTCAGAAACTTCTGTGTGATGAGTGCATTCAACTCACAGACTTGAACCTTCCTTTTGATAGAGAAGTTTAGAAACACTCTTGCAGAGGCATCTGAATGAGGATCTTGGGAGCGCTTCGAGGCCAATGCTGGGAAACGAAATATCATCACATAGAAACTAGACAGAAGGATTCTCAGAAACTTCTTGGTGATGAGTGCGTTCCACTCACAGACTTGAACGTTCCTCTTGAGAGAACACTTTTGAAACACTCCTTTTGTAGAATCTGCAAGTGTTTATTTGGAGCGCTTTGAGGCCTATGTTGGAAAAGGAAATATCTTCCCATATAAACTAGACAGAAGCATTCTCAGAAACTTCTTTACGATGAGTGCATTCAACTCACAGACTTGAAGCTTCCTTTGGAAAGAGCAGTTTTGAAACACTCTTTTTGTAGAATCTGCAAGTGGATATGTGGAGCGCTTTGAGGCCTCTGCTGGAAAAGGAAATATCTTCACAGAAACACTAGACAGAAGCATTCTCAGAAACGTCTTGGTCATGTGTGCATTGAACTCACAGAGTTGACCCTTCCTTTTGATAGAGAAGTTTGGAAGCACTCTTTTAGTAGAATCTTCAGGTGGATGTATGGAGTGCTTTGAGGCCTATGCTGGAAAAGGAAATGTCTTCACGTAGAAACGAGACAAAGGCATTCTCAGAAAGGTCCCTGTGCCTTGTGCATTCAACTCACAGAGTTCAGCCTTCTTTTTGATAGAGCAGTTTCGAAACACTCTTTTTGTAGAGTCTGCAAGTGGATAATTGGAGCGCTTTGATGCCTATGCTGCAAAAGGAAATATCATTGCATAAAAACTAGATGGAAGCACTCTCACAAACTTCTTTGTGGTGAGTGCATTCAACTCACAGAGTTGAACCTTCGTTTTGATAGACCCGTTTTGAAACACTGTTTTTGTAGTATTCGCAAGTGGATATTTGGAGCGCGTTGAGGCTGGAGTTGGAAAAGGAAATCTCTTCACGTACAAGCTAGACGGAAGCATTCTCCGAAACTTCTTTGTCACATGGGGATTGAACTCACAGAGTTGAACCTTCCTTTTCGTAGAGCGGTTCTGCAAGACTCTTTTTGTGGAAACTGCAAGTGGATATTTGGTGCGATTGGGGCATCCAGTGGAAAGGATCATACATTACGATGAAAACTAGATTGAACTATTCTCAGAAACTTCTCTGTGACGAGTGCCTTCTACTCACAGAGTCGAACCTTCCTTTCGAGAGAACAGTTTTGAAACACTCTTTCTGTGGACTCTGCAAGGGGATCACTAGGTCGCTTTGATGCCTAGGCTGGAAAAGGAAATATCTTCACACGAAAACAAGACAGAAGCATTCTCAGAAACCTTTTCTGATGTGCGCATTCAACTCACCGAGTTGAACCTTCCTTTTCATAGAGCAGTTTTGAAACACTCTTTTTGTAGAATCTGCAAGTGGAGATTTGGAGTGCTCTGAGTCCTACCCTGGAAAAGGAAATAACTTCACTTAGAACCTAGACGGAAGCATTCTCAGAGACTTCCCTGTGTTTTCTGCATTCAACTCACAGAGTTGAACCTTCCTTTCGATAGAACAGCTTTGAAACGCTCTTTTTGTAGAATCTGCAAGTCGATACTTGGAACGCTCTGAGTCCTACCCTGGAAAAGGAAATAACTTCACTTAGAACCTAGACGGAAGCATTCTCAGAGACTTCCCTGTGCTTTCTGCATTCAACTCACAGAGTTGAACCTTCCTTTTGATAGAACAGCTTTGAAACGCTCTTTTTGTAGAATCTGCAAGTCGATACTTGGAACGCTTTGAGGCCTACGCTGGAAAAGGAAATATCTTCACATAAAAACTAGAGAGAAGCATTCTCAGAAACTCCTTTGTGATCTGCGCATTCAACCCACAGAGTTGAAGCTTCCCTTTGCTATAGCAGTTTTGAAACTCTCTTTGAGTAGAATCTTCCAGGGGATATTCGGTGTGCCGAGAGGCCAACACTGGAAAAGGAAATATCTTCACTTGAAAACTAGACGGAAGCGTTCTCAGAAACCTCCCTGTGCTTTATGCATTCAACTCACAGAGAGGACTCTTCCTTTGGAGAGCGCAGTTTTGAAACACTCTTTTTGCAGAATTTGCTAGGGGATGTTTGGTGCTTTTGGAGGCCTATGCTGGAAAAGGAAATATCTTCACATAAACACTAGACAGAAGCATTCTCAGAAACTTCTTTGTGATGTGCGCATTCAACTCACAGAGTTGAAGCGGCCTTTTGATAGAGCCGTTTGGGAACAGCCTTTTTGTAACATCTGCAAGTGGATATTTGGAGCGATTTGAGGCCTATGATGGAAAGGGAAATATCTTCACATAGAAACTAGACAGAAGCCTCCTCAGAAACTTCTGTGTGATGAGTGCATTCAACTCACAGACTTGAACCTTCCTTTTGATAGAGAAGTTTAGAAACACTCTTGCAGAGGCATCTGAATGAGGATCTTGGGAGCGCTTCGAGGCCAATGCTGGGAAACGAAATATCATCACATAGAAACTAGACAGAAGGATTCTCAGAAACTTCTTGGTGATGAGTGCGTTCCACTCACAGACTTGAACGTTCCTCTTGAAAGAACACTTTTGAAACACTCCTTTTGTAGAATCTGCAAGTGTTTATTTGGAGCGCTTTGAGGCCTATGTTGGAAAAGGAAATATCTTCCCATATAAACTAGACAGAAGCATTCTCAGAAACTTCTTTACGATGAGTGCATTCAACTCACAGACTTGAAGCTTCCTTTGGAAAGAGCAGTTTTGAAACACTCTTTTTGTAGAATCTGCAAGTGGATATGTGGAGCGCTTTGAGGCCTCTGCTGGAAAAGGAAATATCTTCACAGAAACACTAGACAGAAGCATTCTCAGAAACGTCTTGGTCATGTGTGCATTGAACTCACAGAGTTGAACCTTCCTTTTGATAGAGAAGTTTGGAAGCACTCTTTTAGTAGAATCTTCAGGTGGATGTATGGAGTGCTTTGAGGCCTATGCTGGAAAAGGAAATGTCTTCACGTAGAAACGAGACAAAGGCATTCTCAGAAAGGTCCCTGTGCCTTGTGCATTCAACTCACAGAGTTCAGCCTTCTTTTTGATAGAGCAGTTTTGAAACACTCTTTTTGTAGAGTCTGCAAGTGGATAATTGGAGCGCTTTGATGCCTATGCTGCAAAAGGAAATATCATTGCATAATAACTAGATGGAAGCACTCTCACAAACTTCTTTGTGGTGAGTGCATTCAACTCACAGAGTTGAACCTTCGTTTTGATAGACCCGTTTTGAAACACTGTTTTTGTAGTATTCGCAAGTGGATATTTGGAGCGCGTTGAGGCTGGAGTTGGAAAAGGAAATCTCTTCACGTACAAGCTAGACGGAAGCATTCTCCGAAACTTCTTTGTCACGTGGGCATTGAACTCACAGAGTTGAACCTTCCTTTTCATAGAGCGGTTCTGCAAGACTCTTTTTGTGGAAACTGCAAGTGGATATTTGGTGCGATTGGGGCATCCAGTGGAAAGGATCATACATTACGATGAAAACTAGATTGAACTATTCTCAGAAACTTCTCTGCGACGAGTGCCTTCTACTCACAGAGTCGAACCTTCCTTTCGAGAGAACAGTTTTGAAACACTCTTTCTGTGGACTCTGCAAGGGGATCACTAGGTCGCTTTGATGCCTAGGCTGGAAAAGGAAATATCTTCACACGAAAACAAGACAGAAGCATTCTCAGAAACCTTTTCTGATGTGCGCATTCAACTCACCGAGTTGAACCTTCCTTTTGATAGAGCAGTTTTGAAACACTCTTTTTGTAGAATCTGCAAGTGGAGATTTGGAGTGCTCTGAGTCCTACCCTGGAAAAGGAAATAACTTCACTTAGAACCTAGACGGAAGCATTCTCAGAGACTTCCCTGTGCTTTCTGCATTCCACTCACAGAGTTGAACCTTCCTTTTGATAGAACAGCTTTGAAACGCTCTTTTTGTAGAATCTGCAAGTCGATACTTGGAACGCTTTGAGGCCTATGCTGGAAAAGGAAATATCTTCACATAAAAACTAGAGAGAAGCATTCTCAGAAACTTCTTTGTGATCTGCGCATTCAACCCACAGAGTTGAAGCTTCCCTTTGCTATAGCAGTTTTGAAACTCTCTTGAGTAGGATCTTCCAGGGGATATTCGGTGTGCCGAGAGGCCAACACTGGAAAAGGAAATATCTTCACTTGAAAACTAGACGGAAGCGTTCTCAGAAACTACCCTGTGCTTGATGCATTCAACTCACAGAGAGGACTCTTCCTTTGGAGAGCGCAGTTTTGAAACACTCTTTTTGCAGAATTTGCTAGGGGATGTTTGGAGCTTTTGGAGGCCTATGCTGGAAAAGGAAATATCTTCACAAACCAACTAGACGGAAGCATTCTCACAAACTTCTTTGTGATGAGTGCCTTCAACTCACAGACTTGAACCTTCCTTTTGAAAGAGCAGTTTTGAAACACTCCTTTTGTAGAATCTGCAAGTGGATATTTGGAGCGTTTGGAGGCCTTTGCTGGGAAATGAAATATCTTCACCTAAAAACTAGACAGAAGCATTCTCAGAAACATCATTGCGATGTGTGCATTCAACTCACAGGGTTGAACCTTCCTTTTGATAGAGCAGTTTTGAAACACACCTTGTGTAGAATCTGCAAGTGGATATTTGGAGCGCTTTGAGGCCTATGCTGGAAAAGGGAATATCTTCACATAAACACTAGACAGAAGCATTCTCAGAAACGTCTTTGTGATGTGCGCATTCAACTCACAGAGTTGAAGCGGCCTTTTGATAGAGCCGTTTGGGAACAGCCTTTTTGTAACATCTGCAAGTGGATATTTGGAGCTATTTGAGGCCTATGATGGAAAGGGAAATATCTTCACATAGAAACTAGACAGAAGCCTCCTCAGAAACTTCTGTGTGATGAGTGCATTCAACTCACAGACTTGAACCTTCCTTTTGATAGAGAAGTTTAGAAACACTCTTGCAGAGGCATCTGAATGAGGATCTTGGGAGCGCTTCGAGGCCAATGCTGGGAAACGAAATATCATCACATAGAAACTAGACAGAAGGATTCTCAGAAACTTCTTGGTGATGAGTGCATTCCACTCACAGACTTGAACGTTCCTCTTGAGAGAACACTTTTGAAACACTCCTTTTGTAGAATCTGCAAGTGTTTATTTGGAGCGCTTTGAGGCCTATGTTGGAAAAGGAAATATCTTCCCATATAAACTAGACAGAAGCATTCTCAGAAACTTCTTTACGATGAGTGCATTCAACTCACAGACTTGAAGCTTCCTTTGGAAAGAGCAGTTTTGAAACACTCTTTTTGTAGAATCTGCAAGTGGATATGTGGAGCGCTTTGAGGCCTCTGCTGGAAAAGGAAATATCTTCACAGAAACACTAGACAGAAGCATTCTCAGAAACGTCTTGGTCATGTGTGCATTGAACTCACAGAGTTGAACCTTCCTTTTGGTAGAGAAGTTTGGAAGCACTCTTTTAGTAGAATCTTCAGGTGGATGTATGGAGTGCTTTGAGGCCTATGCTGGAAAAGGAAATCTCTTCACGTAGAAACGAGACAAAGGCATTCTCAGAAAGGTCCCTGTGCCTTGTGCATTCAACTCACAGAGTTCAGCCTTCTTTTTGATAGAGCAGTTTCGAAACACTCTTTTTGTAGAGTCTGCAAGTGGATAATTGGAGCGCTTTGATGCCTATGCTGCAAAAGGAAATATCATTGCATAAAAACTAGATGGAAGCACTCTCACAAACTTCTTTGTGGTGAGTGCATTCAACTCACAGAGTTGAACCTTCGTTTTGATAGACCCGTTTTGAAACACTGTTTTTGTAGTATTCGCAAGTGGATATTTGGAGCGCGTTGAGGCTGGAGTTGGAAAAGGAAATCTCTTCACGTACAAGCTAGACGGAAGCATTCTCCGAAACTTCTTTGTCACGTGGGGATTGAACTCACAGAGTTGAACCTTCCTTTTCGTAGAGCGGTTCTGCAAGACTCTTTTTGTGGAAACTGCAAGTGGATATTTGGTGCGATTGGGGCATCCAGTGGTAAGGATCATACATTACGATGAAAACTAGATTGAACTATTCTCAGAAACTTCTCTGCGACGAGTGCCTTCTACTCACAGAGTCGAACCTTCCTTTCGAGAGAACAGTTTTGAAACACTCTTTCTGTGGACTCTGCAAGGGGATCACTAGGTCGCTTTGATGCCTAGGCTGGAAAAGGAAATATCTTCACACGAAAACAAGACAGAAGCATTCTCAGAAACGTTTTCTGATGTGCGCATTCAACTCACCGAGTTGAACCTTCCTTTTCATAGAGCAGTTTTGAAACACTCTTTTTGTAGAATCTGCAAGTGGAGATTTGGAGTGCTCTGAGTCCTACCCTGGAAAAGGAAATAACTTCACTTAGAACCTAGACGGAAGCATTCTCGGAGACTTCCCTGTGTTTTCTGCATTCAACTCACAGAGTTGAACCTGCCTTTCGATAGAACAGCTTTGAAACGCTCTTTTTGTAGAATCTGCAAGTCGATACTTGGAACGCTCTGAGTCCTACCCTGGAAAAGGAAATAACTTCACTTAGAACCTAGACGGAAGCATTCTCAGAGACTTCCCTGTGCTTTCTGCGTTCAACTCACAGAGTTGAACCTTCCTTTTGATAGAACAGCTTTGAAACGCTCTTTTTGTAGAATCTGCAAGTCGATACTTGGAACGCTTTGAGGCCTATGCTGGAAAAGGAAATATCTTCACATAAAAACTAGAGAGAAGCATTCTCAGAAACTCCTTTGTGATCTGCGCATTCAACCCACAGAGTTGAAGCTTCCCTTTGCTATAGCAGTTTTGAAACTCTCTTTGAGTAGAATCTTCCAGGGGATATTCGGTGTGCCGAGAGGCCAACACTGGAAAAGGAAATATCTTCACTTGAAAACTAGACGGAAGCGTTCTCAGAAACTACCCTGTGCTTTATGCATTCAACTCACAGAGAGGACTCTTCCTTTGGAGAGCGCAGTTTTGAAACACTCTTTTTGCAGAATTTGCTAGGGGATGTTTGGTGCTTTTGGAGGCCTATGCTGGAAAAGGAAATATCTTCACATAAACACTAGACAGAAGCATTCTCAGAAACTTCTTTGTGATGTGCGCATTCAACTCACAGAGTTGAAGCGGCCTTTTGATAGAGCCGTTTGGGAACAGCCTTTTTGTAACATCTGCAAGTGGATATTTGGAGCGATTTGAGGCCTATGATGGAAAGGGAAATATCTTCACATAGAAACTAGACAGAAGCCTCCTCAGAAACTTCTGTGTGATGAGTGCATTCAACTCACAGACTTGAACCTTCCTTTTGATAGAGAAGTTTTGAAACACTCTTGCAGAGGCATCTGAATGAGGATCTTGGGAGCGCTTCGAGGCCAATGCTGGGAAACGAAATATCATCACATAGAAACTAGACAGAAGGATTCTCAGAAACTTCTTGGTGATGAGTGCGTTCCACTCACAGACTTGAACGTTCCTCTTGAGAGAACACTTTTGAAACACTCCTTTTGTAGAATCTGCAAGTGTTTATTTGGAGCGCTTTGAGGCCTATGTTGGAAAAGGAAATATCTTCCCATATAAACTAGACAGAAGCATTCTCAGAAACTTCTTTACGATGAGTGCATTCAACTCACAGACTTGAAGCTTCCTTTGGAAAGAGCAGTTTTGAAACACTCTTTTTGTAGAATCTGCAAGTGGATATGTGGAGCGCTTTGAGGCCTCTGCTGGAAAAGGAAATATCTTCACAGAAACACTAGACAGAAGCATTCTCAGAAACGTCTTGGTCATGTGTGCATTGAACTCACAGAGTTGAACCTTCCTTTTGATAGAGAAGTTTGGAAGCACTCTTTTAGTAGAATCTTCAGGTGGATGTATGGAGTGCTTTGAGGCCTATGCTGGAAAAGGAAATCTCTTCACGTAGAAACGAGACAAAGGCATTCTCAGAAAGGTCCCTGTGCCTTGTGCATTCAACTCACAGAGTTCAGCCTTCTTTTTGATAGAGCAGTTTCGAAACACTCTTTTTGTAGAGTCTGCAAGTGGATAATTGGAGCGCTTTGATGCCTATGCTGCAAAAGGAAATATCATTGCATAAAAACTAGATGGAAGCACTCTCACAAACTTCTTTGTGGTGAGTGCATTCAACTCACAGAGTTGAACCTTCGTTTTGATAGACCCGTTTTGAAACACTGTTTTTGTAGTATTCGCAAGTGGATATTTGGAGCGCGTTGAGGCTGGAGTTGGAAAAGGAAATCTCTTCACGTACAAGCTAGACGGAAGCATTCTCCGAAACTTCTTTGTCACGTGGGGATTGAACTCACAGAGTTGAACCTTCCTTTTCATAGAGCGGTTCTGCAAGACTCTTTTTGTGGAAACTGCAAGTGGATATTTGGTGCGATTGGGGCATCCAGTGGAAAGGATCATACATTACGATGAAAACTAGATTGAACTATTCTCAGAAACTTCTCTGCGACGAGTGCCTTCTACTCACAGAGTCGAACCTTCCTTTCGAGAGAACAGTTTTGAAACACTCTTTCTGTGGACTCTGCAAGGGGATCACTAGGTCGCTTTGATGCCTAGGCTGGAAAAGGAAATATCTTCACACGAAAACAAGACAGAAGCATTCTCAGAAACCTTTTCTGATGTGCGCATTCAACTCACCGAGTTGAACCTTCCTTTTGATAGAGCAGTTTTGAAACACTCTTTTTGTAGAATCTGCAAGTGGAGATTTGGAGTGCTCTGAGTCCTACCCTGGAAAAGGAAATAACTTCACTTAGAACCTAGACGGAAGCATTCTCAGAGACTTCCCTGTGCTTTCTGCATTCCACTCACAGAGTTGAACCTTCCTTTTGATAGAACAGCTTTGAAACGCTCTTTTTGTAGAATCTGCAAGTCGATACTTGGAACGCTTTGAGGCCTATGCTGGAAAAGGAAATATCTTCACATAAAAACTAGAGAGAAGCATTCTCAGAAACTTCTTTGTGATCTGCGCATTCAACCCACAGAGTTGAAGCTTCCCTTTGCTATAGCAGTTTTGAAACTCTCTTGAGTAGGAACTTCCAGGGGATATTCGGTGTGCCGAGAGGCCAACACTGGAAAAGGAAATATCTTCACTTGAAAACTAGACGGAAGCGTTCTCAGAAACTACCCTGTGCTTGATGCATTCAACTCACAGAGAGGACTCTTCCTTTGGAGAGCGGAGTTTTGAAACACTCTTTTTGCAGAATTTGCTAGGGGATGTTTGGAGCTTTTGGAGGCCTATGCTGGAAAAGGAAATATCTTCACAAACCAACTAGACGGAAGCATTCTCACAAACTTCTTTGTGATGAGTGCCTTCAACTCACAGACTTGAACCTTCCTTTTGAAAGAGCAGTTTTGAAACACTCCTTTTGTAGAATCTGCAAGTGGATATTTGGAGCGTTTGGAGGCCTTTGCTGGGAAATG